>NC_135548.1:28425528-28743028 GCF_045843805.1 Urocitellus parryii | reverse complement strand
TGATTCAATTATGGCAGAGAACAGTGATTAAAAGAAAAGATTTTGGGTAAAGATTAATTAAACATTATGTTTAAGACTTAATGCTTTGGCTAATCTTATTCACAGATAATAATTTTTGAATATCAAATAGCTTAAAAAATACTAAAAAAAAGGTAGTATTGATGTTTCCTCAAGTTTTTAGTTTTGTGTATTTTAGTATAACAAGAATTCAATATAAAAAAACCTAAACCCCCCAATTAAGTACTCAAACGTCAGGATGGAAACAGACACTGGGTTGGACACAACTTGGGCTGATTTTTTTTTAAGTATTTATTTTTTAGTTTTAGATGGACACAATATCTTTATTTTTTATTTTTATGTTATGCTGAGGATCAAACCCAGTGCCCTGCGCATGCCAGGCAAGCGCACTACCGCATGAGCCACATCCCTAGCCCTTTGGGATGATTCTTTACTGACTCTTCCTGATAAGAGTGTGTTTATCACTATAGTTTTTTTTTTTTTGGTTGTTGATAGACCTTTTATGTTCTTTATTTATGCATGCAGTGATGAGAATCAAACCCAGTGCCTCACACATGCTAGGCAAGTGCTCTACCACGGAGCCACAACCCCAGCCCTGTCACCAGAATCTTATTAGATGATAAGCAAATTAAAGAAGCAAGAGATGTCCTGCCTTCTCCATGTGGAAAAAGTAACCCTATACGTAGTAATAACTATGTGAACAATAAACTTTCCACCACCTGTTAACCCAGAATTGTGTTCACTTGGAGTAATAATACAGGGCTGCATTTATGCTTAAGCATATGCTCTATTCACTAAATTACAGTCCCAGTAAAAAATTTTTATTTTATTCTTCAACATTGGTATGAGAGTAATATTTCCAAAAAATTGAGATAATTACTTCACTGTAGTTTTGATTTGTATTTCTCTGATAGTGATTTTTTCCATATATTTATTTCAGATATTGGTCATCTGTATGTCTTCTTTTGAGAAATATGAATTTAGATATATGGCCCATTCTTCAATGAAGTCATCTAATTTTGCTATGGAATGTTTTTAGGTTCCTTGTCCAAAAATATCTTGCCTATTCTAATGTCTTAAAGCATTTCCTTGTTTCTGCTAGAAGTATGATAGCACCCAGTCTCACATTTGAGATTTGAGTCTTTAATCCACTTTGAGTTGTTTTTTGTAACCGGTTAAGAGACCAGGGTCCAATGTCATTCTTTTCCATGTGGATATCCAATTTTCTCAGCAACATTTATTGAAAAGACAGTCTTTTTACTGATGAATATTCTTATTAGCATCTTTGTTGAAAATCATTTGGCTATAAGTTGGAATTATTTTGGGGCACTCAATTCATGTACTGAGAGAACAATCTTGTCTTGTAGCTATTAAAAAAAAAAGATAACAAATTTTGGTGAGAATGTGGAGAAAAGAGAACCCTTGGCAGGAAAGTGATCGACTAAAGCCATTATGAAAAACAATATGGAGGTTTTCTAAAAATCAATTGAAAATTTAAAACAGAACTATTGTAGGACCCAACAATCCATCACCCAGATAAATCCAAAGGAAATAAAATCAATCTGTTAAGGAGATATCTGTACTCCAAGGTTTACTATGGCACTACTCACAAAAGCCAAGAAAGGGAAATAACCTATTCATCAACTGATGATTGGATGAGGAAAATGTGGTTGATATACACACAATGGAATATTACTATTCAGCAATAAAAAAAGAATTTCTGAAATCCTGTCATTGTGGCAACAAGGATAGAACTATACATTCTTTTGTTAAGTGAGATAAGCCAGGTACATAAAGACAAAGACCACATGATCTCACTTGTGTTGGAATATTAAAAAGTCGATTTCATCAGAGTAGAACAGTGGTTATCAGAGGCTGAGCAGAGTAAAAAGGAGGTAGAGAAGGGAAAAAAGTAGATTAATGCATAGCAAGTTACAATTAGGAGCAAAAAGTTCTGGTATGTCACAGTTGGTGAATATATTTAACAATACTCAACTTACACAAATACTATAAGAAGGACTTCGAAAGTTTTCACCATAAATAAATAAATAATGTTTGAGAAGACAGTATATTTAACCTGATTTAAACAAGCAATGTACACATTGACTCATCACATAGTGATACATAAAAACAAAAATTGAATATATCAGAAGAATACTAAGAGTAAATTTAATGTAAAAAAATAAATACTAAAAAAAAGTCTGGAATAGCTGCTGCTTCTGCTGCTTCTTAATCATTAGAATCAATCATGATTAACATGAACTTAACAAACTGCATTTTCTTGTGGAAGGATATAAGATCCCTGAGAATACAAGGGGATAGAACTTGATTATTTATGTGCCTTATAAATAGATCAGTAAGGATGTACTTCTTGCTTGTCTGCTAAAGTGAAAGTATGGTGAAAAAGCAATGTTTAGTACTGCCTGTATAATAAATACCAAATGATGATTTTTCTCAAGCATATGGTACTGCAACTGCAACTGGAGTCACCATTTAGTCAAGTTTACAACCAACTGTGGCCATCCTCCAAGATACACCTGTCTTTTGCAAAGTGTGCAATCACCCACACCCGGCATCTTTCAAATCCTAAATGGTGGCATCTCTGCAAATCCTTCAGGAATGCAGTATTGATTTTTGCTATTTTTTTTTCCATAGGTAGAGGGAGTTCTAGGCAATTGCATTTTACCTTCCTGTACAAAATCATCTTCCCAGTACAGTTGAAGACCAAAAGGAGGAAAGTAGGTCTATTTCACTCATATATTCAGTATAAATTCAGTGACCCACTAGGTTCACCTTGATATGGAACTGAACTAATACTATATTGGTCTTATGGTCTCCATGATCCTCTCTCTGACTAGTAAACCAAAATATTCTTTTTGTCTCCTAGAATTCAGAGACAGTGCCTAATAAAGCCAAGGTATGAATATTTCTTTTTCCCTAATGCTAAGTCTGTAGGCCTCGATGGTAGAGACAGGGAGAAAAAAATTAACAGTATAAATACTTGGCAATACAGTAAGAGTACATCTTTATATTGATCCAGCACTGGTGCAAGTCAAAAAATTGACTGCACTGATAATGCTATTTTTGAGTTGAAATACAGTTTGTGGGCTGGGGTTGTAGCTCAGCAGTAGAATACTGACCTAGCATGTGTGAGGCCCTGGGTTTGATCCTCAACACCACATAAAAATAAATAAATAAAATAAAGGCATTGTATCCAACTAAAAAAAAAAGTACAAAAAAAAAGAGAGAGTTGTGTTCACTTGAAATAGTGCTCTTCCACTTAAACAAACAAAAAAAAAAAAACAAAAAAAAAAAACAAAAAAAAAAAACAAAAAAAAGAGATTTGGCAGAAGTTCTATATATTTCGTTTCCAGAAACACCATGATCAGCTGGTGAATTACATAGGTCTCTGTAATTATAATAATCCTATGCTCTTCTATTTTTGATGATTAAGTGCCTCCACTTGACCCATTTCCCTAGCATCCTATTCACCCCATTCTGTTTAGTTTCACAATTCAGGATCTAAAGAAAGAAATAATCACTGAATTTTTCCATGATGTTGGGAATCTTCTCTCAATTTTGTTACTCATGCTAACATCCTAATCTGTTGAGAGCCACAGCCGAAGGGGCCCCAGCAAACTTCCAGCTGCGGGCTGATGATTGGCTCACAGCGGCCCCAGCAACATCTAGCTTATTGGCTCCTCTGTGGTGATGGTCATTGGAGATGCTCATTGAGCTTTTTCCCCACCCTTTCAGACTGCCAGCTGATGATTGGCTCACAGCGGCCCTAGAAATATCCAGCTGATTGGCTCCTCTGCGGTGATGCTCATTGGGCTGTTTCCCTGCCCTTTCAGACCACGGAGCTGCTCATTGGGGGACTTTTTTGGCTCCGCCTACGCGACCCAGCCAATCAGCCTCAAGAGCAGGAGGATATTGGGAGGGGGTGAGGCTTGTGGTTGGGGGAGAGGCTTGTGGGAAGCCGGTGGTGGCAGTTGGGCTCTGAGGGTTTTTCCTGAGGAGCTGTTTGTTCGGCGTGTGTGGTTCTAAAAATAAAGTTCGTTTCTTTTGACATGAGGCTCCTGAATCGTACCCAGCCAGACTGTGGCATTTGGTGGCTCCCACAGGGAGCGACTGAGGGTAAGTGATAAGGTAAATTGCCGTAGTCTGACTGGGCACAATTCAGGAGCCACTTGTCAAAAGAAACAAACTTTATTTTTAAAACTACAAACGCCAAACAAAACAGCTCCTCAGGAAAAACCCTCAGAGCCCAACTGCCACCACTGGCTTCCAGAAGCCTCTCCCCACACAAACCACACCACCTCCCACAATCCTCCTGCTCTTGAGGCCGATTGGCTGGGTCGCGTGGGCGGAGCCAAAGAAGTCCCCCAATGAGCAGTTCCGTAGTCTGAAGGGCAGGGAAACAGCCCAATGAATATCACCGCAGAGGAGCCAATCAGCTAGATGTTGCTGGGGCCGCTGTGAGCCAATCATCAGCTGGCAGTCTGAAGGGCAGGGAAACAGCCCAATGAACATCACCACAGAGGAGCCAATCAGCTAGATGTTGCTGGGGCCACTGTGAGCCAATCATCAGCCGGCAGCTGGGAGTTTGCTGGCAGCTGGAAGTTTTCTGGGGCCCCTTTGGCTGTGGCTCTCAACATCTCCCCCTCTCTGTTTAAACAACAAGCATGTGGCTTAGGGACCGTGCCTGTCTTAGGTTGTCCAATACTACATATGGTCCTTACCCGTCTTCGGATGAGCTGACCTCAGGGTGTCAGCCTCCTGTCTTAGGTTGGTACCATTGTAATTGGATCTTACCCGTCATTGACTACCGGTCCAGTATACAGCCACACCTGTGGAGAGGTACCAGCGGGGGGGTGAGGTTCTTTGCCTCACCTCTGTTGGCCCCCAAATAGCTGAACGATCATGACAAGCAGAAGAGAGGAAGATATACCAAGCCAATTGACAGCTCTTGTTGGAAAAATTGTACCACTGATAACATCATCAGCAAAAATACTGCAACACTACCACAAGTCGCTGCACCAACAGATAGTTCACAATGCATACAAGTGAGTTAAGCGGTTCAGTGATGGCTATTGCAGAGACTATAGATTAGTTTTATCTTTGTCTTCACCGGCACAGGGATGAAGATAGGAATTCTGGCAATAATGGCTAAAGAAAAAATTATATAACATTCTAGAAGGTACTAAAAGAAAACAATTTTCTTAACAATTTACATTGTCTCCACCGGCACTGGGATGAAGATAAGAATTTTGTCAATAATGGTTAATATTAATAATTGTGTAACATTCTAGAAGGCACTAAAAGAAAACAATTTTCTTAACAATTTACATTATCTTGAAAAGAATTATTAAATATAATAAAAAGGATAGGTGAAAGTAAACAAACAGATCTGTTAACCTTTTTTTGTTTACATATTAAAACAATTCTTAACAGTTATTTACCCAATTTAAATTAAACCATTTAAATCACGTGAATAAAAAAAAAATTTTTGGATCCATTTTTTTTTTTTTTTTTATGAGCGCTCATCATATATGATATATGGACATATGTACATTCAAACACAAAACACAAATGTGCACACATAATATAATACATACAACACATAAAATAATGGTAAAGACCTTATAACTTTTTACAGGTGAAATCTCCATTGCAATGTTTAAAAACTCTATAGTAAAAAAAAAATATATATAGAACTGATCAGCAAAACATTAACCTAGGTCTATATGAGCTCAAAAAACAAAATAGAATAAAATAGATATTGAAAAAAGCATCCTGGTTCTGTTGCAGATGTAAGGATAGCCAAATTGGAGTTTTGGATATCAGCTGTTATGGATTTGAGCCAAATCATCTTCTTTTTGGTCTGTAGAAATTGCTTTAGTTAATCTCTCTGGAATCCAAATTGGCTGCTGTTCTTCCTGTGGAAACACACAAACAGACCCCCGACTCCAGACAATTACTGGGTCAGGACCTTTCCACTGTCCTGTTAGAATATCTTTCCAAAGTACCTTGGGCTTATGTACATTTTTTGGACACATATGCCTTTCTGCAGCACTAAGTCCTGATGAATCCAAATTTAAAAAGTTTAGAGTAAAAAGGGTTATTTTAAGTTTATCTTTGGGGAATATATACCCCTTCCCAATTCCGTCTTTTTGCTTTAATAAGTACATTTTAATAGTTTGATGAGCTCTTTCAACTATGCCTTGTCCCTGTGGATTGTATGGGATTCCTGTTATATGAGTAATGCCAAATGATGAACAAAATTGTTTAAAAGAAGTAGACGTATAACCAGGGGCATTATCTGTTTTTAACTGTTTTGGAATGCCCACAGTGGCAAAATTTTGTAAGCAATGAGCTATAACATCTTTAGTTTTTTCTCCGGCATGAAGGGAGCCCATCAAAAATCCAGAAGAAGTATCAACTGTAACATGCAAATATTTTAATTTTCCAAATTCTGGCAAGTGTGTGACGTCCATCTGCCAAATATGGTTAGGTATCAATCCTCTAGGATTGACTCCAAGATTAACTTGTGGTAAAAAGGTCACACAATTTTGACATTGTTTTATTATTTGTCTAGCTTGTTCCTTAGTTATTTTAAAACGCTTTTGTAAAGTATTAGCATTGACATGGAACCTTTTATGAAAATTTATAGCTTCTTCTAGTATAGAGAAAATATGAATGTCATGTGTAGTTTTATCTGCTAAATCATTGCCCAAACTAAGGGCTCCAGGCAATCCTGTATGTGCCCTGATATGTCCTATAAAGAATGGATCTTTTCTGTCCCAGATTAAACTTTGTATAGTGGAAAACAAAGAGAAAACAGTAGAAGAAGGGGAAATCCTACCAGCATCTTCAAGGGATACTATAGCATTAACTATATACTGACTATCAGAAAATAAATTAAATACAGAATCTTTAAACATCACAAAAGTTTGTAATACTGCATTAAGCTCTACCTTTTGAGCTGATTGTTTGGGTACTAAAAATGTAAAAGTTCGATCAGGGGTAACTATTGCTGCTGTACCATTATTTGATCCATCAGTGAATATATTTGGAGCATTCATGATAGGTGTTTTTCTTGTCATTTTTGGAAAAATTACAGGATGCAATGACCAAAAAGACAATAAAGGATTAGATGGTAAGTGGTTATCAAATGAAACATTAGATTTGCACATGATTATTGCCCAAGTATTTAACTCATTAGCTAATTCATCAATTTGATTCATAGTATATGGAGTAATAATTTTATTAGGAGAAATTCCAAACACTACCTTTGCTGTTTTTATTCCTTTGAGTATTAATTGTCCTACAGCCTCAGGATACCTAGTAAGAATATTGTTAGGAGAATAAGATAAATGTATCCATAATAATGGACCTTCTTGCCAAAATACTCCTGTAGGAATATTTTTTGTTGATAGTACAATAAATAATAAAGGCAAACTTATATCAATTCTATCCAAATGCATATTTTCCATATATGTTTCAATGACTTTTAATGCCTTTCTTGCTTCAGGCGTTAACATTCGGGGTGAATTTGGATCTGATGGACCTTTTAGGATATCAAATAAAGGTCCCAATTCTCCTGTTGGAATACCTAGATAAGGCCTTATCCAATTTATGTCTCCTAATAACTTTTGAAAGTCATTAAGTGATTTGAGTTGATCTACTCGTATTTGAATTTTTGGTGGACGGACCATGGTTGAGGATAATAGAACTCCCAAATAATTAATTGGAAAATTTAATTGTACTTTATCTATTGCTATCTCTAGATTATAATTTTTTAATAAGTTTGTAAGTGTGGCATAACATTCTAGCAATGTGTTTTTAGCTTTGTGTGCTAATAATATGTCATCCATATAGTGAAATATTTGTAGCTCAGGATTTTGATTTCTAAGTGGCTGGATTACTTTGTTAACATAAATTTGACACATAGTTGGGCTGTTAGCCATCCCTTGAGGGAGTACTTTCCATTCATATCTCTGATCAGGACCTTCATGATTCAGTGCAGGGATAGTAAATGCAAAACGTGGACTATCCTCAGGATGAATTGGAATTGAAAAAAAAAACAATCTTTAATATCTATAACTAAAACATACCAAGTTTTTGGCAAAGCAGACAACTGAGGAATCCCCGATTGAGCAGGTCCCATAATGACCATTTCATTATTAATGGCTCTTAAATCTTGCAATAATCTCCATTTACCAGATTTCTTTTTGATGACAAAAATAGGAGTATTATGGGGAGATACAGAAGGTTGTATATGTCCTTCCACTAATTGTTGTTTGACCAGATCATGGGCTACTTGTATCTTTTCTTTAGTCAAGGGCCACTGAGGGACCCATACTGGTCTTTCTGATTTCCAGGTAATTTTTATTGTCTCAGTGGCCCTTTGTGAAAATCCAACCCATGTCTGTCTGTTCCTTGATTTATTTGTATTGGTGCTGCTATACCTTGTTCTTGTTTTTCTAATCTTTTTCCTTTCCTAAAACCTTGTCTAGCCATAATAGTGGGTGCATTTTGATTGATATTATTTGTTAATGTCAAACCTAATTGATCTAAGACATCTCGTCCCCATAAATTTACAGGAAGATGATCCAATACATATGGCTGTATAGTTCCTTCACATCCTTCAGGATCCTTCCAATCTAATACCATTGCACTTTTATCGGGATTATTCGCCACTCCTAGGCCTCGAAGCGTTTGAGTGGCTTGTTGTAATGGCCAATGTTTTGGCCATTCTTGACGAGAGATAATGCTAAGGTCTGCACCTGTATCCAGTAGCCCATTAAATTCATGTCCTTGAATATTTAGTTTTAGCATGGGGCGAGAATCTAAATTTAAAGAAAGCATAGCCCAATCTACACCTGTGGAGCCTAATCCCTTGGAACCTCTTTCTACAACATGACTGGAAACTTTATCATGTAGGCTTGGTATTATTAGTAATTGTGCTATTCTATCTCCTGGTGAAATTACTGATATACCCTTTGGAGAACTGGCTATAATTTTTAATTCACCTTCATAATCGGGATCAATTACCCCAGGACTTATCAAAAGTCCTTTTAGAGTAGAAGAGCTGCGTCCCAATAATAAGCCTACTGTTCCTTTGGGAAGAGGTCCTTTCACCCCTGTGGGAATGATTTGAACTCCCATCTCTGGAGTTAGTACTGCTCTGGCAGAGGCGCAGATGTCCAACCCTGCGCTCCCTCTGGTTTGTCTGATGAGGGATCTGATGCCCTGGGCACTACCCTGATGGGGTTGCTGGGGTTGCTGGGTTCCTCCAGAGCTCCGTATATTTGTGGTTTGGGGCCCCGGAGCATTGGGGCCCCCTGTCCGTTTTTTGGCAACGGAGCCCGATGCCTTTGTCCACGATATTGTGGATAAAAACCTTGTCCTTGTTCGTTTTTTGATAATGGAGTACCCTCTATGGTGGTTTGAGAACAGCATTCATTAGCCCAATGTCTCCCTCTATGGCATCATGGGCAAATACCCGGTATTCTATTCCTTTGATACCTAGTATTGTTAAACCCTCCTCCTATGGGGCAATTCCTTTTAAAATGTCCTGCTTGTTGACAATTGTAGCATGTTCTTAGCCCGGCATCTAAAGCCTGTTTTACTGCAGCTGCCACAATTTGCCCTTGTTCATTAATGTCTCTGGCATCTAAAGCCTGTTTTACTGCAGCTGCCATGACTTGCTCTTGTTCATTAATGTCTCTACACAATTTAATATATTTGTTTAAATCTTCCTGTTTCCATGGTCTAATGATATCTCTGCACCAACGATTCGCTTGGTCATAAGCCAGTTGTTTTATTAATGGCATTGCTTGTTCTGTATTCCCAAAAACTCTGGTAGCTGTTTGAATAAGCCTATCTACAAATTCAGCATAAGGTTCATTAGCTCCTTGTATTATCTTAGATAATTGACCTTGTAAACCTCCATGTCCTTGTAAAGTCTTCCATGCCTTAAGTGCATCTATAGCAATTTGTGCGTATACACCAGGATCATATGCAAGTTGTTGCTGCCGATCCTCATAAGGTCCCTTTCCTAACAACATATCTAGATTTCTCTGAGGATAACCAGCTGCTGCATTTCCCATAGCTGTCTCCTTGCAAAATTCCTCATTAGCAACCTTCCATAACAGGTATTGTCCTCCAGTTAGCACAGCTTTACACATATTAGCCCAATCTGCTGGCGTCATGTTTAAGTTGGTAATGGATTCGATCAAGCTTACAGTGAAGGGTGCTTGAGGACCATAGGTTGTTACAGCCTCTTTTAGCTCCTTCACTGTTTTGTAATAACGCCAAGGTCGCGGGTTCGATTCCCCGTACGGGCCACCAAATGCCGCAGTCTGACTGGGCACAATTCAGGAGCCACTTGTCAAAAGAAACAAACTTTATTTTTAAAATTACAAACGCCAAACAAAACAGCTCCTCAGGAAAAACCCTCAGAGCCCAACTGCCACCATTGGCTTCCAGAAGCCTCTCCCCACACAAACCACACCACCTCCCACAATCCTCCTGCTCTTGAGGCTGATTGGCTGGGTCGCGTGGGCGGAGCCAAAGAAGTCCCCCAATGAGCAGCTCCATAGTCTGAAGGGCAGGGAAACAGCCCAATGAATATCACCGCAGAGGAGCCAATCAGCTAGATGTTGCTGGGGCCGCTGTGAGCCAATCATCAGCTGGCAGTCTGAAGGGCAGGGAAACAGCCCAATGAACATCACCACAGAGGAGCCAATCAGCTAGATGTTGCTGGGGCCACTGTGAGCCAATCATCAGCCGGCAGCTGGGAGTTTGCTGGCAGCTGGAAGTTTTCTGGGGCCCCTTTGGCTGTGGCTCTCAACAGTAAATTACTCGCCCCTGAGGGCAAGGCAAGAGGATGGGTAGCCATTTTAAGATTCTTCTTTTGTTTTGCTTCACTTTTGTTTTAAGTTGCCTGTCCCTGGAGATGAGTGAGACGGAAGAAAAACCGCTCACATCTGAGGAAAAACTATTTACGTGTGAGGAACAGAGAGAGAGAAAGGACGGATGCACATGTCAGGAGGATAGAAAGGCTATAATGGGCACTAATCTCCCCCATGTATTTAATTTTTTTCCTCTAAAGTACACTATGATGAATCTGGAATTTCAGGTTACTTACTGTGGGGCACATTTCAGGCAATAAATGAAACAAACTAGAAACTCTGACAAGTCCAAGATTGAGAAGCCAACATCTCATGAGAGGATCTTGCAAAATCCCACAGCAAAGTAGGAATAAATGCATGTAAATGTAAGAGAGGGCTAAACTTACTTTGAAAACTGGATCTATTGCTCCATCACACATTCTCTGCCATGATGTTCAGTATTACCTCAGGCCCAAAATTATGGAGTTAAGTCACCATGAACTGAAACTGCTGATATTAGGGCCCAAAATAAACTATTACTCTTGTAAATTGATATATGTCAGGTATTTTATCATAGTAACAGACAACTGACTTATACAATAACTCCTGAGACAATAAACCCACTCTCACATTCACTTCTTAAAGGTCCTACTTTGCAATTCTGTTGCATGGGGATTAAGTTTCCAACACATATATTTTGAGACACATTAAAGGAAGAGGAAATTGAAATGTTTCACAGATAATAATCATTTTTTGCTCAATTCTTGTGATTTAAATGTTAATCTCAATTTAAAAAGTGCTTTTATTGAAACGTCTAGTGTTTATCTAGGTTTTGCTGCCTTGACAAAATGATTCAAAATTAACTATTATATATCATCAATAAGACATAACAAATATGATCATATGGTATTTCACAACAGAAATACCAAGTATATACAAAGGTTAACAATTAATGGGAGAAAAAGAAATTTCTTAAATAAGAGTTGAGAGACTTCCAATAGTAGATGTAACTAGATCAAATGAAACAATCAAATAAAGGGCTATAAACACTTCTATTAAGAAACAGTTTACAAAACAATAACCTAATTCTACACCTAGAAAGTAGAGAAATGGCAAATTAAACTAAATCTGTCATAAGGAAAGAAATAAACATTAAATTTAAGACCGAGGGAAATCAAAAACAAAAACATTGACATAGTTTTGGGCAGAATAATTAACAAAGTGGGAGTCTCAAATTATTAAAATTGGAAATGAAAGTAGAAACACTGTTATACAATTATTGAAATAAAAAGGATTACAACAGAATGTTAAGAACATTAATATACCCATTAATCAGATAATCCAGGTGAAGTAAATTCCTAGAAATGTTAAGTTTCAAATGAAGGCATATCAAATAAAATACTGCATAAGTAATCATGCACTTACCTACAACAAACATCAACATAACATTGGAAGAGTTTAACGACGTCGTTATCAAAGACAGTACATGAATGCAAGAGGGGTTAATTAATTTCCCAAATACCAGAAATAAATGACTTCACTAATGCATCCTACTAAACAAATTGTTTATTTCCAAACTCAATCTATGAAGGTGAAATTACTATATCAAAGCAACTAAAGGTATCACACAGAAATTGCAGACCAATATTCTTTATAAATATGCAAAGATCCTCAAAAAATCTGACTCCTACAATGTGACTCCTGTAACACATTAGAAGAAATATACATCATGAATTCTTGTCCTAAGAATTCAAAGGTATTTCAAAATGTGAAAACAAACCAATGTAATTATGTTTTGAAGGAAAAATAAACTTGACATCATTTCAATCAATGCTGAGTAAGAATCTGACAAATGCTGTCTAAATTGATGCAAAAGGGAAGTTCCTAAAAAACAAAACAAAAAGACATATATGAAAATCCACACTTCATATCACACTAAAACTTTTAGCTGTAAGATGAGGAATAAATTGAGGATGGCACTTTGACCACATTTTTCTTTATCATTAATGAAGTTAGGACTAACCACAGCATGTAACCGGGAGAAAGAAATTAAAAGCATCCAAATTAGAAAGGGATTATAAAGTTATCACTTCACAGATGACTAATCTTATTTTAAAAAAATCCCCAAGAACATAGATTGTATATATATTGAAGTTATATATATTTAAGTTGCAAGCTGGGCATGCCTGTAATCCCAACATCTCAGTAGCCTAAGGGAGGAGGACTGGGGGTTCAAAGCCATCCTCAGCAACTCAGCGAAATCCTGTCTCAAGTAAAATATTTTAAAAAGGGCTGGGGATGTGGCCTCAGTGGTTAAGCAACATTGAGTTCAATCTGTATTACCCTCTCGCCCTGCAAAAAAACACAATTGCAGAACACATATCATAATGGAAAATTCAATCGTATTCTACATATAAAAAATGAACAAGCGTGGAGGCTGTAGCTCTGTGGTACAGCACTTGCCTGGCATGTGTGAGGCACTGGATTCAATTCTCAGCCCAGCATGTAAGTAAATGAATAAAATAAAAAGGTTATCAACATCTTAAAAAAAAAATTAAAAAAACCAGTGATTCTCAGCACATTGATTATTTTGACTAAAATAATGATTTTTAAAAAATTCAGTAGTCACAAAACTTGTATTAAAACATGTCCAGAGCCTGGGAAGATAGCTCAGTTGGTAAAGTGCTTGCCTTGCATGCATAAAGCCCTGGGTTTAATCTCTAGTATCATCAAACAAACAAAAAAATAACATTCAGGATCTTTATTGTTTATTGTTATTATCTTCCACATGTAATATGAATTGAACAGTACACTTTTGAACACACTGCACTTTGAAGAAATTGAGATAGCAAGAAAAAAATTTAAAAATTCCTAGAATCTAATGAAAATAGAAGCAACATTTCAGATTATGTGGGATACAACAAAAGCAGTACTAAAGATGGACTTTACAACAATGATTGTCTGTATTACAATAAAGAGATATCAAATAAATAGCATAAGGCAATTCAAACCCATGGAAAAAGAACAAACAAACCACCAAATTAGTGGAAGGAAACAAATGATAAAGATTGCAGCAAGCAAGGCAGATGGAAGGCCCGGCCCTCGTTTGGCTCAGACAGAAGGCCCGGCCTGTAGCGCTCGCTCTGCAAGGTGCAGAGGGAAGGCATGCAGAACAGAGGCTTTGCTTACAGGTCACCAGATCAAGCTCTGGACACAGCACAAGGTAACCCCAACTCCCCCCACCTCACCAAACACCCTATGTGGGTAATAGACAGAATCCATCTTGGAAAACCTTACTTGCCATCTATTGGTGGGTATGGCCACCAGCATGGTTCGGCGGCTGATCAGAGACAACAGTCATACAGAGCTGGAAAGAAACGTGAGTAATATGAAAATACAAGGAAAGAAAGGACTACAAACAATGCTGGGCAAGTTAATATTAGAAGAGGAATGTCAGATAAAGATTTCAGTATATGCATGGTTCAGATGACATAAGTCTTAATGAAGACATTAGACAGCAAATGCAGACAATGAAAATTCACTTTGACAATGAATTACATAAACAAATCCAAGAAGCAAAAGATCAACTTTACAGGGAGATAGAGGTTATTAAAACAACAGCAACAGCAACAAAAAAAAACCAAACAGAAATCCTGGAAATGAAGGAAATTATAAATCAAATTAAAAACTCAAATGAGAGTATCATCAGTAGAGTAGACCAATTAGAGGTCAGAAGTCAGACAATGAAGACAAAATATATCATCTTGAAAACAGCCTAAATAACTCAGAAAAACTGATAAGAAACCATGAACAGTACATCCAAGAAATCTGGGATACCATAAAAAGACCAATTTAAGGGTTATTGGGATAGAGGAAGGTATAGAGGTCCAAATCAAAGGAATGAGCAATCTGTTCAATGAAATAATTTTAGAAAACTTTCCAGACATGAGAATGAAAGAATGAAATAATGAAGACATGAAGAATGAGATGGAAATCCAAATCCTAGAAGCCTACAGGACGCCGAATGTACAAAACCCCAAGAGACCCATTATAATGAAAATGTCCAACATACAGAAGAAGGAGAGAACTTTAAAAGCTACAAGAGAAAGGAGACAGATTACATTTAAGGGTAAACCAATTAGGTTAAATGGCTGATTTTTCATCATAGACACTGAAAACTAGAAGATCCAGGAACAACATATTTCAAACGCTGAAAGATAATGGGTTCCAACCAAGAATCTTGTATCCAGCAAAATTAAGCTTCAGGTTTGACAATGAAATAAAAACCTTCCACATAAACAAAAGTTAAAAGAATTCGAAGCTAGAAAACCGGCTCTGCAAAGCATCTTGGGCAAAACATTACACGAAGAGGAAATGAAAAACAACAACGAAAATCAACAGTGGGAGACACTACAGTAAGGAAAAAAAAACTAATCAAAGAGGAAAAACAAATCAAGTTAAATAACAAAAATAAACAAACATGGCTGGAAGTACAAACCATATCTCAATAGTAACCCTAAATGTTAATGGCATAAACTCACCAATCAAAAGTCATAGGTAGCAGACTGGATTATAAAAACAGATCCAACAATATGCTGCCTACAGGAGACTCATCTGATAGGAAAAGACATACACAGACTGAGGGTGAAAGGTTGGGAAAAATCATACCACTCACATGGACCTCGGAAGCAAGCAGGGGTGTCCATACTCATATCAAATAAAATAGACTTCAAGCCAAAGTTAATCATAAGGGATAAAGAATGACACTACATACTGCTAAAGGGAACCATTCATCAACAAGACATAACAATCATTAATATATATGCCCCAAACAATGGTGCAGCTATGTTCATCAAGCAAACTCTTCTCAAGTTCAAGAGACAAATGGACCACAACACAATAATCATGGGAGATTTTAACACACCTCTCTCACCACTGGGCAGATCTTCCCAACAAAAATTGAATTAAGAAACTATAGACTTCAATAACACAATAACTTAGACTTAATCAAATGGATATACTTTTTTCTCAGCAGCTCATGGATCCTTCTCGAAAAAAGACCATATATTATGCCATAGGGCAACTCTTAGCAAAAATAAAGGAGTAGAGATATTACCATTCATTTTATCTAATCATAATGGAATGAAATTGGAAATCAACAATTAAAATAAGGAAGAAAAATTCCTACATCACTTGGAGAATGAATAATATGCTACTGAATGAATAATGGGTTACAGAAGACATCAAAGAGGAAATTAAAAAATTCTTAGAGATAAATGAAAACACAGGCACAACATATCATATGAAAGCAGTACTAAGAGGAAAATTCATTGCATGGAGTTCATTCCTCAAAAAAAGAAAGAGCCAACAAATAAATGATCTCGCACTACATCTTAAAGCCCTAAAAAAAGAAGAGCATTATCAGTAGCAAATGCAGTAGAAAGTAAGAAATAACCAAAATCAGAGCTGAAATCAATGAAATCGAAATAAAAGAAACTGAAAAAACTGACAAAACTAAAAGTTGGTTCTTTGAAAAAATAAATAAGATTGACAGACCCTTAGCCAGGCTAAGGAAAGAGAGAACCCAAATTACTAGCATACGGGATGAAAAAGGCAATATTACAACAGACATCTACAGAAACACAGAAGATAATTATAAATTATTTTGAAACCTTATATTCCAATAAAATAGAAGATAGTGAAGTCATAGATAAATTCCTTAAGTCTTATGATCTGCCCAGATTGAGTCAGGAAGACATACACAAACTTAAACAGATCAATATCATGTAAGAAATAGAAGAAGCAATCAAAAGATGATCAATCAAGAAAAGCCCAGGACCAGATGGATATACTGCAGAGTTTTACAAGACTTTTAAAGAAAAACTAATACCAATACTCTTCAAACTATTTCAGGAAATAGAAAAAGAGGGAAAACTTCCAAATTCATTCTGTGAGGGCAAACTCATTCCAGATGGCAAACTTCATCCTAAAAAACCCTTTTACTTTGCATCTGTTAGTATATATCACTAACATTGGGAATGGAGCATAAGAAGATGTGACAATGACTGGATTTTATATAGACCTGAAAAGTAAACATTCATGATGTAGATTTATAAATTTTTAAAGACATGTACAGGATCTTAGAGGAAAACTATGCAAATCTTGCTTTACCTCATGATCTCAGCTACTCCTTCATATAATAAATGCAATGTGGAAAATGTATATATACCTCAATGTTGAATCCTGGCCTTTTTTTTTTTTCATTTTTGGTAGTGATTCACTCTAACTTGTTTTTGTGAAGTATACAATGGCAAGCACACAAAATCACTTTTCTTACCTCTAGTCTATGTGAGATCTCAGGAAGCTTTGTAATTGCAGGTTCCTTGTAAACAAATTCCTGCTCATCCAAATCCCCAAATTTGGATCCATAGAAACTAACTCGGAAGTAAGTTCCAAACATTCTCTTGTGATCCTATTAAGCAAAATAAGAAAACCTCTCTCTAGTGATGTCATTCTTAAGGATCCACTGGGTTAAAAGGGTTTTTTATTATGTTACAAACATATCAATTCTACAGTTGATGTAAACAAAAATCCCTCTACTAAGCAAATTCAATGTTTATAGAATAAATTTTGGAAATAAAAATGAAAGAAATCCCATGAAAGATTTCTTGGGCTTTATTTTATGTGAATTTAAAAGATTCTGACATTTCCAGGTCACAAAGTAAGTCAAGCTGCCTTTCACACCCTGAAATCTGGACCTCTGTCAGTTTTGAGCCCTTTTCTGTTTGATGGGTGAGAACTGCAGTAATGTGCTCAAGGTCAATGAGTTTCTAGAGAGATAGGAGGATTGACCACCATCTCCAGGACAAGGTCATCTACCACTCAGTAACAGTACCCATTAGCAAAGACCCCCAGCTACCTTCTTAATGATGTTGTCGAAGGCCTTCTGCAGCTTGTCATGAGTGGAGGTCAGCTTCCGGAAGTCTGGATGCACTTCCAGAATGGGGATGACCAGCTTGTAGACCTCATTAACCGTCTCATACAAGCCTCCCTTAGAGAGAGGAGAAGAACATCAAAGAAAATTTAATACAATGGAAACTTAAGAGCAACCAGAGTTCACTATGCAAACAATGTGCTGGAGAATGGATATACCTCTGCGTCCCAGTATTTTACACAGCAGGAATGCTGTCCCAGCATCTCAACATTCAAAATGACCCAGACACATTGCTAAATGGTCCTATATGAAGATGTGAAAGAGAAGGGCTTTCTCAGACTGAAAGGAGAGAAGATTTGACACTGAGGACTAAGAACATTCAGGAAGGCAGCTTTTATGTATTTAAATAGCGTCAGAGGTCCTCCTCTAGACAGATGTTCATTGCATGCCCACCAGGGAGTTAACAGGATTCTAGCTAAAATTTCAAGAAAATAAGAGTATATTGGACCTTTTCTGAATCCTGAATGAGAAAGCAAGAAAAAAAGAAGACAATGGTTAAAACAATAATTAATATACATAGAAGTTATAGGGAGAAAATTTGGAGGTGAAAAGCAGAAAATAAAGAATAATATAGGGAGAAAAATAAATTGATTATTCTAAATATAGCGAAATATTAAATATTTACTTGGATTACAATGTGGGGGAAGGAGATCATTAAAGCAAAAATGGATAAGAGGCTTTTCTCTTTGATCTGAATCCAGTGACGTCTTCTATGTATTTTTTTTCTCTTATTTGGAGCATTCAGACCCTGATTAGGCTAATGTGGGGCGTATCTGTGGTTTTTGCTCCTGCATTTCTCTGAGTTGGTCCTGCCTGTGAGGCTCTTGAAGATGACTCGGTTGTTAGGAGGGAGGACACCATGGATTTCTGCCCTCTCCCTGCAGTGGCTCCTTCCCATCTTTTTCTCTCTGAGAGAGAAAATGAGGGAGTGAGAACATGCCTCGTCATTTATTGTGTAACCCTGGGCAAGCCATTTCACCTCGCTGTGGCTTAGCTTCCATCCCTATTAAATGGAAATAATACAGTGAAACTACTGTCCAGCCAACACGCATGTAGTGAAAACCAGAACACAGCAGTGATGAAAGGCCTTCCCACCTCCCTTGGAGAGCTGATGCACTCTGTGCACATCAAAGTCCTCCCTGGGCCCTGCCCCTGTCCTGCATGCCCCTGGCATCTGTGGAGAGGGCTCACTAGCCTTTAAGGCTGGGCATTCCCGAGCTCAGCTCTGGGATGCCCTCTGGACACTGACCTTGCTGAAGAGCTCGGCGGCCTGTTCCAGGAGGCCCACCAGGCCGCTCTCAGTGAAGTACCGGCCTGAGCACACCCCATCCTCATCAGGTGACAAGGTGTCATCAGAGACTGCAGACTCCTCCAGCACGTTGGAAGAAATATTCTGTAAGAAAACACAGTATGAGCCCAGAGAACATGGGACCAGTTGAATACTGGACCATAGGAACCCAGAAGGTAGGAGTGTGGAAGCAGAAATCCAGGATCCTAGCCAGGCACGGTGGTGCACACCTGTAATCTCAGTGGCTCAGGATGCTGAGACAGGAGGATCAGGAATTCAAGCCAGCGTCAGCAATGGTAAGGCAAAAAGCAGCTCAGTGGGATCCTGACTACAAGTAAAATGCAAAATAGGGCTGGGGATATGGCTCAGTGGTCTAGTGCCTCTGTGTTGTTCAATCCCTGGTACCAAAAACAAACAAACAAACAAACAAATAAATAAATAAATATTAAAGAACCCCAGGATCCTCACCAAGGCTGTGATTATGGCAGGTCTGATGTTCTACCCAGAAGAGTTCCTGGCTGACATTCATTTTGAAAGCATACATTGAGCAGCCAGTCTTCAAACCCCCACATTTCCTTTCTACTTTTAACCACCAGGAGATTTTATATAAGGAACATTTCCCTTCATATAACAACAATTGAGTTGAAACAACCCCACATTAGCAAAAACAACCCTAAGGGACAAACAGCAAGGGTCTTGGTTTTTAAAAAGCAAAGGCCAACACTCAGTTAACTTGGCTCTTTGTCATAGCTCAATAAATCTCCGACTTCTGTGTTTTTCTCCTGAAGTCTTGACTTTCAGGTAAATAGCCAGTTGTGTTTATATTGATAAGATAACACTAACAAGCAATTGTTTCTTTATGGAAGTGTTTTCTTTGTTTTTAAGTGCTAAGGATTGAAACCAGGGTCTTTCACATTCTGGGCAAGTGATTATGCCTGTGCTACATCACCAGAATTCCCCTTTATTTTTCTTTGAGACAGGGTCTCACTAAGTTGCTGAGCCTCAACTTGAAATACTCCTGCCTCAGCCTCCCAAGTGGCTGGAATTATAGGCATACACCACTGTGCCAAATTTATGGAAGTTTTTAACAGAAGTGCAGTAGTTAATGTTTTTTCCCCTGAACATTTTTGTTTCTACACATTTTTTACTTATATAAATTATAGAAGATAGAGCCTCGTGGTCAGGGATAGTATGACCTGAATGAAAAAACCAAGGCACAAAATTTGGGGAAGTACTTATTCCCATGGTTACGGAAGTGCTAATTCTTTACTTGTTTGGTCCTGAGAGTAAAGTACCTCTTTATATTGTGCTCCTTGCTTGCCTTACCCAAGCTATGATCTTGGCAATTACTTTAACTCTTGATAGGTTAAAAGTCTTTTTTTTTTTGGCTCACAGCTATGGAAGAAAGGCATACAATGCATAAATGAAATACCTTCTTAGCTTAGGTATTGCAAACCAGTAGCACATATGCCACTCCTTCCTATTGCTGTGCACATGGTAGACATAACTAGTCAATTATAGCACTCTTTCCCCTCTGAACTTGGATATATTTTCAAAATTCTTTCAGCATAGTGCTCCAGTCACCACTACCTATTAGATCAGAGATGGCTTGTAAAGTAAATGCTGTCTGCCAGTTCAACTTTAGCAACCAATGAAGAAATAGTTGTTATCCAATATCATAATGTACTTTAATGAATATAGGTGGAGTTTCTCAAAATCTTTTGTTACCAGTCTTTCTTCCAAAGAAATTAAATGCTCAAATAACAGAGCCAGCATCACTGGTCCATACCTAAAACTATGAAGGGTTCTTCCAAAGAAAATTAGTATGTTTAAGATGTAGAATGAAGGCCTATTATGTTTCTGAATTGGAGATAACAGAAGGTTCAACAAATTCAGTTGGAAGAATCTAATAACTCAGGAAACTAGTACTATTAGAATTGCATGCAATTTTCCACATGTAGAGAAATAAATATGAAGCTCAACAACTTATTAGTTTATTACCCAGAGGAAAAAGATTTGGGAAAGACTTTCCTGGCTTCTGGCTTAGGGATGTAAAACTTGTTGCAGAATCTGAGAATGTGTGCATATCTACATTTGTGAAATAAATGTTGCTCTCTAGGGCATAGAATTTCAATGATTTCAGTTTCTTGGAATTCAGTGACCTCAAAGTTATTTTTCCTTGCACAGACTTATCTCCAATTTACAAGTATTTTCCAAAGGCTCGATTTTATTGGAGCCGAATGAGGATAAAAACTGAAGCAAAGAACATTTAAGAGATTAACAGTGGACATCTGATAACACTGCCCAGAATTCCTTCATTCTACAATGTAAAGCATCTTAATTTTCTTAGGAGAACCTCTCAGAGTTGTAGGTATAGACCAGTGACTCTGGCTCAGTTAGTTGGAGCATTTGATTTCTTTGGCAATTATGATTGATTCAGAATGAGCACATGACCCCATCAGAATGAAAAGAACTCTGAGACTTTCTCTGAACAGGCTTCTGGAGATGGAAACCTAAATATTAGGTTGTAAATGTGGGGAGCGTGAAGCCCAACAGAGGCTAGGACAGGAAGAGGCGATGACTCTGGGATCTGATGATCTCTGAGGTCTCCAGCTCTAGTTGGTGAGTACTTCTCCAGGCTAGCTTCCCTCATGTGGGCTGGTAAGTTCCATTTGTACCTTAGGCACTGTGGGTTGTAAGTTCTGTCACGTTCAAGCACCCATTTCTAAACTGATTGGTTATGTCTCATTTGAGAGAAATAACAGTTCACCCATAAGCACGACATAATTTGACATCATTTCTGTATCTGAGAACACCTAGTCATTGTGTACTGTCCATCATGAAGACCCGTGTTTCACAGTTCCTCACCTTCCTTCTCACATTCTGCACTCCTTCCCGACCCTAAGGTGGGACCACAGTCTAAAAGCTCACAGTGTTTTGTGTCTTTTTATAATAGTATTTATCATAATTATGATTGAGAATGGAATAATTAATTATATGATATCTTTCTGGCTAGAATATAAAGGTCATGAAGACAGAAGAAATTCTCAATAAATTATGCTCTGAGAGCAGGAATGAAGGAGTAAAGATATATGAAAAGATGGAGGTCTATGTTCCCATGTAGGGATAATGTGGAGTTTTTATATTAGGTCTAGAATAACAATTCTGTCTCACCTTGGTATGTCTCATTAGAAGCCAATCAACTGAATTATAAGTAAAATAAGAATAAGAGGGCTTATTACATATGAAATTTAAAAATGAAATGAAATTAATACTTAAGTTATTAAATATTAAATAAAATATAAAAACAGGAATAAGATATAATAATAGGGGAATATTAAATAAAATATAGTATATTAAATAAAATGTAGTAAATTATAAGAAATAGTTTAGTAAACAAAATTAAAAAAGGGGATGATATAATTCAACTCTAACTGATAAGTCTGAAGATTTTCTGGAAAGTGAAATTGTAATACAAAGCCAGGTATGGTAGCACATATCTGTAATCCCAGTGGCTTGGGAGACTGAGGCACAAGAATTGTGAGTTCAAAGCCAACCTCAGCAACTTAGTGAGGCCCTAAGCAACTCAGCAAGACCCTGTCTCTAAATAAAATATAAAAAAGGGGTGGGTCTGTGGCTCTGTGCTTAAGAGCTCCTGGGTTCAATCCCTGCTACCAAAAACAAACAAATAAACAAAAAAAGAAAAATTGTAATACTTATCCTTGGTAATATCAAGTGGCCAAAATAAATTTGATGAAAGAAGATGAACCTAAAAGAATTTTTATAACTTTCTGTTTTGCTTTTGTGTTATTCAAAATCAGATGTAATGTTTTTATGCTTTGGGATGAGAAATAAATTACTGATTTTTATAACAAACATTTCTGAACTGATAATAATATTTATTTACTGAGAATAAAATAATAGAATACATATTTTTGTTATTGAGGACCATAACATGAGGTGAAACCCAGTTTTGCAGGTGAACACTATTCTAGAAATGAGAGGCTCCTAACTCTTCCAGCAATCATTTTAGTGACTTATTCTCTAAGCCTGGGAAAGCCACTTTGAATTGTCCTTTCTTTCTGGTTCACAAAGTATCACAATACCATGTTGAAGAACAATACTGAGAACAAAGCCTTTCATAAAATCTGTCATAGAAATTCAGACAAGAATAATACAAACACTATAAATGACTTTGTAAGTTTGGCTTGAAAAAAATTCTATTATTGTAGCTGTATTGTTCATGGTTTCAGGGATGGCCATCTCTACACACTGTGTCTCTTAAAAAAAAAGTACTAATAACACTGATTTTGCTTTGTCTTTTTCTCTCTCTCTAGACTGTATTAAACTATGTAGGAAGAACAAAAATATTGTGCTTCTTACGATGTTACATACAAACAAGTGGCCACTGAGCCATCTTCTAGGTCTGGCAGACAAGTTCCCCTTGTCAACTATGAGTAATTTTAGGTTGTTCTCAGAAAACATGGATTCAGCCTTTTGTTTCCCTTTGCAGGTCAATTTCATTCTTTCTTGACATTGGATCTGAGTGGGACCCTACAGAATTGGGGAATGGACTCAAAAGATTGGGCCATGAGGGAAATAATTTTCTTCAATGTTCAGAAGTACTTTCTTGCTTATCATTATATGGTGCTACCTATAAGTCTTTGAGAAAGACTATAAATGACCTTAGAAAAATTGCTTTCTCACATCCTACATCTGTGAAGTAGGAGTAATAGTTCAGAACACCTATTAAAGTGCCTGTTCCTCTAGGTACCACTATTATAAACAACAATAAAAAAATGGCAAAGCAATTAGAGAAGGCAAATGTGCACTGTTGACAAAGGGTTGGGCACTTCTTAGTGGCAAAGACTCTCCCATGCATTGTAGAATGTTCAGTGACACCCTCCCTTTTAGATGTCAGTAACACCCATCTTCCCAACTCCAGTTGTAATAATGAAAAATGCTTCTAGACATTGTTAGTGCAGGGGGTGTGGGCAGAATTGTCTCCTGGTTGAGTTCACTGTTCTTGGGTAAAGCTGAATGTGTCCTCACCTGAAAGCTGACACTGCCCACGGGCAGGTAGCTGTGGTCCTCCAGCATGCTCAGATACTCGGCTACTAAGGCAGCAGCATGTACCAGACACATGGCGGCCTCCGTGTAGCACTTCTTCTTGGTGTGTTTCTCTGCCATGTTCTGGAGCCAGGTCAGCCGCAGATCGGGAGATGTCTGGTAACTCTTGGCAATTCTGAAGACAGATTGAGTAACAGTTTTAAGGGCAGCAGGCCATGACACTGTACAACTTTTTTTTTTCACCCTGATTTTCCCTTATATCTTGAAAACATGAGAGAAAAGTCAAATACTTTGATTCAACTGTTTTTGTTCCATGTCTAAGGTATGCTGGACCCCAAGAGCACTTAGTAAAAGCTTTATGAAAAAAATAATGTCCTTTGTCATGAATCTAAAGCAATTATCTTCCTTTCCTTTTTCTCAAAATAATGACAGAAGACAAAAGTATTGTGCCTCTTACGATGTTACATAGAAACAATTTTTCCTCTGTAAATCATTTCTACAGAACAAGGACTGGAAGTCAAAGTTTTACAATTAGAACCAAATCACTTAGAAAACAATTCAGATAATAGTTAAACAGAAGATAGTGTTATAGAGTGGGTACCTCACTTTAAACTAAGGTGATCTTTCTGAAAACGTGTATATGAATCAAACCACTTTGAATTTTAATTTCTACTGATTATCATACACATCTTTTGATGTCATCCAAAACAATTCTGTCCATATACCTATGGTAATTACATTAGTAAGAACTTCACAGTGACAAATATGGGATCCCCAGGTGATGCCCTTTAGATTTTATCAGAAAAGTTCACCTGTACATGAGATCCATAAGCATCTCAGGATCTTCCTGAAATTCTCTCATTTTCACTGTGTCATATAAGATGCTATTCAGATTGCAGAGAAGTTCTTCCACCTGCAAAAAATGTAAGCCCTCAAATAACTTTGGCTTTTTAGTTTGTGGAAAGGAGATAGGATTACATAGAAAAAATATGTGGGGGGTACAGAAAAGCTTTGCTCAGAAAAAAAAAACTGAATGATAAACGTGAAGGGGACTCTAGATGGATTCTTGGTTCTTCAGTTGTTTTGCAAGTCCATGTGCTTCATAGACCCTGATGTGAGTTGGCCTTGGGATCTGTGAAACAGCCCTGGATCTTCATGCTACCTCCCACTGCAACAATTTTCTTTTAAATTTGTTTGAACTAGTTTTAGTTATTTGTAACCTGAAAGGTTCTAAGCTCTACTCTGAGTTATCAGGGTTCTTTATACCAGATAGGAGGAAGCTTGGGACCACAACATGGGTTTCATGTTTCTGAAGCTTCCTGGATCTCTCCAAGGCTTCAGAGTTTTTAGAACCTCTGAGAACGACTTGTTCTTAGTTACAAAAGCCAAAGGGGGAGACTGCATCACACAAAACCTGATAGAGACTGTGTCTTGATCCATAGACCCTGGCAAGTGACTCAGCTGCAGAATATCATCTTATCCCTTCTGTCAACTTCCAGGGCTCCTAAAATTTCTTCCACCATACTCATTTCATTGAAGACCTCTATTGTACTGCCCATATTTTGCTTGGTCTTGTTGGTGAATATCTCTGCATGAATAAGATTAATTTACAGGAACATGGTGGAGAAGAAACATGTGAGACAGGATTTGGTACAGGGGAGAGGAGAGGAAAAAGATTCTGAGAATGAGGATTTAACATTACTGGAGAAGGCAGGAGAGCTCTGGGAAAACAGGGCTCTCACACTAAGGGAAGAAAAAAAAAATTCACCCATTCATTCTTTCATTCATACATTCCCTCATTCACTCTAGTGGGAACCAATCCTAGAGTAGGCTAGAAGCTGAAGATAAAAGATAAAGGTGACATACTTTATGTTTTTCTTTATTCCCTGAGCATTGCAACAGATTATTATCCTCACAAGTGTCTGTAGGACTAATCTTGTTGATAATCTCTAACTTGGTCCTTCCTCTCCTTAAAGTACTTGTGGGTCAAGCTGGTCCCTTTAGCATCCCTAGACAAAATCCATTCTCACCGCTATTCATCATTGCCCTGTGAATCCTACCCCAGCCTTTCCAGGTCACTAGGTTGTTCATTAAGTAACTCCTCCTTTTCTCTAATCTCACACCACATGTAGTTTCTTACCACACACTTAAGTATCAGGTGTTTTGTCTTTCCTCCTAATTGTTTTGAGACTGAGCTCTCTAGATAGACTATTGGCATCCTGAGGTTGGGGACAGTAGTGAAGAAATATCTATGTTTCTTAGAGCACTGAGATTATGGGATAGGCAATACATCCTTGCAAATTATATATATATATATATATATATATATATATATATATATATATATATATATATTACATACAAATTATATACGTATAATCATATGGTTATGTGAGTGTGTGTGTGTGTGTGTGTTTATAATCAGCTGATCCCAAATTCATGCTTGAGACAAGGTATGTTCATTGGTTTACCTGGGTAGGAAAGGGAGTTGTCTGCATGGCTGTGTCCTCTTCTGAATAGGCCAAAATTGTCCTCAGGGATCTTCTCAGGTGCTCCTCATTAAAATCTGGTGCTTTGCCCACCAAAGATGCCAGAGACATAGTTACTTGCATCTTTACTCTGGCAAAGTTCTGCATTAAAAAAAAGAGGCACTCAGCTAGTCAATAATTGAAGGCAGTAGGGCCAGACACAAAACTCCCTGAGTTATCTTTCATCCCCGTCTTAATCATTTCCTTTTCTCTCAATGCAAGGTGAGCTACACTGTGCACAAGATTCACATTATCATTTAAATGGTCTAAAAGGACCTTGTGCTCACATAAATCTGTCAGGCTCCCTTTAAATTTTCATTGAGGATTGAGTTGCCTCCATACTGCAAGGTCAGAAGAGTCCTATAAAGCTGGGTCACAGGATATATTCTTTTATTCCAAGATCATCTTCTTAGAATTTCATTTAAACTACAATGAGGAATAGAACTTCCAAGGCCAGAAATTACTGGGATTTTAGACCAAAGAAAGCAGCAAGTTTCTAATTCTCCTTTCCTTCCAGAACTGTAGGAAAATAAGGTTATGCTAAGAGACCCTGGGTAATGTCCTAAAGACTTTTAAATAGTTTTTACTAATATCTCTCTGAAGACACTACTTTATTCCATGGGCCAATTTATCTTTTTGTGTGCATCTTTGGGGTAGTAGGGATTGAACTCAGAGTCTCACATGTGCTAGAAAGCACTATACCATTGAGCTACAGCCTTACCCCTTTTTATTTTATTTTTGAGACAAGACTGGCCTCAAACTTTGGATCCTCCTGCCTCAGCCTCCTGAGTCACTGGGATTATAGGCATGTGCCACCATGTCTAGTTCCAATTTATCTTTTACAGAAATTCCAAACGAACACACCTAAATCTGCACAAACTAAAGTAAAGGCTGTGTGTTCTTCAATAAAGTTAAGTTCCAAAAGCTTCTAGGATTCAATTAAAACTCAGGTCTAGGGGCTGGGAATGTGACTCAGTGGTAGACTACTTGCCTAGCATTCACAAGGCTCTAAGTTTAATTCCCAATACCACAGAATAACAATGAAACACAACCCAGTTCCAGATATTGCTGGTCATTTAAAATTCTCTTTCACAGCCCATTCAGGTACTAACCAGAACTGTACTAATTCAGAATTTAGACATTACACTACATACACAGAAGAAAGGACAAATAAGTTATCTGAGCAAATCAAATAAGGGTTTTCTTTTTCAGAATTTTGCAAAAATGGAAACCAGAAAAGGTCTCCTGAAATTACAAAATAGATCTTTTAGCAGAATTTTCACTATTTGAAAAGAAATACAAAGCAAAATAAAGTCCACGAGATATAGCAAAGATGATCAGATCTTTATATCAAAGACCCTGCATGTAGTACGTTTCTCTTACTAACCAGTAAGATCTCTTAAGCAAGATGGTAGGCCTTTTTCTCCACATCAGAATCTCTACCTGAAGGACAGATATCGGATTCAGTTCTCTTTAAATTCCCCTCCAGCTATAGTTGATGGTATAAAAAGGCACTTATTATTACTGCAAGTTAAAAACTGTATCTTCTTCTTTAAAATTATACCTCCTAGCTGAGTATGGTGAAACACCCTTGAATTGCCAGCCACTCAGGGGGCTGAGGTAGGAGATCACAAGTTGGAGGCCAGCCCCAGCAACTTAGCAAGACCCTTAGCAACTTAGCCAGACCCTGTCTCCAAATAAAAAATAAAAAGGACTGGGAATGAAGCTCAGTGTCAAAGAACCCCTGTGTTCAATCTCTAGTACCAATAAATAAATAAACAAATAAATAAAATAGAATTGTACTTTCATTTCAACCCTTACATCCATGATGTTTTTATAAATATGTTAGACTCAGTTGCTCCTTTCTCTACCATATATGCTCTAGCACATCTAGATGATAGAAATTCATGAGTTTCATTGAGCATTTTATCTCTAGTGAATTTCACACTCACAGGGTATAGAAAGAAAACAGGAAAAGTGCACAACTTTCTCTGTTCTTTACTAAAACTGAATGGCTAAGAATAATTGGACATTTCCATAATTAATTTCCTTTATCATTTAAATTGCCCTAACCAATTGCTTTAGAATAAGAGTCCCTTTGTGCATCTCACTTCTAGTCTACAGCTTCATTGAAATGTAAATATAAAAACTTGATTCTTTAAAGGCACAAGGCAGAAACAATTGGTGCAATTGCCTATTATTAAATATTAATGGGGACAAGGGACTTGGTGAAGATAAACTTTTGACTCTTTATCCTATGAATTTGTGGGATGAAAATGATTTAGAAAGAATTTAGAGAAATGTTTGTAATATTTTATCCCCCCAAAGAAAAAACTTTGTTTCTTCTTCTGTCTGACACTTAAAAAGAAACATATTCTATAGTCTAGTCTCAGAAATTCTGATTCTGTGAGCTACAGGATCTATGGTTTATGGTTAATAAAATAACATGATATTAATAATTGTTTTAGTCAGCATTTTCCCTGCTGTGACTTGAAGATCCAACCAGAATAATTATAGAGGAGGAAAAGTTTATTTAAGGGTTCACAGTTTTAGAAGTCTCAATCCACAGTAGGCTCCATTCCTTGGGACTCAAGGTGAGGCAGGACATCAGGGCAGAAGAGTGTGGCAGAGGGAACCAACTCACATGATGATCAGGAAGTAGAGAGCTTGAGATTCCACTTGCCAGATACAAATTTTTACCCCAAAGCCACATCCACAATTCCTACCTCCTCCAGCCACACTCTACAACTTCAGTTATCACTCAATTAATCCCTATTAGAGGATTAATTCACTTTTTGGATTCATACTCTCACAATTCAAGCCACTTGGATAATAGTACATCCAAGTTTTCTGATTTTATTCTCGCTTAAGCTCTATGTCAGTACTATGTTTCTGGTATATTCTGTAAATACAGGTGTATGTATACTGAAATATATAATATTAAATTATTTTGGAAATATTATTTAATTCTATTTAATGATCAAGAAGAAAAAAACTTACTCCATCAAGTAGTATAGTCTAAAAAATTTCTCCTCAGAATTCTGAAGGCCTCTTATACACCTGATCTAGGAAACTCACAGCATAGAAAAGAGTCACAGTTTTACAGCCAAAATCCTGGGTTCTACCCTTTCTTCTTAGTGACCAAGTGATTCATGTAAGTCATAAGAATATTTTATTCTTAAGTTTCACAGATAGACATATTTTAGATTTAAATTTATAATTTTTAACTTGTTCTTATCTTAATGAAATTGCCATAAGGTGCAGAAGAATTAATGAATATGGAAAAAATTTTCAAACTAAAAAACATTATAAACATTCAAAACACTAGTCCTGTTGTTAACACTACTTATTTCCCAGATGGGACTTAAAATATACATTAACATAATAATTATAATTATTTTCATTCATCTCCATTTTACATATTGATTTATTAAACCTCAAAGTAAACCTATAAGGTTACACCATTATCATTACCAATTACTTTGAGAAAAATAATATTGAAAATATTAATAAAATGTTTCATTCAATATGTGGTCCTTGAGATTTTTCATAATTTACATTCTCAAATTTTATCACAAATAAATCTAAAATCATTTAGTGGGAATAAAATAGCCAAAGAGCTAACAAAGGGTTAGCTCTTGCTTCACAAGATAATGAATAATGGAAAATGTACACAGAACCACAACATCCCTTAAAAGGTACCATGTGAAGTTATTCACACACTACTCTCCATAATGCAGAGTGACAACTAAAGAAAAAGAGTAAAAAGAAAAAAATCACTAACAAAATCAGACAGCAAGAAGAGCACTTGAAAAGGTTAGGGCACCGTAAAATGTCCAAATCACATCATAACCTCATACTCTCACTTCTAAATTATCTTTTCTCAGCAGGGTGGAAATGGAGACTCAAACTGCATAACCTTTCATCTAACAACACTATTGCTATGCTACTGAGAAGGCTTAAGTAACTTATTTCTTCTCACAAATCCTAATGTTGATATTTGGCAGCTTCTAATCTGGCTGGGTGCCCTGACATGAATTGCAGATTCTTTGTGCTCCTTTTGAGAGGAGTTTGAGGAGGATGAAAGCAGATACAGACAAAGGCAGATGGAGCCTAGGAGCCAAATAGCATGAGGTTCCTCTCTACTAGAGTGGATTTGGCAGCCTCATACTGTTTTAAGGAAGAAAGGTAATTTTCTATAAAGTAATTAAGTAGTCAAAAAAAGACAATCTCTGTGGTTGTATTTTGCTTTTGTTAAATTTACAAAATCTCCTTTGAATATAAATTAAAATTAAGTGGTTGTTTTGGGTCGTTGTTGGTTTGAATTACCATTTTTAAAGACAATTATGGAATTTTAGGGTTGAAAGCAATATTCAAATTGAAACCATCCTGATAGATATCCACAGCCTCATTTAGTGTTGACTTTTTCAAACAGACCTAACAAGAGCTGTTTTTGCCTGGTCTAAAAACTTTAAACCATATTTCCAAAAGACTTGATTTTCTGGCTATTTAAATCTTTTAAGGCTGCCTTAGATATATTTAATCCCCGACTCTCACAGGACAAGAGGCTCTTGACCCTATTCCTGAATGTCATTGCATCAATAATTTTCCCCAAGAGAGGTCTCTAATATTTACTTTATCTTGGGGTAAAGGAGTCATTTCTTTCCCATGTCCACTTGGAAGGTTGTTAGGCTGCCTTCTGATCTCCACACCATTTTACTCATTCTGCCTTGGGAAGGTGGAGAGATTTATCTCAAAATTGTATGCCTAAGCCCCACTGTTCTTATCACAGAGACTAGCTACTATTATCTGATTTCCTGAATCGTGCATGTTATGAAAAATCCTGTCCCTTTCTGGGACATCTGCAGTTTTAGGTAGTTAATTTCAGAGATGTTAAAATTTGGTCTACTGGTTAGATGTTCTAAATCATAAAACAAAACAAGCAAGTTAAGGATATTATTAAGACTACTCTTCTGCCCAGAATGCAAGGCATTGGGCCTTAGATGTTAGTTTGTGAAAAGGGTTTTAACTTTGGGCAAGGCTTCTGTTTATCTAGGTGAAATGTTTACATTTGAGCCTTTGGCTTTTTATTCCTGAGTTCCATGGAAGATATGTAAGTCTGTGGGGGCTTCAGAAACTTAAGCAAAGGCGTCACCTTAAGGAAGGATGCTTATGCTGTCAGAAGTGCTGAGCACCAGCTTGGCAGTCACTTACCCTCAGAAAATGCTCACAAGGGGCCACTTGATGCACTGCAGTGTGAAGCAAGACAGACCTTGTAGAGCTTAACAACTAGCAGAATCCAACTGAGATCTTATAAGCAAGGGCTTACTGCTGGGGCCTTAGAAAGCAAAAGGCATGGAGACTTCCAGACTACTTTCTGCAAAGGCGAGGTGCTTGTGACAACTACAAGCTAACACCTGTACTGTTAGCTGGAACAGGTGGCTTTAGTATGCACATTTTCACTGCTTACTTCCCAAGCTCAGCATTTCCTAAGCAAGCATAGATGAAGTAATGATTCTGGTTTAAGCAAAACAGCACCTTACTCCTTTACATTCCTTTAGGTGTTGTTTGACAAAAATATTGTGGCAGTTGAATTCTGTACTTCAGAGCACCAGGGACATTCTACCTTAAATTGTAAATACCAGCCCATTTGGATAAATAAAGATAAATTAGCAGCTCCAAATCTTTTTTATGTCTTGTTAAAGAAGGAAAACACAAATAGGTATGCCTGAGTCTTCTAGCTAATGCAAATATCCACTTGCACTCAAGTTGGTTCTGAATTGCTGAACTTCATATCAGAAAGACACTTCTCAGGGAGGCAAATTTCTTCTGTTACATAGTTTCACAAGAATCAACAGAAGAAATGGCCACTGGGCTACAAGAGTAAAAACATACTCAGAAGGGAATGTGAATGTTGGGTTTCTAAATTGAGCCCAAAATGAGTATAGAATAAATTGTTAGTAACCTGGTACCTAAAGAAGAAATGTAAGTTAGGAAGTTGTGCACAACAGTAATGTAGGAGCACCAGCCAGCATTAACCTGTTAATAGGCTGTTTCTTCCCAAGTCTATTTTCACTGGTCATTTTTTTTTTTTTTGAAAGTGAGCAAGAAAGCACGATGTTTGAGTACGTTTGCTAGAGCTGTCTTAACCAAGAGCCACAAACTGGATGGTTCAAAAAGCCAATCTATATTTTCTCTAAGTTCCAAGAGCTTAGAAATCAGAGGTGAAATATTGACCAGCCTGACTTCTTTTGAGACATTTCTGGTTGGCTTGTGGATGGCTCTCTTCTCCCTGTTTCTTCATATGGTCTTCCCAGTAGTCTGATTATATCCAAGTTTTTTCTTTGTAGAACAACATCAATGGTGGATTAGGATCTACCCACATGATAGCATAAATGAAGTATTAATTCTGCGTTAAGCAAAACAGCACCTCACGTTACCTTAATAACATCTTTAATAACATCTTAATATCTTTAAAAATCCTGTAACTAAATATGGTCACATTCTCAGTCACTGAGGATTATGAGTACAGCATATGAATTTTATGGGCACAATTTAGACTACAACAATGCTACCTGTGAATGTTTTTTCAAAATCCCAATTATACCATATTTTTCATGGTTGATCATGCTTGTCCTAAGGCTAGTTTACTGACATTAGAATCTGAAATTGCAGAGCACAATAATATTTAAAAATTAAAAGCAATCAAAGAGTTTTAAGATTTCACCCTCTTCTCCACAAGTCTGACTCTTAGACCTGACCTTCCAAAACTGTTCACCTTTCAAGACAAGAGTTCACTTTAGATACAAGTCCATTAGGCTGAATTTATAGTAGAGACAACTCATTCTCAGACAGAATATTAAAGCCATAGAAATGGGAAGTGTCAGAGTCAGGGTCAAACCAAACTAGTTTAAATGTTAAGATATTAAAATTCTATAATGCTGTTTTGTAAATACCCCAATGTTTTTATTCACTCTGAAAATTTTTTTGGCAATCTTATGTGCTAAGCCTTCAACTCAGAAAGCACAGAATATAAATCATGTTGATTTTAAAATGAATTTGTATAATTTGTGACCAGTTATGGGACACTTTCTGAGGACATTATTTCGAATCTTTATTGTATTTTGTCCTACCCTATATTCTGCAATTAAATAAACACTATCATGTATACATTGAAAATGGCATGTGGCAACTTCTTGAAATACACTAAAATCCTAAAACAAGATAATTCATCTACAAACTAACAAAACAGTAATCAGAAATATCTATATAGTTGGAGAATTTGCTTTCTGAAGTGAAAGTATTACTAACATGGAATTTAATTATCTTTAACCTAGTCTGCATTTTCTAATATTCCTAAGTAATTAACAGCCAAAGAATCATTATCTTTGCCTACATTTCTCACACTTAATTTTTTTAAAAGATACCAAAGGCAAAGCCAACTTGAAATTTGTAATTTATCTAAATTATGAAATAATATATTTGCCAATAAAGAAAATAATTTGAGGGCTGGGGTTGAGGCTCAGAGGTAGAATGCTCTCCTAACATACGTGAAACACTGGGTTCGATCCCCAGCACCACATAAAAATAAAATAAAAATATTGTTAAAAAAAGAGAAAGAAAACAATTTGAACAGAAATTTTGGAAAATATGAAAACATAGTTTATTTCATGAGGCAAGGTACTACAATAACAATGCCAGTGACATTTGATACAAATGTAAAGATGTTCTAGAAAATTATTTTCATTATAAGCAGTGAAATAATGATCTGATAAAAAATAATCTAAAAAATTCTGATATTGTGTTGTTTATGCTAACTGACAGGAAAACTTCTAAGGTTTTGCATCTTAATTTATTAATTGTTATAAAAAAGTGATCAATATAATAGAGTTGATAAAACTGAGAAAGGAAAAGTTCATAAAATATCTAAGATAACCCTACTACCAAGTCGCAAACTTCTAGCTTAAAAATCATATAAAAAGAGACATTAATATGCAGATTAACACATAATCTTTTTTAGATTAACATTTTTGATTGAATGAATAATATATAAAGTGAAAAATCATCTGTGTTGCTCTAGTTAATACCAAAAATAAATAAATTCATGGAATCCCCACATAGATGTAAAAATTAAACAAAGCATCTCACCATTAGTTGATTCCCACCTCCTAGAAGAAATCTCTACTTTGATATTAATGATAGGTGTTGTATGATTTTGGAATTTGTTTAAATTAAGTCATATTCAGTATATTACCTGTTTCACTTGACTTTGTTTTGTGTGAAAATGATCATAGTTTTTTATGTAGCTTAAAAATGGGATCATGTAAGTCTGTTTTATGTTCTAATGAAAGTGTCTGCCCTTGAATTAACACTACAAAATGTGTTTTATTGTAGTTTTTTAAGTTGATCTTTTTGCTATTATCATGGCTTTTTCCAGACCTTTGCATTTCAATAGAAATATTAGAATCCAATTATATATATATATACATATATATGTGTATATACATATATATGTATATATACACACACACACACACACACACACAACAAAAACTCCTATTTTTGTTATTTATTTTTTTGGAAACCCATTGAAAATATAAATAATTTGAAAAGACTTAATATCATATCAGTATTGAATCTTCTGATAATAAACATAGTCTATTATTATTTATAGCTTTGTGATTGATTAAATTATAATTTTTTCTATATGGAGGTCCTACATAGATCTACTTCTGGGTAATTGTTTTTACTATAAATTTTAATTACATAATTTTAAAATTTATTTTCAAATTGTTTATTGGACATATGTAACTGAAGCTAATTTTCAGATAATCTGACATCCAAAATGTCTAGTAGATCATATTCAATTTTAATAGTTTAAATGTAAAATATCTTCAATTTTATGCACTTTTAATATGATTTACTAATAGTGAGACCCTTATATTTTCCCCAAATCCTGTTTATACATTCCTGATCTATAAGTGATTCATCATTTGATATATTTCTACAGGTTTTTTAAAAATTGTTGGTTTGTTTATTGCTATTTGCAAGTGATCCATTCCATTCTACTCCTAGTAGACTAAAAAGAATTTGGTGATATTGGTGATTTAATGGTTTTGGGTTTTTAATTGTGAATGTGTGTTGATTGTTGTTTTAATCAAATATTTTATCTGTAGCTACTAAAGTGACTTTTCTTATCTTGAGATAAAAGTCTCCTCTTTTGTTCCATTAATATGCTGAATTCAATTACTTTTATTTTCCATTGTTAATTCAATCTTGCATTCATAAATTGAACCCATTTTGGTACTGATATTTATTTTACTTGTCGCTAACTTGGAATATCAATTTTTTGTAATGATTTTTGCATCTGTGGTTCATAATATATTTTATACTACAGTTTTTCTTTCTCGATAGGTTTTATATCAGACTAATGCACTTTCAAAAGAATAAGTTACCCATTTAATTTTTATCACCTGTAAGAATTTATGGATATATTAGTATTGTTTCTGTCTTAAATATTTGGATATGTAAATTAGCTAGATTAATTATTTCACTTTGGACATAAATAGCAAAATATCAAGTACCTCATAAGTGTATACAGTTAGGATTTGTCAATTAAATGCTATTAATAAAAACAAATGAGAAACGTAGCAATGAAAATAAAATATTTGTAGGAATTCAGTGATAAAGTCATCTAGGCATGTGGATTATTTGTGAAAACCTTTTAAATAATGGATTCAATTTATTCAATAGATCAATGACAAAAGATATTTTTTTCTTGCTTCTCAGTTTGCCTTGTTGTTCAGGAATCATAACATTCCAACGCAGAATGCCCTGAGTTTTGTGTTTTTTAGAACTATTTTGGAATCTTTAGCTACCATGGTAGCAGGAGCACAATAAAGAAGCTGCCACGGATCTAGCTAATACACTTTCTTAACTATCTTACTGGTGAAAGTTATCAGGTGGGTATTTCACTCTCAATTTGAAAACAAAAAAGTTTCACATAGATCCTTTTCATTTAATATCTCTTATCCTTTCATAACACTGTGAATTCCATACTATTTTTATTAAGTTAGTATGAATATATAGAAATTACTTAACTTTATTAAAAAGAAATAAATAAATGGCTGCTAATAAATGTGGTAAGATAATTGACAGATCTTTACTCAGATTTGAGTATTTGGGATTATTCATGCTATTTTATGTTAAATTTTCAAATTTATGCCTTAAACCAATAATATGCTCATAATAACAGGTGAAACATTGTGGTATCCATGCAGCATCCAAATAGTTAAATATTGTCATAACTTATCAGAAATATCATTTTTGAAAAAAACTATAAAAGTCTATACTCTTTTTATTGTTCTATCAGTGAATAAAAGTTGAATATTAACTGCATCTAGAAAGAAATCACTGTAACTAAAAATATACCAGTTTAAGTTTCTTAATATAACAAAAAATTTACCTTATGTTGATTATTCAGGAGTGGTCTTAAAATTTTTAAATATTTTCACCTTTGATTATACAGTGTTTATTAGTAATTTTAAACTAACATATTATCAATATAATCTATTTTGTTAATAACAAAAATCAATGTTTTAAGTCAATGTTAATAATTCATGTGGAAGTAAGGATCAAATACATATTAGCTTAACAAAAAAACATCAAATATAAACTTTATCTTCAAAATCAGTTTTTTTCTTAAAACACATACTAACAAAAGAGACAAATGCTACATATTTGACTCATTGTGTCATTAATTCTGACCCTAAATGACATCACTATAGTTGACATAAGATGTTACTTATTTGTTTTCTGTTATTAGCAGAGATCAGATGTTCAGGGAATTCAGAGATCACAGAATTGTAAGTGAGACTCTAGTTAAATATTTAACTATTTAACAGTTCAAATAATCTTAAATGTTTAAACAGTATGATACAGAACTTCTTTTAAAATTTTTTTTTTAGTTCTTACTGGAATTATTTTTATATAACTAGAAACATTTTTAAAATACATAATGTATTTCCATACTAATAACAAGTGATATATTTATTGAAAATGAGTTGATTAGTAGAAGATCATATTTAGCAGAAGTAATTTAGTTGACATCAGATAATAATTCCATGCATTATTCTTGATCGACTCAACATGCACTTCAGGATAAAGTTATTAATATATAATTTACGTGTTGTGACTTAGACCCAATTTGAGTGATATCAACCTTATAATTAGTTTACTGACTTTAATTCATATATTCACTGCTTTCTCCTCCAGTGAGCCGGACTGAGCCTGGTTTAGACCCGGCCACATTTCTCCTAATACAAGTCAGCACCACAACCAGAACTGTATGAAGAAATTCTCAGCACATATAGGGCTTTTTCTGTTGCAAGCATCACTAGTTCACCTGTAGTGGGAGCCAAATAGATATATTGAGCTCAGCACACTAAGGAACATGGATAGCTCTGAATCAAAATGGATCAATAAAAAGAAGATACTGCAGTTGTTTTCCCCTTTCTGCTCTTGTGCCCGAGAACAAAGTCAAGTCAATCATGAATCTCCCGAAGTGGGAAAGAACCTCTGGAAAGCGAACTGCGCGTCCAGAAAGGAGAATGACATTTTCAGGAAGGACAACAAGTCCCTGTGGAGAGAGAACAAAGCTCTCAGAGGGGAGAGCGAAGCCTTCCGAAGGGACAACAAGTTGATCCGGGAAAGGAACCAGCTCCTGCAGGAGGAAAACCAGGTCCTCTGGGAGCTGAAAAAGACCACTCTGGAGAAACAGAAATTACCCAGAGAAAATGTCAAGGCCTTGAACACGCAGAGAAAATCCAGTCGGCAACAGAAACGAGCCTGCGAGGCCCAGCTCAAGGCCCGCAAGCAGCAGGAGATCGCCTTCCAGAACGAGGCCAAGGCTCTGGACGAGGAAATGAGGTCCCTGAACCAGGAGATCAGGGCCCTGCACCACCAGAAGAGAGCCATCAACATGGAGGAAGAGGCCCTGGTGAAGGAGGGCATGGCGCTGGGGAAGGAGGAAGAGGCCCTGTGGAAGGAGGAGCGGGCCCTGCGGAAGGAGAACAAGGCTCTGAGAGAAGAGCACAGCGCCCTTCAGGAGGAGGAGAGAGCCCTGCAGGAGGAGGCCCTACTCCTCCAGGCGTGGTACAGCTTTCTTCAGGAAAGGGAGCTCAAGAGCACAACAATGAAGTAGAGCAGAAGGGTGACTTAAAGATGTGACCTGAGAACCACGAGGATCATTGACCTTCCAGGGGGAAAAAGGGGAATTTGAAGTTAAAATACTGGTGTTGGGATTGGAGAGCAAAGCCCCAAAATTCATAGGGCTTCTATTTGGTCCTGGAAACAAAATAAAGTCCTTTAAAGAAAAAAAAATGAGAATTTTTTTGTTTACTGAAATTTTAGAATTGTAACGGTGATATAATGCCGAAAATACTCAAAATATGACATCAAATGTAAAAGCTGGGTTTACACTTTATTTTTAGAGACATTGGATGATAACAGGTATCTCTTAAGAGCAAATGTTTGTCTTAAAACATGTTAGAATTATGAATAATCTAGTGAAATTTACAATTTTTCATGTTTGGTCCACAAGTGTTTTATTGAGAAGTATCTTTTCTGGCTCTTCTTTATATTTATTCTAATAATCTAGTTCAGGAGGCCATAAAACTGGTAAGGATTTAAAATATGGGATAATAGAAAAAAGAGTATTTGTAAGTTTATTTTTCCTCTTATTTATTAGGTTCCTTGTGTTTATTGAGAGGGGTACAACTCCACTGACTAGATGTATTAATGAGAAAGAAGGAAGTGAGAGAGCAAAGTTCTCCAAACTAGAATAAAATTTTAGTTTGAAATGTGAATTCTGTGGAGTATTTTATGTTCAAAGGAAATTGAACAAATTTTGATTCTTAAAAGTATTAATGTTGATAATTCATCTAATCAAGAGCTCCTTTTAAAAAATACTTTTGCAAAAAGTGAATCATACAGATTTATTAGAAATACAAATATAGTTTCAGAACATTCGATTAAAACTGTGGAGGATTATTACCATGTTTTTAATCAGTTTAAATTTTGAGCAGAAAGCAAACATTTATGGGGTTTTATTGAATATCCCTGAAACATCTCATTCTGATCCTTGACTTGTGTTGGGGTATAGAATAGAAGAAAAGTATACGAGGAGAACCCATTTGCTTCTATCAGTGCTAGTACCTCTACAATATGTCAAATTAAGTGTATTGAATGTCTCTTGTTAGCACTCTATTAATATGGATAACTTTAAGAGTTCCATAGCCTGCAAAGGAAGATTAATAAATACACATTTTTACTTCAGTTTTTAAGGGAAATAATCTACTTCATAGTTTACTGACCACTGTTCCACCATATCTGGCACCAATTAAAATGATTTCGCCTTGGAAAGATTTAAAGTATGGTTTACAACCAACTGTTTGACAAACTTGGAGTCCTAATAGGACAGAGAAAATATTTAAAACCTTTTTATGATTGATCATTCCTCAAAAGATATTAGCAAAAGACTGCAGGCCAACTTCAGAGATCTAGAAATTTGTGAATATCCTGTTCTGTATCCTGAAAATTCATTTTGGTGTATTACTGTTCACAGAAAAGACCCATTACTCTTGAAATTACCTACTTTAGATAGAATTTTTTTTTTTTTGGTGGTGAGGTCAGATGCCTTTGAAGTGGGAGGGGTTATCAAGGGCTCCTATCTGTAGGAAAATGGTCATTATTGCATCACAATATAAGCAGCAGTAATTCAGGTTCAAGTGACAGCATAGGACATACTGATCAGAATTTCCATCTCTCCTCTTTGAATTCAAATGTTAAGTTGGATCAACACTACAAAGAAATTTGGGTTTTTATAATATTTTCAAAGTGCAAAATTAGATAATTAAGAAATGGGTTTAAATGACTTTTGTAAATATAATTTCTTTTTATTCCTATGTTACTTTACTAATACACATTAATCAAAATCATACTAAAATTTATGTTTATGAAATATTATGTAAAATATATTTACATGCCACACAATAAGTTGTATACATTTAAATGTATAGTAAAAAGTTTTGTGTATATTGCTAAATAGATATCAATTTTTGAATGAAAAATGAAGACATCTTGTTGTTCACAGTGAAAGAAATTTGTGGTTCATTTACTCTTTTATTATCTATTTTTAAAACTTTATTAAATGACATTATCAACATTTTGGTTAGGTTTACAGATAGATAAAATCCTTATATAAGTGGTTGTCCATGGAAGCTGTCTATACCCACAAAACAATCAATCCTATTGTTTTATCTTATTTCACTTATAATACTAGCAATCAAGAATGTTACTGTTTCTCTAGGAGAGCTTCTATCATAGGGAAATTACAGTAACATAAAATAGGAGTAATGAGGCACACTATAAAAATGGAAAAACATGCATAATGGAAGTTATCAATATTTTTGTATACAATTGAAAAGAAAAGGCTTCTTTGTAGTATGGGCCTTAGTAAATGAAAGAAGAAGAAGAAAAATAAGATCAGGTAAAGTAGGAGAAGATGTATTTAGGACTGATTAACTTTAGGATAAAAATGATAAGCCTCAATGCTGGGTACGTTCTTAGGGTACTTGGGAGGTCATTCATAACAGGCAAAGGGATTCATACTGTTTTTTTTCTTAGATTAAGTAAACATAAATTAAAATTTGGTTAAAAAGAGATAACCTTATGTAAGTGAAGCAATATTGCTAAAGAGAAATATATTCCTGAACCTCTCACTTTTATTATTTCTTTGAATTTCTTATCAATTCATTTATTCAAATATTATTCATTGATGACCTTCCATATGTTAGATGCAGGCTATTTCCAGATACTCAGTGGGAACCAAAGGAGAAAAGTCCCCTTCCCTCATAATTTCCTGAAAGGGAGACCATCTGAAGGTCATTTATATCCAAGGGTCCTCACTGACATTGCATTTCCTCAAGGTCAGCAAGTGATCCTTAACTTCAGGAGAGAAGAGTTATATGGGTACTACAAATATCCTCTCAGAAATGATAAACTATTCATCTTTCTTTACAAAACCATGTACGTTTAAATTTAATTACTAATCTTTTATTTAAGGCTTCCCAGATCTGTACTTCACTTTTATTTGTACTCCACTATGCTCTAAGTATTCTCTAATTTGCCCCAATTCCACATCATTTTCCACCATCTTAGAAAAGTTTTATCAAAACTTCTGCCCTTCAATCTCTTTTCTGAAAGTTCTGTTGGCTGTTTTTCCTGGAGAGATTTCGGTGGAATCGCCCCATTAATTTACCTTTCTGGTCAGGCTTGTAGACCCCATGAAAGATGGAGCTATGGTAGATTTCTTCCTTGCTGGCAGCATTTCCAAAAACAACTTCCAGCTTCTTCCAACAAAAGTATAATCTAAAAGGAGCACATGGTATCTGACAGCACTTTTATCCTGTTACTTCCTGCTCAGATTTCTGTTCACTCTGACAATATCTCCTTCATAATCTGGATCATAGTATACTACTCTACCCCAACAGCTTTCATAAGTCTTTGACCTCAAACTGAAAATGGATTATTAGTTCAGAAATGGAACATTCACCTTCTTTGATTTTCTTATTAAAAAATAAAATTTTCTCCAGTCACCTCAGCCTCTAAACCCAGAGAAAATCATGATAAGTGAAATAAGCCAGGCCCCAAAAGCCAAAGACTGAATGTTCTTTCTGATATGTGGATGCTAACCCATAACAAGGGAAGGTAAGAAGGGGAGGTATAGAAATTCATTGGATTAGACAGGTTAAATGAAGGGAAGGGATGGTGAACGGGAATAGGAAAGACAGTAGAATGAATCTGAGATAATTTTCCTATGTATGAACAGTTTAACTTCACATCATATAAAACCAAGAATAGGATCCAAATTAAAATGGGTTACACTCCATGTATGTATAATGTGTTGAAGCACACCCTACTGTCATGTTTATCAAAAAACAACAAAAATAAATATATATAAAACTGAAACTTTTATGATTGGTAAACATATTGGTTACAAATCCAAACTGTCCCTCTTTTGGAACATTTACTCTACGCTTCTATCATAATTCCCTACTTATCCAATTAATATTCAGCTTAGATTCTGGTTCATTATAATATCCTTAAAAATGTTCTTTACCTCTTGATAAACTCTTCATTGCACTAACAAAAAAAAAATCTAAACTTGATTCCCTGTAACAACATGCCTTGCCTTTCCTGCACCAGAGTAACTGACAGAGTATCTTTGCTATAGCCAACCTATTAATTTTAGTCATTCTAATCGGTGTGAAGTGGTATCTCATTGTTTTAATTTGTATTCCCCAGATGATTAGTGGTGTTGAACATATTTTGTTAAGTATATTATTCATTAGCATACATTTCCTTATCTTTCAGTTATTTTGTTCATTAAAAGTTCTTTATGAATTTTTGCCAGTTATATGGTTTGCAGATGTCTCCAATTGGTGTCCTTTCTTTACATTTTCCAACTGTGAGATGTAAAGGGCAGAAGGTTTTGTATGTAATATCCCATATATGCATTTATAATTTAATGACATCTGATATTCATGTTTACTATATTATTAGAAAATATTCTTTCAAAAGTACCACATACTTTTGTTTAAAAAGTATGTGTTTAAGTAATAGCATTCAACCAGAATCTAAAACCAAATTTTGCTTGTATGTGTATAAATACTGTAACCAAAATCAAGCAATTTATCTTAATTGAACTTCAGTTTGACCAATAATAAGTTAGGGATATAAACTAGCAACATTTGAGTTAAACTTATAAGAGTTTTATAGATATTTTATTTAACCCATTAAATTATATTCTGTAATTAAATACATTTACCATTTACATTTTTTTCAGTAAGTTAAATCGATGCTTTAGAATGGATAAATATTTTGCTCAAATAAAGGGAAGTAGAAGGGGAAAATTTGAGCTTTAAATTCAGGGAATAAAAACAAATTCTGATTATTTTTCAATGTTTTCTTGAAATTATTATTTATGATAAAATGTGAAAACTTTTTGTGCTTTGTAAGTTTCATGTTTTACCCAATTGTTTGTAACTATGCATTAGAGTTCATCATATTTCTATACTATTTTAATTATACTTTGTTTTCAAGGTAATTGCAGCACTTCATTTTTCTTTTCATTTGACATAACTTCTTGATGCTTGCAACTGTGTCCTTCACACAAAACACTACAAAGTTATGCTCAATTATTTTGAAACTTTAAGCCAAGAATATTGACCCTTTTACTTGAAAAAATCATCAGCAATTCCTTACTACTTTAATGTTAATTTTTAAATATTAAATTATAAAGTCACTGTTCATTACAAACTAGGAACTAAGTCCTCACCTATTTTGTCACTGACTAGTAACCATAATTTTCTAACTAGTGTGTCATGTGACTCTAGGAATGCTAAACCCCATGCACATATTATCTCATATAGAAACTATTAAGGGAAAGATGTATATTTTTAAAGAAATTATCAGTAACTATAATTTTTATAGAAAATTAGTCTTAGATATATTTCAGACACAGTATGCTAGTACTAAGTAAATATTTTTTCATAGGATGATAAGTTCTCTAGTTCATTGTAGGCCCATGCCATATAAACAATCTTTTTCTTATGATTTCTGTAGTTACTTGCATTGCCAGAGCATAAACTAGATCTATAACTTTATTATTTGGAGAGAGTGAGACAATATAGTGAAGGACTTCAAGGACATGAATGAACATATCCCTTCACAACTCTGTTCATGACATTGTGTTGGCAGCTTGAACTTTACTCACTGCAAATTACACCTTTATATTTTTTTAGAGCTTTATATTTTCTAATTAAACTTTAACAATCTACCACATATCAAAGTGTAGTGAGCCGTTTCTGTGTACTGTGGCCGCCATTACAAGATGGCGCTGGTTTCCCCTGTAGTCTGTGACAAACAACTCCTTATCAGAATGAGTTGGCACGCTATGACTTGGCACCCTATGAGAAAACTCCACGTGGCAGTTGTGCATTGGGGCTTTATCTGCTTTATTAAGGCTGGGGCACACGGGAGTAGTAGTAGTGGCAGTAGTAGTAGCAGTAGTAGTAGTGGCAGTAGGAGTAGCAGTAGAAGTAGTAGTAGGAGTAGCAGTAGAAGCTAAAAGACATGTCAATACAAAGGCCTGAATAAACAGCTGAAAGAAGAAAAAGTATCAAGGACCTGAATAAACTGCTGAGAGAAGATTCCCGAGTTGCGTCTTCCTTGCGGGCAAGGGGTCGCGACATCAAAGTCCATTAAAAAAATAAAATCTCGATTTTTTTCCTGTTTTTTTTTCAGTCCTTGAATATTGGCCAATTTCAGATATTCATAGAATCAATAAGTATCTTTCAAAGAAATATCACATTGTTGAACTATGATTTGTTGGCCATGATTTATATTGCAAAGAGAAAAAAAGAAATGAATAATTGCAACAATGGAGCAAGTAATTTTGCTCTTATTATTTTACTTTTATTAATATTTATTTTAATGTACCTACACTTCTAATTTGAAATCACATGCTCATATTCATTGTACTTATTTTAAAAATAGAATTAGTATATAGGGAATGAAAATAACTGGAAAAAAATATTAAGAAATTGAGAATAGCTTACTAGTTTTTTATGTTCAGAACTGTGTACCTTAGGTTTTGGAACTACAATTGAAGGAGTTCAACTGTAATGAAAATGGCTCATTGGGTTGCCCAAAGGGAATTCCCTATATGGTAACAGAAGTCAAGAAAATATTAGAGCTTTCTGAAATTATAGATTTTCTTTTTCTTTTTAAAAATTTTTAAAAATTTGTTCTTTTAGATATATATGATAGTAGGATGTATTTTGACACATTACACATACTGGAGTATAACATTATAATTAGGGCTGCATTCTTGTGACTGTACATGGTGTAGAGTTTCACTGGTAGTATATCATTCATACATGAACATAGGAATGTTATATCTGATTCATTCTACTATCTTTCCTATTCCTATCCTCTCTCCCTTCCTTTCATTCCTCCTTGTCTTGTCTTCTGAACTTCTATTCTCCAAATTTCCTCCACACCTCCTTTGTGTGTTAGCATCCACATACCAGAGAGAACATTAAACTTTTAGTAATTTTGGGACTGGCTCATTTCACTTAGCATGATAGTTTCCAGATCCACCCATTTACCAGCAAAAGTCATAAAGACATTCTTTTTCTTGGCTAAGTAATTAATATTCCACATTTTCTTTACCCATTCATCAGTTGAGGGGCACCTACATTGCTCTTATTGTTGGTTCTATAGCTTAGCTATTGTGAATTGAGCTGTTATAAACATTGATGTGGCTTCGTCACTGTAGTATGCTGATTTTAAGTCCTTTGGATATATGCCAAGAAGTGGGATAACTGGGTCATCAAATGGTGGTTCCATTCCAAGTTTTCTGAGGAATCTCCATTCTGCTTTCCAGAGTGGTTGCATCAATTTGCTATCCCACCAGAAATGTATGAAGCTACCTTTATGAATAACTGCCATTCTGACTACTGTGAGATGGACTCTCAGTATAGTTTTAATTTGTATTTGTCTAATTGTTAGATATGTTGAAATTATAGATTTTATACTGAAGGAATTTGTGATGAACTAAATTAAATTTTTAGTGAAAAACCAGAAGTGTACTTAATGGATGAATAAAGAAAAAAGTTTGTAGTTTTTGTTTTAAATAAAATAATAATTATATTCATGATTCACATAATTTTATATTCAAATTACTTCCAAAAATATCACTAAAGAGATGAGTTTCAACTGAAGAGGAATATAAGACATCACTATAATTTCAGTTAAACAGTGAAGTGTTGTATTCTATTTTTATCATTTGTAGCATTAAGAAAATACATGTACTTATAAACAGAAATTAATCACCTCTATAAGTACATTTTATTAAATGATTAGCAAAATGATTGACTACAAACTTCAGTGACAATAGTTTTAAAATGTTATTAATAAGCTGTTAATTTTACATGAGCAGAATCATGTAAACATAATCATTCCATTACTAAATGATGGTATCTCAGAATAACATTAATTATTTCAGACTAAAGACAAGATGATATGTATTGCTAATTGCTTGCATATGACAAGAAACACAAAGACTTTAAATTATATCAAGGTGAAAAATACATTAAGTCATATTTCTCATTTTCTCAATTAAGGAAAAATTCTTATAAACTGAAAGATGATCTTCAAGCTCATTTGAAAGAAATAAGACAAAAGAAGTAATCATAATTTTAGGAAATTGAGATATTTTAAAATAGCTTTATTTCTTTTTCTAGAAGAAGCAGTCAGTTGTTGTAGTCCACTGACACCATATCCTTTTTTGAATAGCTTTGTATCCTGCCACTTTATTATACAATAGCACCCAGTCAGGGGGTCCATGGTTTCTCAGTCAGTCTGACCAATATAGGCATTATACTATTGAGTATACATTGAAATTAATGAAATCCTACAGATTTCAGATAGTAACACAACCACAATTTCTCTGCCTACAACTCCACTGATAACATTCCAAAAATTTGATTTCCAAGGATACTACCATATAATCTCCTATACCAAACAAAATAAAGTTCACAATTAGATACAGATACAAATGGGAATGTATAAGTACACATGTGTTATTCAATACATTGAACAAAAGATAAATTAGTTTCCTAATGGTACAAAAGGATATGAAACAAAATGAAATTATGGACATTCTCTACCTCTTACTAATACTACTGCCAAAACAATACATTTTGAAAAGGTATGTTTAATATCTATATATGCATATCTATACCCAAATAATTTAATTTTCAGGCTGGGTGGTGGCTCAGTGGCAGAGCACTTGACTTGCATATGTGAGACACTCAGTTCAATCCTTAGCACCATATAAAAATAAACAAAATAAAGATATTAAAAATATATAAAGATTATATATATATATGTATACATACATATGTGTGTATACACAGAGAGAGAGAGAGATATTAGTTTTCTAGGGTGGTCACAACAAAATATCACAGACTAGGTGGCATAAAGAACAGACATTTGTTTCCTCATAGGTCTGAAGGTAGAAATTCAACATCAAGATGTCAGCAGGAGTACTTTCTCCTGAGGCGGCCCTGCCTAGCTTCTAGATGGCCATCTTCTGTGTGTTCATATAGTCTTCCTTTATGGGATGTATTAACATCCAACTAAAAGGACACCAGTCAGATTGGATTGGGTCCCACAGGTATGACCTCATTTTACTTTTGTTACCTCTTTAAAGATTCTTTCTCCAAGTATAGTAATATTTTGAAGTACTGGTAGTCAGGACTGCAGCATATGATATTTTAATAGATACAATTTGACCCATATGGCTATAATGAGAGATGTATATCTTATTTTGACATGTATTATAAAATCATAATATAACAAATATAATGTATGTCATTGTAAATGATAAAGGAAACCTTTATACAGAAAAAAATCACATATTTTTTACTTAAAATTAAAAAAACAGAAGGAGGAAATACTGTCAATAACAAAATTTGCCATTAGTAAATTGAACCAATACACGAAGATACGCAATTTACTTAACAAATAATGAATTAACATTTATTCCCCCAAGAGCCTCCTAATGATAGTATGAAGAAAACAAAGACCATCATAGAAAGAATATGATGGACATGAACTACAAAAGGGAAATAAACAGATTTCCATTCCTGACCGGCCATGAGTCTTGAGCTTGGTGTACCTGGGACACTGTATGTACTACTGAGAGTCTCTAAGCCCAACTTAGCTCCTCCAGTCAACACTTCTTTCTGTAGAAAGAAGAGGTACTGACTTTTCTTTTCTGACTGGTCCTGAGGGTTGAAACTTGTGGAGCTTCTGCCTTGGCATTATCAAAATGGTTGATGGTATTATCATAGGAGGAGATCCTCAGTTGGCAGGAGATTTTTCTACCTTACTTCTGGGAAATGAGAATGTGCTACTTGTTCCTGCTATTCCTGCCTTGTCAGATCTGTAATGGTAGTATCAGCAGTCTGTGTGAATATATCAAGGAGAAGGCAAAGGGAATGTTCAAGCTTCATGCCTGCTCCTGGATAGAGAATAGGATCTCTTATAGGTAGTCCTGTGAGGAGTCTTTTTTAAAGGAGAACTTTATTATTGTTAGTAAATGTCAGTCAGTCTTTTTAATTCTCACAAAACCCTTTGTGCTTACAAGATCATTATATTCCAGTTTTGGTATATGAAAAATCTCATATCCTGCCAATTGACATTAATAAGAATTGGTCTGCTATTATTCTGCAACATGGAATAATGTCCCGTGATGATGTTTTCCAAATTGCTTCATGCCCTACTTGTTTTCATAGGTCATGTTAATTTAAAGACTGTCAATAAGCTCTTTAGGACCTGATTGTAGAAACGTTTTAACCTATCCTATCAGGGTGTAAAATTCTCATACTAACATCTAACACCATATCTAAAGTTTTAGGGTTTTTCTTTTCAAATTTCATATTTTTCGCAGGTTATCTTGAATGATAGATTATTTTATTTATGAACATTGTATTACTTTCTTCATATTTAAGTCTTTGTCACAATATTAAATATTTAATATCATTGTTCCCTGCACAATAAAAATAACACAACATTAACAATTTTATGAAGAAAGCAGACATATTGTTCTAATTTGTTTTATAAATAATATATTTCTTAATTTTCAAGAAAAACAGAATCAAATATAAAGGAGTTAAGTAAATTTTGTTTAAAAAGTATTTATTATTAAATAAATAGATGTGTTAGAAGATGTGTTTTTTCCTGGCTTACAACAGAAATAGTGAAAGTATAAGGCTATTGACAGAATACCAATACGGATGGTTTAATTCCAAATCAGTCACAGTTCTGACTCAGGCAGAAAATATTTTTTTCTTCCAATTCATTTTTCTGAAAGTTGTTAGTGAACATATTAGTTAATGACCTGAAGGCAAATGCTTAACAATGTGATTTTGTGCTAATTGTGTGGAAAAATATTTCCATCTTTTAAAAATGTGATCGTCTGGGTTGCTATAGGGAATTCATCTTCCCTGTTTGAGCTGTGCTGTTCACCCTTCCTCAAGGGCACTAAATCGTACTGAAGGAGTTATCCTGCATTTATATCATATCAGAAATCAAAGAAAACTCTCAAGAGGCAATGTTGGGGACTAAACATTGTCATTCTGTTTACATTCAGTTGACATTAAAATGAAAAATAAGTTATAAAATTGTTTGGAATAAGAATATTAATATTTCAACATATCATTTTAATAATGTTCTATTTTAAGATATCAATGTTTTAGAAATGACATATTGTTCTATTTTACTTAAAATCTTATTTTAACTTTATCTTCTTTAAGATATCTTTCTTGATTATTAATTGAATAAAAAATACTAGACATATGAAAATAAATGAATGCTTCATTAAGTAGGCTTATTAAAGGAAAACCAGAGCTTTAAGAGCCTGAGGCTGAAAAACAGTAAGTTGAGGCATGTTAAAGAATGAAGCTGAAAAATATACATATAAGAGGTTTTTGCAAGGATGTATTCTATTGACTTTAATATGATTATAAAAGCTTATTTTAAAATGCCAAAACTTTCAATTCATAGTAGAAAATGGACTTAAGGAAAATTTATATATGAAGTATACATATGATTTTATATTTAGTTAACTAAATATAAATAAAATATCCCTAAGAAAACCAAAAAATATGTTTTTAAGTTACAATTTCTTGCCTTTTCAACTTCTTTGATTTTTATTTCATTTTTGTCATATTGAGACTAAGCCATCTACTATTCTTTCACTCTCTCATAAAATACATGGTTCCTTATCTAGTCAACTACTGCATCTAAAATATACTGATTTATATATTAATAGTCCTTTTAAAATTATATTAATTAGCTCAGTTGGTAGATGCACAAAACCCTGGGTTTAATCCCCAGCACCAAAAAAATTATATTAATTTTAGTATGTTTTTATTTTCAAAAGCAGTGTTTCCTATATATCCCATTGTTCATGCTTTTCCACTTAACATTAGATTTTTAAAGATATATCCATTTTCCTATGATAAATACAACATATTAGGTGCATGTCATTTGTTATATGTTTCCATGTATATGAAATATACAAAATCACAACAGATCCATCCACTCCAAGATATTACTATAAAAATACCTAACACACACACACACACACACACACACACACACACACAATGATAGCATTTTAAAAACTGTTAGAGAAAACTGACTAGTCACTTTTAGAAGTAAACCAATCAAGATCTCAAGTGATTTCTCAACTCAGACTCTAAAGTGAGAAGGGCTTAGAATAATATAACCTAAGCTGTGAAAGAAAATGGATGCCAACCAAGAATACTATACCTAGCAAAATCAAGCTTCAGAAATGAAGATAAAGTAAACTTTCCACAATGAGCAAAAGCTTAAAGCATTCACAACTAAAAAGCCTACACTACAAAACATACTCAATAATATATTACATAAAGAAGAAATGAAAAATAAAAATGAAAACCAGCAGAGGGAATAACTACACTAGAATAATCAACCAAAGTTAAAAAAAATTCAAGTTGAACACTAGAAATAAATCAAACATTATAAATAAGATAACTAAATATTTCTAGTTGTTGAACACAAGAAATAAACCAAAATGACAGGAAATAAAAATCACCTAAAAAATAACATTGAGTGTAAATGGTCTAAACTCTTCAATATACATATATAAATATCACATTTTTAAATCTATCCCTCAACTGATGAGATTTTAAATTGCCAACTCCTCTTTGTTATTAAGAGTCTTAACCCTGTGACCAATGTTTTTATTAATACCTTCTTGCAGATTTCGGGACTTCTTTGTGGGTATATACATTGCTGTGAGACTGACTATTGGACATGGAATATTTGTGTAGGTTTTTACTAGACAAGAATATCTCAAGAATATTTGCACATATTTCTTTACATTCAAACTGACAAAGTTGATTTTTCAAAAATATGCATATTCTTAGATTTCAAAATATGCTACCTTTAAATTTTGGCCAATCTATTACTTGCAGAAGTTATGTTATTTTTGCATTAATATACATTTTCAAGTTTACTCCTATGGCTGGTTTTGCACATATTAGCTCTATAGATATTTCTTTAAAGACAAAATAACAAACTACTAAAGAGCACAGATTCCAGACCAAGATAGTTTGGGGAGAATTACTGGTCCCACTAATTTCTTGGAAAGACATTAAAAAAATAATACATTTACATTATTTAACTCTCTGTGCCTCATTCTATTCAACTATACAATGGGGATGACAATATCTACTTCATATATTCTATGAGTATGAAATGAATTAATATGTGCACAATGCTAAAAACAGTATCCAGTATACAATTGTTATATTAGTGTAAGCTATTATTAAAGTTTTAAGACTATATTTATAAATATTTTCTTTGCTTGATGAATTAAATTAATTCCATTTACAATCCAGGCAATCCTTCACAGATTTTCTAAGCATAAAGATTTCCATAGAAAATAACAAAATAATCTTTTTTAGTAATCCCATAATTTTGCACTGTGTTGCAGAGAGCCAAATCTTATACTCCATAGCATGTAGATTTATTAGGTTTATTTAACAAGAAAGAGTAACATATTTTTTATCCCTGGTGTGTTTTTGTTTATTCTCTGTCAGGACACTAGCTCCTATATGATATTTTTGTTGTTTTTATCAATAATATTTAACAGATTATATATTGCATATATAATTCTCATTCTTCCACATACAGTAAACTTTGCCTATGATAAGATTTAATAATTAAAACTATTTCACGTTTAAATAACCAAAGTAACAATTTCTACATATGGTTTATACTGAAACCTTCTGTTTTTTAAGATTTTTCCCTACTTTGTAGTCACAAAAAAAATCTTTTTTTTAATGTTATTAATTTTAGCTTCACTTTTTGCATTTGGAAATCTAACCTACATGAAGCAATATCGTATTCAACATTGCAATCTAACCCTCAAAATATTTAACCTGAGTTAAACTGCCATTGGTAATCTATGAGGAAACTGATAATGTCCCCATGTCCCAATAAAAATACTATGTTTTATCAAATATGAATTATCCATGTGTACACAAAGATATTTGTCATTTCATTACAGGAACTACATACTTTGATAATGTCTAATAATTTTATAAACACATATATGTTTATATTTACTTTCCATTTTAGAATTATGACAGGTATACTTAACTTTATGCTATTGTGAAAATTATAAAATAGATTTACTTTTTCAAAATTTTATTCTAGATATCTGCTAAAATTTCCATGAAAAAATAGGTATTTTAGTATAGTCCACATATTAAAAATAAGGTTTGCACATACACAAACACAAGATTATTTTATTTTATTACTGTCACTTTTCTAATCAGACTCACTGTAATCATAGTTTTTTAGTACCAATTTTTTAATAATTTGAGGAGCTTAGAAAAATCTCAAAGCACTCATAAAACATAGATATGTTGAAGAATTCTCCAGATCCCCAGTTGCTTTCTTCATGAGCTAGAACATCCTATGGTTTGCATTTCATATGTAAAATTTGAAATAATTCTTGTGGGGAAAAAAAAAGCAGTAACTAAAAATAATGAAATAATTATCTTTTATAATCTATAACCTTATATAATATGTTCCAGTGGGTTAAATCCTATAATTCATAGAATTTAGATTTACTAGTTTTATTGACAACAAAAAATTGTCTTTTAGATATCATACCAAAGGCATGATCCATGAATTGATTAATAAGCTGGACTGCATTAAAGTTAAAAACTTTTGATTAGCAAAAATGATAACAAGAGAATAAGACAAAGTGCAAAACTGTAGAAAGTTTTGTAAAGACATTTGATAAAGGACTGTCACCCAAACTGTGCAAATAATACTTCAAACTCAACAATAACACAATGACAAACCTGATTAAAACAAACTTAACTCAATACCAATAGGCAAATAAGCCAATTGAATATCTTGCTGATAAAGATGAGCACAGATGAAAAATAAGCATATGAAAAAAGTGCTCAGAATCCCATCTCATTAGGGAATTGCAAATTAAAACACCAGGAGGTTTCAATACACACCTAGAAGAATTACCAAAATCTAAAGCACTGACAACTCCAAATCCTGGTGGGACAACAGAACTCTTATCCATTACTGAGGGTGGGGGTAGGGATGCAGCAGACACTTTGGAAAACAGTTTGACAGTTTCTTACAAAACAAAAACACACTTTTACTATATAATCCAGCAATCATGGTATTTCCCCAAAGAAATTGAAAACTTATGTCAGCACAAAAACATACAGTATGGATGTTTATACCAGCTTTATGCATAGCTGTAAACACTTGGAAGCAACTAAAAATGTTCTTTAGTAGGTGAATGGATAAATAAACTATGATATAACCAGACAATATAATGTTATTATTCAGTGCTAAAAAATGAATTATAGAACCATGAAAAGATATGGAGAAAACTGCAATGCATACTACTAGTTTTAAGAAAAGCCAATTTGATGATGCTACATACTATGTGATTCCAATTGGATAAATTTTTAATAAAAATAAACCAGTGAATTAAAATGTTCAATGGAGAGTGGATTTTCAGAGGTAAAGAAATGCATCTATTGTTATTTTCCAAATTTAAAGCATAAATAATATTATAAATATCAATTTAAAAATCTTTAAATTTCTTGTACTATAAAACTCTTGAAACCCAATATTGCTTTTCCATCTTTCTTTAAAAAATTTTTAAAGATTCCTAGAAAAGTTATGAGATCAAAGATAAAAATATTTTTTCATTTATTTTCCTCGAATAATAAAGGAGAGGGATTTAGAAATCTCAGCCAAAAAATTATAAGATTTTTCATGGTATAAGGACAATTTCAAATACAAATTGAGAGAGATCATGTGACATGTTGAGCCAATAACAAATTCTGTTGTAGTAGCTTTATTAGCAATTTTTTGTTGAATTTAGAAGTATAAAAATAACAAATTTATAAAGTTCACTGAAATAATTATACTATAAAGATAATTATAGAAAATAATTTTGAAATAGCACATATAGTGATAGTGGTCTTATTCTTATATTTTCTAGAATTAATAGAATTGTTCATCATTAAAACTCCTAGCAGTTTTATTCTAAGGGACATTGAAATACTATAATTAGAGGAAGGTAAAAAATGAGCTGGTATGTTTTAAGTAAAATATTTTGGTTCCATGAGTTTTTATGTAGGGAGTGTACATAATTGTAAGTCACAAACTTAATACCAACCATTTTATAATTGCTAGTTTTTTTTATATTTTATGTGTATTATATAATACTGTTTGAATGGGAGAAAATACAATTTTTTTTTTGAGCAAGTGTCACCTGCTGTATATAAACAGCAGTAGACATCCCAGGACTTTTGCCCTCTGCATCTTGCAATAGGAATACTACATAGTCAAGCAGTGGATGGAACATAGGTTCATTCATATAAAGGAGACAAAGCGAGATCTGCTTAGTATATCAATTCACTATGGCCAGTGAGTCCCTCTGGACAACTGTTGCAAAGCAATGGGTATGCATAAACTTCTCTTGTTTTGTAGTAAAAGGACCCTATCACCTCTCTGCTGGAAACAGGTGTAGTAGTGGAGTTAACCAGCTGCCCTAAGATGCACAAGCTTGAACACAATAAGTAAAAAACATCTTGAGTCTGAAATAGTAAAACTATTTTCAAGCAACATGACAAGTTCAAGAAAGTATATGAAGACATTTTATCTTTTGGTTAAAAAAAATTGTTTCAGGCCCAAGTAACATATTTTTGCACGAAGAGAGGCCAAAAGACCTTCTACATTTTAACTTATTTATTTATAATCCTTGAATTTAAATGGTGTGAATGCAGCTTATGCATAAACAACAAGGAAATCAAAATGTAAACATTAACATCTGGTACATTATATAGAAAGAAGCCTATCACTGGTAGATTATATGTAAAGTTACAGAATTGGATACTATATATGTTATATCTAAAATAATTAATGTAAAAGATGACAGCTGATAGAAAGGGCCGAGTGGTAGTATATATGTGATCAGAACTGTATAAAATCATGACAAGATGGAATGTGTGCGTGTGTGTATGTGTGTGTGTGTGTGTGTGTGTGTGTGTGTGTGTGTATAATACACAAAAAAACCACATATACATACTCAGAGACTTTCCCTGTATTACATAGTTGGGAATGGGATCTCTCTTTGAACATTTTCAAGTTGACAAATAATAATTGTATACATTTATGTGGTACAATGTGATATTTTGGTAACTGTGGATTGTGAAAGATTAAATTAAGCTAATTAACACACCTATTTTCTCAATTGCTATTTTACAATACTTTAACTTCTAGATCACAGGGTTAGGACAGACGTTTTGCATCTATATCACAGATAAGTTGAGTTATTGATGTTCTATGTTCCATTAACTCTCTTGGCCGGAAAATGAAAAGAGAAAAAGGACTTCATTCTCAGGAAGAACAGAAGACAGTAGGGAAGATAAATATAGGCTACCATAAGTTCCACTGTGCTCTTTGATCCAGCATCCTTGCCAAACACATTTATCTTCAGTGTCCTTGAATTTTAGCAGCCTGAGGCTTAGAAGTCACTTGTCTAAGGCTCAGTAGCCCCCATCCCAGCACAAAACAAAGTAGAATCCTACTCTCCCTTGAAGATGTGTGGCCTCAAAGTGTCATATGCTAAGTCACTTATCATTGTTGCCAAATTCCTCTTTTGTGTATAATGCTATAACCCTACAAAAATAAGTGTTCATTTTCTACCCTTTGGCATGTTTTTGAAATTCATACCAGATTAATTTAAAGTATGTTAATCGCCTTAGGATCCATTATATTGATAGTTACCTAGTAAAAACAGAAGCTATATAATGTAAAGATTATTTAAAAATACATTAAGTTGTTGGCATTCTTTATAAAGTAAATATCAGTGACAAGATTGGCCCAAAGAAGACAGAGGCCCAGGTGAACAACACCAATAAATGTGAATATATTCTTAGTTGAAAGGATTATAGCTCTTTATATAAAGAAATATTATTTAGCATCTAATAGCAAATGTTAATTTAAAGTTGTTTCTGTATGTTGAATTTTTCCTGCTTCTTTATGTCTGGCTTGTATACTATATTTTACAAGTTGTATAAAAAAATTAATTAATTTCTTTTTTTATTGATTATTCGCACAAAATTTGTTCATCAAAAAATTAAGAGGGCTAAATATAATGATAATTTCTATCTTGCTTTTATTCAAAAATAAAATTGATCCACATGATGGCTACATAACTAACAATAATTTAAAAATTTAGTATCCTATTGACTATCAGTTCTTCTATGTGGAAGGATAGAGTTTTAGTATTTATCAAAAGTGAAATATGATACAAAAGGTTATAAATAAAATTCATTATATAGCCAGGCATAGTGGCACACACCTGTAATTCCAGTGGCTCAGGAGGCTGAGGTTAGAGGATTGTGAGTTCAAAGCCAGCCTCAGCAAAAGCAAGGTACTAAGCAACTCAGTGAGACCTTGTCTCTAAATAAAAGACAAAATAGATCTAGGGTGTGGCTCAGTGGTTGAGTGCTCCTGAGTTCAAACCCTTGTACGTACACACACACACACACACACACACACATACACACACACACTCATTATATATAATATATTCATAATTTCTAATTTTCATGTATTAAACTGCAACTCTCTATTTAGAAGTTATGATTTTTACATCTGTCTACTAGAGACCATTACTAAATGAATATTAACTAGGAAATTCCCAACAGAGTTCAATTTGACTTTTAGTATAGTACTAGCCTTTTAAATTTACTTCTAAAATAAAGCACATCCAGTAAAATAATTAAAACAGTTAACTTGCAGTGGTGAGCTAAATAGAAAAATGAAGTATCTTACTTTAAAATTTTTCACTTTGGAATATTTGAAGATAGGAGGAAAATTTTAGATAGTGTTTGTGAACATCTATCATTTTATATGAATTGGCCTTATGTTCTATCTTAGTGATTCTGTCATGAAGCATATTTTTACTCTAAAGAAAAGAGGTGGAATATAATTCTCTCTCTTGAAAATATAAGAGGAGTACCATTTGTGATGCATTTCTTTAGGTTGCTCTGGTTTAGATAATGTTTACCTACATATGTAGATTGTGGTTATTCTCAATGTTATCCTCATGTTTCTATAGAAAGAGAAGTATTACCTGGAGTGATAGAAGAATATTCTACATGGATGTGTGGCAAGACCCTCCCTCTTATTTGTTTGCTTATTTCTAGTATTGGAGGGAATTTGTAAAAGAAAAGGAGGTATAAGTTCATTGCTTACTTTCAAATATCTGCATGTTGCTAATTTCCTTAAAAATTGAAATTATGGACATAAAATTTCCTTTTGTTACTTTATTTAGCTATATTTAAATAAAGAATTACATATCCAAATGCTTGAAAAGATGTAATGATTTACAACGTCATTTATTTCTTTAGCAGAATGTCACAATGGCCTTCACCATCTTCACTACATTTTCTAGTGCATAAAGCAAAAATGAGTTATTTCTACTACCCTGTGTCTATTTGAAACAATACACAAACCATCCCACTTTCCTTTGCTCATTCCTGAAATGCAGCATAAATATACATATGTACACCCACTCTAAGCAAAGCAGCCAACTGAACCAGGCAACAGATGGGAAACTCGGAGCCCATGTGTTCACATTCCTCCTATGCCAATAACTTGCTGGGTGATCTTGGGCAAGCTACATATCTTGAGCTAATTGCCTGCTCTCTAAAAGAACAGAGCCATAGGGCCTGAATATTAGCTCTCAGAAGCCATGTGTTCACATTCCTCCTATGCCAATAACTTGCTGGGTGATCTTGGGCAAGCTACATATCTTGAGCTAATTGCCTGCTCTCTAAAAGAACAGAGCCATAGGGCCTGAATATTAGCTCTCAGAAGCCAAGTAATGAATTTGTACCACCATACTTCTTAATATGGAAAACATATTCAAATAATAAAGAGCTGGAATTGATCTTATTATTATTGCATAATCTCATTAGGTCTTCCCTGCTGTTCTGAAGGCTATAACCAAATGCTTCATAATATCCACTTAAAAAAAAAAAAAAAAAAACTTCTCTAAAACTGAGACAAGCAATGAAAGAAAAATAGACACAGCTAACTTCTCCAAAGAAGATGCATAACATACAAAAAAATGCATGAAATCACTTTCAATATCATTAGTCATTAAGGAAGTAGATATCAAAACCACATTGAGATTTTTTTCACACCTACTAGAATGGCTAAAATGAAAAGTATAGAATAAGAATTAGTAGGAATGTGGGAAAACTGGAACCCTCATCCACTGCTAATGGGATTGTAAAATCTGAAAAATAGTTTGGATGTTCTTTAAAATGTTAAACACAGAGTTAGCAGGAATTTAACTCCTAGTTACAAATCCAAGGGCACTGAAAACATATGTCTATGTCTAGAATACATAAGTAAACTACTAAAGGATATATAAATGACAATAGAGGATTGATATATCTACAAAGTATACTTATATATCACAGTCACATTTTCAACCATTCCTACTCTGAATTTAGACTCTGAATTTTTATATGACATTTTTATAAAAGTAAATAATATACATAGAAAACCAAAGATATACAATGTATTGTAATAGATCATTTATGTAAGTTATTTTTGTGGTCCTCATGATGATCTCATGAATTAGATGATTATATTATTCTATTTTTTTAATCAATTAAGAAACTAAGATTCAGCCATTTGTCCAAGGTAACAGTTGGATGCTACAACTGTATAAAATACAGCCACAATTATTTGATTCCAAATGTCAGTGACTTTTCTATTATAGCCCAGAAATTACTTTTATAACATATTGTTATCATGGATAAAGGCATATTTTTGTTAAAAGAATTGATTTTTCTTTGACTTTTGTTCCTATATGATCAGATAGGTCTCTGTTTTGTATGTTCTGATACATGACGAATTTCATTAATAAGTTCAATAATATCATTTACAGTGATATGTAAGTATTTTGAAGTCTCAAAAATGTTCAGATGGTTACTTTTTTGTCTCTCTTCTCATAAGGAAGAGCTGATATTACTAACCCATACTTTCAGCTGCTCTTTCTTCATCACCTGGGATACTGTCTTCAGAGGCTGAGACAAGGATTAGTCATGTTAACTGACAGGAAGAAATGTGGTTAAGTGTGCTGAATTAAAGACATGTTAATATTCATCACTGATCTTCAACTTTCCTGATTCCAAAATTACTGATTCAAATAAAATGAACAATCAGTGTATACACAATATATAATAACTTTCTCCTAGTCATTTCCTCTCTGCTGTCATTTCCCCACATTAGTAGTAAGCCTCACTATCACCAAGCTCTGAGCTAAGTACACTAGGCCCCTGGGTCTAGGACTAGTTGGCCTAAGAAAATTTGAGTCCCTAAACAAGGGTGAATATGCCTCTCTTGCTATTTACTTTATCACTGGGGGTGTTCATAGAATCAATCTTTTTGTTTATTGCAGTAAGTATAAATTAACCTTTAGTTTGTGGAGTTCATAATATAGGGATCCAGTGAATGAAAGGAAGTCTTCCTATTGGATAAAGCATAACTCTGTTAATCCAGAAAAATTCTGAAATTGGTTGGGGAAGGAGAACAAAAGAAAAGGGGATTAAAGGTATGCAAAGTCCAAATCATGTTTTATTTTACTCTGGACAGAGAAAAAAATAAAATTTTGAAAATCAAGACATCATATTTTATCTCAGCCATTTATACATTTATACCTCGGGGCTTTATTTTGGATGAATTGAAATATATATGTGTGTGTGTGTGTGTGTGTGTGTGTGTATATATATACACACACACACACACACACACACACACACACATACACACAAGAAGAACAGCCTGAGGATCTTGATATGGCAACAATTCTGTTGCTATATTACTAGAGAAAACATTTTAATTCCAGTTCACTTCAAAATAGAAAAATCTAAGCAGAATCGGTGACATTGGTTAATAAAATAAATATTTGTCTCCATTTTTACTTTTCTTACCCAGATATGAAAAAGGAGACTTTAAATTGAAAACAAACAAACAAACAAATAAAATCAGCAAAGAGTACTGCTGGTACAAGACTTTAGGAACACAGAAAGGTTAAGAAATTGATTGGCAGCAGCATGGGGCTTGGCCTGATCCACATTGTTTTCCTCTGTATCTTGTTCCAATAGCATTCAAGGCCAAGGAAAGAGATATTGAAAGGGCAACCTCTAAACTCCTGTGGCATATCCAGAATCTCCTGTAGTCATCTTCCCACCCCACATTTTATAACTACCTCTGACATTCCCCCAGATTACAACTGTGAATTTCACAAAGCCAGTTTGTGGGTAAATCAGCATCTCATGAGGTAGATTTGTTCAATGAACAGCTAATGTGGAACAGAGATTTTACTCTATGAGATTTTATCCTACCAGTAAGCTGAGAGAGAGAAAAAAAATAATTGTAATTTTTATAAACCCAAGGGTTAAGTGGTAATTTTAAAATGCTATTCTCGTAGCAGTTTGTTGGTTGGAATTTAGATTGCACAGAGACATCATGAAGACTGAATGAGTTTATATAGTACTTTTTCATCATTTTAGTCAGAACAAGAACTGTGTTGGGAATGAGAGAAAAGCAGAAAAATCATGTTGATTTGGCTAGAGAAGAAAACAGGTCTGCTCAGAAAATGATAGCAGTGTTAATTAGAAATCTACAAAATAAGAAAGAAGATAATTCGATAATATCTAACTATTTAAAACTAGCTGAGTTAAAGCTACTTTCTTTCTGGATTAAGCTCAAAAGATATTTAACATATTTAAAGATAGATAAGATGCTAACAAAATAAAAATAAAATTGGTAATCCTTCCATAGGAAACATGGAAGACAGGAAAGTATATGGAATTACATTCTCTATAGTGTCTTCCACATTTTGGCACAATTTCATTAGTTTATTATGTAAGTTTGAGACATATTTTATTTAAAAATATGTTATTTAGAATGTCAATATGAAATTTAAGTATTTTATTGACTAAAAAAAATAATTGAAGTGGAAAATCAGGTGCTATATGAAAAAGCCAGACTATAGGTGGGAGTTTGGGGAGAATGAGATGTTAAACTTAAGAAACACATGAAACAATAAAGTATATCTAGATTCTTGGAATTCTGGAAAGGTAGATGAGGAATTTCTCCATGGAATTATCCTGCTTGGGAGGATAGAAATTGTTTTAAAAGAATTAGGTACCTTTTCACACTCAGCATTCAAAAACTATCTCTCTAGGAGACCCATAGATCATAATCAGGAAGAATACATCATTAAAACAAACAAGTAAGCCCAAAGCAAAACAAAAGTGAATGGAAAGATGATCCTTTAATTAAAAACATTGTATTTTTTTCTTTCAACAGAAAGAAGCTAAATTTAAAATCAATTATCTTTAAAAAATACTGTCATGCCCCACTTGAAAGATGTAAGAAACTAATAAAATGAAATAGCACACCCAAAGCATGCATTCCAGGTGTACTAGCATCCTGTGGTTGCCATAACAGAGCAATAAAACTCAACAGCTTAACCAACAGAAATTCATTGTTTCACAATTCTGGAGGCTAGAAATCTGAAATCAGGATAAATGTGGGGTTGCTTCCTTCTGACAGTTGTGCAGGACAATCTGTTGCACACCTCTCCCCCAGCTTCAGTAGTCTCTGGTATTCCTTGGCCTTTAGATGACATCTTCCTTTGTCTTCACATAGAAATTTATCTGCACATGTACATCTTGTGTACAAATATCCCTTTTAATGAGGACATCAGCCCTATTGGATTTGATTCCATCCTAATATGCCTTATATTAGCTTGATTATCTGCAAAGACCTTACTTCCAAATAAAGACATATTCACAAGAACTTCAACATCATTTTTTTGAGGGAGTACATAGTTCAATTCACAAGAAAAAGAATATGAAATAAGTATTATGCAAGAAAGAATATAATAGATAAGGACGTTTCTGTGACCTTTCAAATAGCTCAAAATACTCAAGTCCTTTGAAATTTTTAAAGAAGAAAATATTCAGGAAAGGAAAAAGTTTTGTCATGTATATTGTGGCATTAGTTCTCATTAGACATTTTTGAGTCCATAAGTTTTTGAAGCCCAGCAGCTTTAGCTGTGAATAGTGTTGAGGGTAATTGTTTAGTAGAGAAATGATAAGATCAAAATGACAATATGGACCTGGAGACTATCATGCTAAGTGAAATAAGTCAATCCAAAAAGTCAAAGGTCAAATATTTTCTCTGACATGCAAAAGTTAGTCCAAAACGAGGGGGTAGAAACAGAGCAAAAGGAAAAAGAGAGAATTCCATCAAAATTGAAGAAAAAGAGACTAAATGAAGGAGATTCGAGGGGAGGGAGGAGAGACAGGATAAGGAAAGAACAGTGGAATGACTCTGATCTAACTTTTCCATGTACGTATATGAATTATACCACAGTGAATCTGACTAACATGTATATCCACAAGACACTAATTAAAAACAAACAAAAAAAAAGAAACAATATGTTACAAAGCAAGAATTGGGGGACTGGAATTATCATTGTAATATCTGCAGCAAACTCATTAACATGGAGACCAAAAAAAAAAATCACTAGGATCTTTCTAAAAAAGAGAAACCCTCAGAAAACCCTGAATAAAAGACGTGGGAGTGTTTGGATTCAAAATACCCACTTATCATAGAGTTTTACATTTCAGGCTGTGACATATTAGTAATAGAATTAAAAACATCTTGTTTCCCTATAGAATGTTCACAATCATTTCATCTGTGTGATGCCTTGAATTAAGAATATAAAGGACTACTTAATACTACAAGTTTGTAAATATACAAAATGAAAATGAAGGAAAAGCAGAGAACTTAAGGAGGAGGACAGAAGATAAGAACTGTTACCCTTGCAAAACTACAACTGTGCAAAAGGGGGAACCATTTCAATGCTGAGAGGGAAAGCAGAGTAGCATAACCTTTTAAGCAAGATATGACAGCTAACATTTTTCTAGTTGGTTTTCATTAAATAGGCTGCAAATTTTGAACCACTAGTATGAACTGGTATCTTGTAAAAAGCTAAGCTCTAAGTGATGTTTTCTTCTCTCTGATGCTTTTCTGAGATCCATGCTTCTTTTGAACATTGAATAATGAGTTTTTCCTGGAAAGGTTAGTACAAGGTTACCTGAGGTTAATTGTTGAAATAACAGAACTTCTTTACAAGTGGTGAAGTATGGAAGTTAAGAGGAACTCAATGTTGGCTACTTAACTTTTGTGGTGTTATTCTTAGAAACTGTCAAAGAAAGTGCATACATACCTCACAGTTACCCAGGTGAGTCCTCTGTGGTTGGTCGTGAAGCAAGTTTTAATTAAGCTGATGGCTTTCATTGTTTTGTCCCACAAAATCAAAAGTATTTGATGCATTAGCCAACTCTAGCTAGAATAGTGCTTGATTATCAATTATCCAAAAGCTCAGTAGCCTGTAATAAGCGTATATTTTTCTTGCTCACAGGTCTGCATTTCAACCAGAACAGTTTTGTCACGCAGCACATCATCCATGGCTTGTCTCTTAGTCACTGGCTTAAGTTTATGTTTGCTCTCTATGTCTCCACACTCTTCTTGCTTAAGCTGCTTCCGGGCGTCCCCCGACCCTTTCTGGTAAATCTCATGAACAACATAAACCAAACCAGCAGGCATAAGCCTCAGCTCTCAAAGTTTCTGCCCACCCCCACCTGAAACAATTTATATGATCAAGTTTAAACTTAATGGGGCAGAGGAATATACTGAGCATTTCTTCAAAACATCACTAATTGCAACATTATAAATCTTGAAATAAAAACAAAGTGTTAATTGGTGACTAAGACTATTTAGTTTTGATTCTCAAAACTATTAACTCAGGCATATTTCTCATCTTCATCCCTGATCTATTTCTATATATTGACATTATTTTCAGTTGCATATTTTTTATAAATAGTTTTATAGCCTCTTCTTGTTTATTTATTTTTATGTGGTGCTGGGAATCGAACACAGTGCCTCACACAGGCTAGGCAAGTGCTCCACCTCTGAGCCACAAACCCAGCCCTTCAGCTGTGTATATAATAATCAATTTGTTTTTCCATTTTTTAAAATTTTATTACCAGAAATTGATTCTCACTGTCTTTCTGTGTTTTCACCGACAACACACTTCACATGGGCTCACACTCTGTTCTTTGGAGTCTTTACGTTCCATAATCAAAATGTGCTGATTGTTACTCTCTCCAAATGTCTCTCACATTGTGTTTTCCCATGCATCCCACTCCTTACCTGCATATATTTGCCATCATTATTATTATCATCAGTATTATTCTATGTACCTACAAACTTTCCAACAAGAAATGGAAACTTCCTCTTTGGAATTGCCATTAAACATTTCTCCTCTTTTTATTTTCCTGACATACGTTGCCTTGGAGTACCGTGCAAAAAGGTTAATTGGATTTTGGCCTTTTATACCAATGATAATAAGGCAATAATAAATTCAAATTATATCTGAAAAAATTATAAACATTGTTGATTAAAATATTGCCCACCAATATTATTATAAGATAAACAATATTAAAATCACTTCTGGTTTGTCCAGAAATAGAAAGTGCATTGATTGGTTTAACAGAAAATTTATTATGAAAAATTCTGGACATTGAAAACTTACAAGCAAAAAAAGTTATAAGAGATTCAGCAAATGCAAGAAGCAGCTATTGTTCTTAGCTTTGCAGTTTGCAAAGTCACAAGCTGTGTCACAAAGCTAGTCAAGAGGGACTGTTGGGAGTTGGAAGAAAACTTTCTCCTAGCTATAAAAATATTCAAATATAATCCAAGGATATACAATGTGATTTCTCTGATTTTACAAATAGTTTTTAGAAAAAGATAGTTTGCATGACTGAATATATATGTAAATAAAATAATTAATGTTTATTAATGTGAACATTTTCAACAAAATTAATTGTTAGCATTGATATTGAATAGCATATTAATGTCCTTATCGATTCAGGAACTGAATACCAATATATCAAGAGGTTCCTGAATCTGTTGAGCTATGATTTCCCCAAGTTATTCTTGGTTTCCTAAGCACATATAAAGATAAACATACCAAATTTATATTGAGAATTATATGTGGGATTGTTTGAAATTATAATAAGGGCTTACTTAGAAAAGTTGGAAACATTAAGAGAAGAATCAGTTACTACTAACCATCCATATCCTGAAAACATGCTTAAAAAATAACAAATATACCTCAGGCAAACTGCAGAAAGCCTCAACCAAACAAATATTAAAATTTGGTCTATTTGATGATGCAGCTGAATGGGAATTTTATGAGAGTAAATGCAAAATTTTCCTGGAGGGAAACTCCTTTATCAAGCTATATGGATAAAATTTTATTGAAGATGTCACATTAAATGACTTAAAAATTCTAGAAAATAAGCCACAAGTAAAAATCACAACACAAAGCCAAAACTAGCATTAGACCACCAAAGATATCCATGCAAAGTGTGGAATTTATAATATGAATATATGTAACATTAAGCACTAGAAAAATACATTTTAAATAAAAAGAGATTTGAAGAATGAAATAAATAGAAGGATGATGTCGAGGAAAATGGGCACAATCTTAGAAACTGAATAGGTTTAAACTGTAGAGTAAGGGAAGATTAACATTGTATTCCACATATGGAAGCAATTTTTTGTTGATGGTTCATAAGTTTTCAAAGAGTAAATTATTTTAAAATTACTTTAATTCACCATCTTTTATTAGAAATGTTCCATTATATTAGGTTGCATGTAAAATGTTATATTTATCCATTCAACATAGTTGCTAGGATTCTTAGAGTTTGCATAAACATATCTTAAGTTCTAAAGAGAAGTCATTCAATTGTTCACTAACATATATCATTTACTAATTGTGGGGAATTTAAAAAATTGACTTTTAATAATTCACAAGTATCTAGGATTTCCTGGTTATATTATTTCCTTCCTCCAACAATTAGATAATCTTGACCTCTAAAAGATAACTTACTATATTTACAGTTATTTTTGAGCTCACAGTTATTTATCTAAGTAAATTAATATGTCTTATTTATTAACACTCAGGTATATGATAAAGATGCTTCTGCAGCTCTTTAAGAAATATTGGAAACTATCTTAACCACTATGGTACTTGAAATTTCAGGTATTTACTTAACTGATAAAGATTATAACTTACTTGAAACTGAAGGTTCAACTATAAAATTTTAAAAGTAAAAGTAGGATGAAATTATAGGTCAAAAGTATAAAAATAATCACAAGACATCTATTATTATTCAACTTTATCCTAATATGTGTTAATTAATGGCTCAAATTATAGGATTAATTGCTATAATTATATTAATACCTCACACATGAGAGAAAAAAAATGACAGTTTTAAAATGAGAATATTTATACATCTCCCAGAGTCTTGAAAAAAAAAACTTAATAAATAAAAGTCTTGAATCTATTATAACTCTTATAAATAAATCAAACTATAAAAGTACACTTAAAAAATCTGTTTAAGAGAGGAATACCAAAAAGCAGCACATTGACTTTACATTTCATTATAGTATATCTCTCTATCACTTATTAAATTGCAGTGATGATTTGGGTTTCCTGTAATCATTCTATCCAAATTGTAATTATTAAAAAAATTTGGACAAATATTTCAACTCAAATCTACTAACAGAAACTGTTTATTCCAAATAATAACCAAGTAATATCATTTTCTTCTTCTTTAACTGTTTAACTGTGTAATAATAAACAAAGTATTAATTATCTTGAAGTTAATTTATAAAATATTAATATGAAAATCATTGTGATTTCTTTACTGCACAAAATTTTGCAAAGTATTTTTTTTATAAATGTGCACCATGAGTTAGAGAGTAAAGTATTAACAAACTTGAAAAAATTGTGAATGGAAGAAATAGGTTACTTAAGATCATTAGCCAGTTAAAAAAGAATTTTCTTACACAAATTAGAATTATGATTAGAGACTAGGAACTTTCCTTAAAAGATCCCCTTTCCTTTCTGCTTAGACAATGAAGCTCAATGTTAAATTTCGCCTTAGGAACCCAGCTAACTCTGATACACTTATACCATACAATCACGCTGGGAACTAGGTGTAGTTGTGTGCCTTAGTGATCTCCAATACGTGAGTGTGGAGTGACACTGGTACCTATCATGGGACATCTTAAAAAGATAGGAATGCTTTCTCTTCTTTCTTTTTGCCATGCTGCCTACAAGGTGGATACATTGTTTTAAAATACCAGAAAAAAACACCTAACTTGACCTTAGGAAGAGAAGTCATGCACATGGTAGAAAGATGAAACAAGGAGCCTAAGTCCTGAACATGCCTTAGCATTAATATGTCTTTAACATCAATGGCTGTTAACTACAGATTTCTCATAGAATTTTTATTGTTTAAGCCTCCATGATAGGTCTATTATTTGTAATAATTTTAACTCCAAAAGTGACTGAATGCATATTCCTAGACTAAGATAAAGTGAGAGAGAAAACAAAAAACAAACAGAAGTGCAAACTATATATACAAGAAACACAAATAATATACAGAAAGCAGGGACAATGAAAATCAATAGCATTGGGACTAGAGATGTCTTACATTGTGAAGAAAAACACTATTCAAACAGGGATAAAAAGTGGAACAAAAAAAAACAGAAATCAAAGTCACTGGTTTGGAATTTCGTTTTATAATGTTTATCTGGGAAATGAACTGGAACAATGGGACTCATTTGGAATAGCCTTTGAGGTTGTAGAATATAAAAAGTTACCTGAGGGCAAATAAATGGACAGTGATGAAGCTGTGCAGCCCAAATGCTTTCTCCTTCAATTCAAGGTTAACCTTGTCCTAGTCACAGCACCTTAACTTTCTTTTTCTAAAGTGTGTTTAAATGAATCTCTGTACAAAAGCTTTCTCTGGAAAACATAAAGACATACATACACATCTAGCTGCAATAACATGCAACCCTTTCCTTCATCATGTATTATGTTTGTTATACTATGTTACTTTTGAAACTTTGGTCTTTGAAATGAGTTTTGTTTATCTCAATAGAAGTTTTCAATTTGGCTCTATGAAAGAAAATGTATATACTTTATGTAGGATAAAGGCAACAAAATATGAAATCAAACTGGCTTTATTTGGCATCACAGACAGGTCATTCTAGGTTTGTGATTACAGTCGATTCTTGAACAAACTAAGGTATCCTTAGTTTGTTTCTCTGTAAAAAGTAGGTTACTAATAATTGACTTGAAGAAATACTGCTCTATCAAATTAGTCAATTTATGTGAGTTTGTAAAGTCTACATTAAATACAGTAGCTGATTTCTTTCTATAAAGAAGAGTCCAAGGAACACAAGCATGAGAACACTATAGAACTAATTAATGAATTTAGATTGGACACAAGGAATACAGATATGTTGAAGGCACTGCACTGAATTCTTTTTGCCTGATTTTAGTGTGTGGTGCAAACTAGATAATAAATGATTGTTATTGGGTTTCTTTCTTGCTTTAAAATCATTTTATGATGACACAAGTAAAATTGGCTTTAAAAAGCAATTAGCTGTGGACACAAAGAGAGAGACAGATATTGATAGCTATAGTTATAGACTTAAATATAAGGTAAGTCTATTGACATTAATCAAAACTAGGATGTGCTCAATTTTACAATTAAACTTTGATATTGGCTATATATTTTTATGTTGGTTTAAATTCTACTCCTTGATAATAGATTCCAATTATACACTTTTTAAAAATGTGTTTTAATGGTACCAAAACATAGCCTTTAAAAGTATGTTTAAATGAATTATGTAAACATTAAATATTGATGTTGTAAGAACAGTATTCCAAAACAAGAAACTTCTGCAACAGAGAAGAAAAATTAATGATAATGATAAATCATATTGACAATTCTGTTATATATCTTTCCTTCTCTTAAATACATTTCATGTTATGTGAGGTTAAAATTAAGAAAATGTAGATAATTTTCATAGATATACAAAATAGAATCAGTCAAATTTAAGGTGAACAAAACTCAATATGTCAAATTTGATTATTAAAATAATTTTATAAGTGAAACTATCATTAACAGCAAACATTTAACAACATCAAAAATAAGATAGACGGTCAATTACTTATTTATCTGAAGTTACTTACAATAAATAGCTAGCCACATTATAGTTATTACTATTATGTACAAATCTAAAATAAATTCTGACAATAAAATAATTTAAAATGTAATTGAGTTGAAAAAACTATTTTTTCTATAATACACAGAGGAAAGCAGAAAACTTAGGAATTTTTCACAAATGTTAAGAAAATCAACTATTGAAATAAGGAGAGAAAAGAGGGAAGGAAAGGGAGAAACAAATTAGGAACTTTAGAAGAAAATAAATTGTTGCAAGTATCTTCTTTGTGCCAAATTCACGGTGTCATTTTTTTGAGTCTCATGAATACATACAATTTTATTCACTTCATTAAGGAATGTATTGACTTTCATTTTCTCTTGATTTTCCCCCCAGTGCTGTGATGAGTGAATGCTCATACACCCTATCTCTTCAGGTAGATTCTCCAACATTAGGGCTTCAAAAGTTATCTCTAAAAAAAAACATGCACTAAGTCTTTTGTATGTATATTTATGTAGTTTATATTGTGTTAACGTGCTTGCATGTTTGCTTTGAAATTTAAAAATTAAAATAGGAACTCTGGTCAAATTAACCTCCTTGTTCTGTTGATGGAACATTATTGCATAGACATAAATATACTCCCTCAAAGTGGTTGATAGTGGGTAGTAAATCAAGATTAAAGTACATTCTTTTCACTTATACAATTCTTTTGTACTAAAACTCAGTTATCTTTTATTAATGGCAAGCCCAAAATTCCTAGAGTAACAAGTATTTATGGGGAAAAAAAAAACTGTTTGGAAAGGCTAACAAAACTCACACTGAAAAAAATATTCTGAGAAATAATACAATCATATTACTTATAAGATTAAATTTAAAGTTGTATTTTGAAACAACCTGCTATAAGCTAAGAGGAAAAAAAATAATGAACTATTATATATTGACTATAATAATGAACTATTATTATAATGACTTTTCTGACAGAAAATTATTGATGGGAATTCACAAATTAAGTATACTTGTCTCTCATTTGATACACATTAGATCTCTTATTCTTTCTTTAAAACATATCCAATTATCATGTAGTATATTCTCAGGGCTAATGGACACACAGTCTACCTGTGAAGATTTTCTTTGTTGAACAACTGTCACAAACCCACTTTTCTACCTCTGGAAAGAAGGTTCTGCACTATAAAAAATTAATTTTGATAATTACCCCATATGTAAGACAGGGGAAGGAATGTAGATATTTTATTTTGTAGATAATTAGCTTACTCCTATCCATAACTCTGCAACACTCAGGATAGAATTAATTACACATAATGAATGATCTGTTCTCATTATTGATAGTTTTCTGAATCTAGCGGAACTTCACAGACATCTCCCAGATTTGTAGTGACTATAGAATAAAAATGACAGTGCATGCCAAATGTAGCCAATAAAAAAGAAGCAGGATCCATCAGAAAAGCAGAATTTACTTCAACAAATTATTAGGCTAAGTTAGACACACATTGAAGCATACACAAAAACTTACAAGTTACTAGACTTGAACTGGCATCCATACATTCCCTAATCAGGGGAAGCTATGTAGCCTCTGGAATTATACATAGGATAATGGACTGAGGAAAGAAACAGAATACAATTTCTTAAGAAGAAAATACCAATGGTTATTAGGGGTTCCAATGAAGTCTATTTAATCTGCATGATAATATATATTTTCAAAACAAAGAGATCCCAACTTAATATGTTCTTAGGGACAATCAAATGGTTGATTTTTTTTCTGGCAATGCTAGACAGAGGTATTAAAGCAGATGGCTGTGTAAGATGGTTTGAATCATATTCTTTAAAATGCCTAGAGACAAAGAAAGTACAATTTAAAAAGTAACATTACATATTTTCTTCTACAATGGAATGATAAAAATTCTGCTACTCTTCCATCCTTTGTATTGTTCTTCCTTATTTTCAAAAAGAAAGTGTAGGGCTGGGGTTGTGGCTCAGTGGTAGAGTGCTTGCATAGCATGCATGAGGCACTGGGTTCGATCCCCAGCTCCACATAAACAAAAGAAAGGTATTGTGTCAATCTACAACTAAAAAAAAAAAAAAAAGTGTAGAAAGAGATGTAATTCTTCAGGTTTCAGGTTGGTGACCTTTATCTTGTTCTGCAGATCTGTTTAAATGGGTCTTTAAAATGGAAAGCAAATCTTACATGCAAAACTAGGACAACTGCAAAACACAAAGAAAATATTGTCTCAACAATACATGCTTAATTATATTTATTATGTAACATTTAAGACACAACTAGGTAGAAAGCATTCTAAATACCTCTGCATTTACTTCCTAACTTAAATGTTACCTAATGTAGAGTTAGAATTTTTGTTTCAGTAGAAAACTCGTATCATTATGTTGCTTATTAATCTCATATATTCTTTTATACTTTGATTGAATATGTATTTAACCCACTCAGTGTGTGTATTATTTTACATATGGTACTTATGTATCAATGTCATCCTGTTGTGTGTTCCCCCTACTAAACTTTCTGCATGCCAGAGACATGGATTGTAGACAAGTAACCCACATTTGATGTCCAAGATATTCATTTTTATATTTTACTTTTCTGTATTCTGGTGAATTTTTGACAGAAATAAGTTTTTACTCTTTTACCTTGAAAAATAAACAATGTGACATGGAAAATAACGACAGCCATTCAAATTCAAGAACATTTAACATTAGAAAAATATACAAATTATTTTTAGAAGAAGTTGGAGAAATGTTTTAGCAATGTAAAGTTGTGTATTTTTAGATTAAATTACACCACATAAAAAGAGATCTATTGTCAGCTCCAATAATCTTTGTAAACAAGATTTCAACACATTGCTTCCCCAGTAGAGAAGGCTAATTTTTTAGGTAGGTGGAAGAAAAGCTACATTGATTCCAGAACTACATAGACTTAAATCAGTGTATAATTTATAAATTTTAAAAACAGATTCCTGCACCAAGTACTCAAAGTATTCAAGTATTATAAGCAAACTAACATCTGCAACTTTCTCTAGTTTGGAAGACTATGAAGAAGTTTGTTCATAACAGTAAGTACTCATAATCTTGCTCTGGAGTTCCAGGTACTAGTTCAGGATTGGGAGGAAGGTAACATGCTAGTTCAAAAATACTAAAGAGCCCATAGGGCAAGATCTAATAACTCAAGCAAGAAAATATTATAATTCAGCTTAACAAATAAACATATATTCAGATATATACATATTTCTATATTTATACATATCTGTCTATCATTCTGATTGACGAATGAACACATATGTATATGTGTGTGTATATACATATATATATGTGAGTCTACCCATCAAGCTGAATGATACATATATATGGCAATAGCTGATCATATATTTGATGATAATACTAATATTCTTTAACAATACAGCTTTCATTAAAAAAGAGGGACATGCATTTTGGAAGTGCCCATGGAGATGTGCAAGTGTTACTGGTGGTACTCAAAACAAATGTCAATTTCTAGGTTCTTAATTCATTGAGGGGAAAATTAATAATAATCAGTGACAAACTTCTCCTCATATCATATCACAAATTCATCAAGTGAAACCCTCCAGGTGGCACAATTAGTGCCCCATCTGTGGTTGTTTTTTATATATTTTATAACTAGGAGAGGAGTAAAACTAAATGGTTACATATCATAATACAAATATATATGCATACATATGCTACACACATGTAAGACAGAGAAACAGAGACAGATGGACAAAGAGAAACACAGAGAGAGAAGAATATATACAGTAGCTCAAATACTTATATGTGTGTATACATTTGGACTACCACACACATTTGATTATTAGCGATATATAATCAATGCTAAAATTATTCTTACTGATAAACAATCAATGTTAAATTGTTCTTTTCTATGTCATTATGTCATATTTAGATTTGTTTTTGTAGTATTCATGGTATAAAGGACAAAAATTTATTTAAAGAAATGAATAACAATCTTATAAATAAGACAAACTATTTACTACTAATAATTTTGTCTTATTTTTACCATTTTATGTTTTATCAATTTAAAAATTAGTATTATAATTAATTCTTGATATAGCATATACTTTGAATATTTTATATATATATAAATTGCTAGTTCCACTTTCCCCAGAAATAGTTTACAAAATGCATTCATCTAATTACTGAAAACATTAACTTCAGAAATTTGAATAATTTCTTTTTAACTGAATTAAGTGCAAATCAAAAATCATTTTAAACCTGTGCTTCAAATATTTTTACAAGATCTCCCTCTTCTGGCCACAAGAGTTATTTCATTTCTTCTTATCTACAGTAGTCTTAAAAATCTATTGCAAATTTAGGGTAAAGCTAATTAATACTAATCCGGCATCAAAGAGATAAATAGACAGGCACTCCTGAAAATGAAAAACAGGAAACTCTTTTCAATATCTCTAATACACATACTGTTCTATTAAAGTCTGTTTATCTAATTTCATTTAAATTCCTGCCTCACTGAAATTCTGAGAATTCATATGCCAAGCTTGGTAATAAGTTAATAAATGAATTGAATGCTTGAGGTGTTCCAGATGGACTTAAATCGCAAATGCTGTCATTCACAAAGGAGACTGCACTCCTACAGCTGGAATGCAAGCTTCCAAATGCAGACCTACCTCTGCATCTTAAAACAGGTGAGAAGCAAGCTCCACTAAATGTTTTTTTTCAAAACTTAGTTGAAAGCAATAAAACACATCTGAGAAATATTTATAAGAAATTGACAACAGATGATCACATGCAACTTGGTGCAGCAATATCCTACTAAACACAGTTTTCAACTGTGTTACTTATGTCATTAACATGAGCAAAATGGTAATTGTACATGACAAGGAAGATGTTGGATCTTAAGTGATAGGACATCAATTAAAACATTAGTGAGTTTGGAGGAAAAACAAAGGAAATTCATTTTCAAGTACTGGAAAAAGAATTATAGGTTTAGATAATTAAGTGAATGAAGAAATAGGAAAAGGACTGGTTGAAAATAAGTCCCATTTTTTTTTGTTTGTTTGGTTTGGTTTTAGTTTAGGTCACTGTGTAGATGACTATACTGATAGTTGTGATTTTAAGAAATGCAAGCCAAGAGAAAAAATGAAGACATGTGTGGTAGTGACAAAGAAAATGTAATCAATCCGTGGTGTCACTGGCAGGTAAATGAAGAAAGTGCAGAAGAAATGCTAATATTGGGGAAATATTTTAAATTTTATATTAAAAAATAGTTTAGAAAGCATATATGATGTAGCTACAATCTTGAAAATGCCAGATTGCTAATATGGCACTAAATGTTGGTTGTTGAATACAGCCATGACTTTTAGCATTGGCTATTTTATATGAGTTGGCTTTTGAGTGCTACCTAGTATCATGTACATGAGAACAAATGATGAGGAGTTCACAGAGAGGTCACTATTTTTGTTTTTGAAGTTGCATGAAGATTTCTTCTCTTGGAACATCTCTGTTATGAAATGTCTGAAACATCACCAATAAGGAAATACATCTTTTCTCAAATTCTTTATGAAAATGCAGATCATATGTGTCATATATCAGCTTTCTATTTGGAATGCATAACATTAGGCTTATATTTTCATCACAGAAGATTGGTGATTCTTTGCCACAGATTCCACATTAAATTTTTCCCTCATAATATAGTTGATGAGAATATTTAAGGAGATAATACATGTAAACCACAGAGTACAGTATATTGCATATGATATTTTAGAGTTCTAGAAAACTTTAAAATTAAGGGCACATTGATATATTTAAATTTTATATGTATATGTGTATTATTTAACGAGTTAACAAAATATTTTCTGTTCCAAAAAAGAGAAAATGATCATTTTTTCTCTGAACCATCTAAATGATGAGTTTACTAATAGTTATTTAGAATTTATGTTATATGACCTCACCTGAAAAAAATAATATAAATAATAATAAATAAATAAAAATAGTAAAGATAATTGAATCTATTTTTTCATGCAATAAAAATATTGAATGCAATATAGCTAAGAGATTAGCTTTCTATTAAGAAACTAATAATTTTACCTCCTGCTGACAGAGCCAAATCAGGAATAACCTGGGTAATTAGAATTTTAAAGTCATGTTAACAATTTATTTTTTGCAATCAATCAAATTAACTACACTACATTTCAAAGAGCCAAAAATAACTTAAATTTTGTTCTTTTCATTATCTAGCTTCCACACAAAATTGATCATTTTGTTGAAGCAGCTGGACATGGGAAGGGTGACTGAGCAGAGCAGAAATACATTAATCTAAATAATAGCTATGTAGAATTCCCAAGCAGGGATTAAACTGGGGAGAAGATAAAAATGCTTGTTTCTAAGAGATGCACAATTTTCACTTACTTCAAAATGCAAGCATATGCAGAATAGGATTTAGTAAAACATGCTGAACTGCTATTCTCCAGTGACTCACTGAGCCAGTTGGTTGTGGACACAAAGTAGAGCACAATTCTCCAGCCCCATTTCTAGATGTCAGCATCTTATGTGGCCTGCTGTTTTCCTTGGAATTACATCCCTAAGCCACAGCAAGCAAACTCAACTTGTTGAAAATCATTTTTCTCCCTGGCAGAGCAAGGAAGTGTCAGGCATTCACTTTGGCTTCTCTACTGCATTCATCCTCCATGGTAGCTGTTTATCTGTATATTACCCACATCTCTATTTGCACTTCCACATCCCTGCACTTGCGGCAGCAGTAATAGCCTCTACAGATTTGGTTTTAATCCTAACCATCAGGGAGTGAGAAGATTCAAACAGTCCTACCCTTATGCACAGAAGCAGTCCTTACCAGTCGACTTTGAATCATGTAGTTAGACTTTAAACAAAGAGGATTCCAAAAATTTGTGCTTTCAGGGTATTAAAAACGCTTAGTTTTCAATGTGAATCATAATGCTGGAAAGGAGCCACTCCTAAAGATTTAAAATTAATTTTCTTTCATATGATCACTTTAAAATAAAGAAAACTTAACTTGAACAATCCCTAAGTACACTGGATAAAGAAATACTACTTACAGGGAGAGTATTGACTTTGTAAAATAGATTGGGAATATTGCATTGGTACTGATATTAACCTCTAAACAATAGCCAAATATCTACTAAATGCATACTTCATTAATACCTCTATTAAACCTGGAATCTCCAAATTGTATGGGTACTTCAGAGTATCCTCCCTTAAAATAAGAAAACAATACTCTACCTTCTGTAAAATTATACTATAACTATTATTTCATATATAAATGACTGATTTAATGACAAAGAGAATTTTTGTATGGTTTTATTAATTTCTTCAAATACATGCTATGTTTAAAATTTTTCAATTAATATTATTAACATATCTCCTTGGACACAAGATCACTATCTCCATGATTCAAAAGCATGCACAGAAAGAATTGAAATAAATGATGATCTGATTTTTTTACCAGTTTTGTGCAGATCTTGATTATTCATCTAGATAGAATCACCTTCTAATTGTCCACATACAATTAAAATTTAACAAATGAATTCTAATAGCAAGGATAATTTTAACATATTATTTTATAATTAATATTTTTCTGTAAAACTCATTGATTTAGGGATACAGATTTCCCTTAAATCTCTATTTATATTCATTTTTCTGTAATTATTTTATACAATCTATGATAACATGGGAAATAATCCCCAGCAAGATTTGTATGTCATAAATAGACAGTATTGGTACATATTTAATAAAAATAGTAATAACTGGGTGTGATAATACTTTAAGCAAGTGTTCTGACTTCAGACTCCCCAGATATGAATACATACTCAAACTGTACTAAATCATGAGCATATATGTATAGATACACATGAATATGTTTGTTGCATTTCTTAACCTGGATTTGTTATTTATGAGATCAGAGTCTTATGATTTCAAACCTCTTTGAATTTTGACTTGATACTCATGTTTAAAAGTAACATTAGAATACCTAACATAGTAGGCCAAAACAAAAATTAAAGAAATTCTAATAGGGCATGTGAATCCCAGTGCACTTCCTTTATCATGTTCTGAGTGCTCAGTAAGAGTTAATTCATTTTTCACTCATTTTTGTATATACATCCTGCCTTTTCAATCATGATAAATCTTAGAAGAACATACACTATTTCTTGTTCCATGCATAAGACCTTTAGCAATTCTTTGTTGTATTAACAATTTCAGCCTATACCCAAATCTCTACACAACCTTGTTATTCACTAAGTAGGAAAAACACTCCCATGTGTCAGTTTAAGACATTGGCAAATCAAGACAGATGCTCCAAGCAGCACTTCCCTATCTGTAAACACCATCACTTTACATACTGTCATCAAGGTGAATTTATTGGCCTTTTCTAGAGATATTTTCCCTAGCAATGTTTCAAAAATTATACATTTCATTAAAACCAGGGAAAAAACTAAACAAATTTGTGTCTATTTTTTTTCATCCATTTATCACAATAATTCCATAAAACTGAATGCTATTGATGTAACAGTAAACATCTTACTTAAAATCCTAAATTTTTGGAACTTATAGTATGGTGAACCCAGGGTGAAGCACAAATAAATAAAATGAAATATATATATATATATATATATATATATATATTTAATATATATTATTTATTATATATATATATATATATTTAATATATATTATATATATATATTTAATATATATCAGGTTGCATTAAGCTTTGAACAAAATGAGGCAATGAAAAAAATAGAATGTGACCTAGGTCAGTAAAAACTTCTTTGATTTGGACAAAAATCATAAAGAAAAGAAGAAGTAAGCCAAGCAAGATCTGGGAGATGATTTTAGGCAAAGGTACAGAAGGACTAACTCTTAACACAGGAGACAAAAGAGCTTTACATGACACAATTTAAGTATAGTAACACACTCATGCAAGGTTTTGAGCAGGGAGATGGCATGACCAAACTGATGTTTAAAATGTATTTGTAATAAAGTATTACCTAGAATGCAATTTTGTGATTTGCAATTTCTTATTCCTGGAATATTTGCTCACTTACCTTGCATGGGCCACATGCTTTTGTACTGGATGTCCCAGTCTTCACACATCCCACAGTCTATTAGCAATAGATAAGGAAAGCATGAGGATGAAGACAGATAATAATTTTGATGTATTGTGGATGGTCAGTAGTAATTCACAGACAGTATTAAGAAATTACAGAAGAGAAACCCCAGCCAAATATGGCATATCAGCTTAGGCTTGCTGCTAAATATGTTAACTTATGGACAGAAGTGAAGACATGTGCAGCAAGGACCCTGGGAAGGATCCAGTTTGCACCTGTGATGCAGATGATATGTATATGACACTAAAAACCTCCCAGCTTCAACAGAGTGCAAAATACCAGGCACTAGTTTGTAAGAGTCTACATTATGCATATCTGATTAAGGAGACTGGGGTTCATCTCCAAAACGAGAAGCCTTTGAAAATATTTAGGTAAGGCGATTTCTGGGAAGATGGCGGCGCCTGAATCAGGCGTGGCACATGTTTCCAAGGAGAGTACCTCTCAATGAGGGACTCAGGAAAGAGAATTCTTACAAGAGCAGCTGTAGTAGGGTTCATGGCTGCTATGGGCATTTTCTTCTTTCCTCTTAAAAGGATGATGTAGTTTCTCCTCCTCTGGTGAAAGCCGAGCCTCTTTGCCCACCATGAGCATCACCCCAGAGGTCAAGAGTCGTGGGATGAAGTTTGCTGAGGAGCAGCTGCTAAAGCTGAGGAGCAGCGACTCAAGGCAAAGGACTTGGCCGGAAGGAGAATGGCATTACTCAGGCCATCAAAGTGACTCTGACGCAAGATACTCATGGGGCCAAGTACAGATAAGGAGACCACTCATAATCGTCCCAAGCCTAATATGCTGTATCAGAAGTTCATGAAGCCAGCTATGAGCTCGAGGTTTATTACTTCCAGCAGCTGCAGTCCACCTTCTGCCAGGTTGAAGTATGCAGGCCCCCACTCCTGTGGCTCTGCAAGGAGCAAGTTGGGGGCTGGCAAATTCCTGCCTAGGACAGTCACTCTGACTTCGGGTGGAGAGAAGCCAGACAGAAACTTGGAGAGCTGCAGTGATGACAGCCAGGGGCCCAGGCCTCCAAAGATCCTGACTGATGAGATGCTGCTCCAGGCCTGCGAGGGGCGAACAGCACACAAGGCTGCACGTCTTGGGATCACAATGAAGGCCAAGCTTGCCCAACTAGAGGCCCCAACAGTGGGGGCCAGCAGGCCTTCCTGGCTCATCTTAAAGGCCAGGTTTCTGAGACCTCTCAGCCACAGTCTGAAAGCCAGCCCCCCCAACCCCCCCCCCAAAAAAAAGGAAACAGAAAGAGCCTAGAGCAACTGAGAAGAGTGTGGATAAGGAGCACCCAGAACACACTGAGCACAGCATGAGGAAAAGCAAAAACAGAAAAGAGAGACATCAAGAAGAGATGAGGGAGGGGGACAGCTGTAGGGAGTGAAGAGGACGAGGCTGCAGGAACCAGTGGGCTTGAGGAACTCAGGAGCAGACAGCAAGTCATCAGTCTCTTAAGAAAAGGAAGAAAAAGAAGAAGCAGCACCATGAAAGGGAGGAAGGGGAGGAAGAGACAGTGGTGGGTGGAAGAAGGAAAAGGGAAGGATCCTGCAAGTGGTGTTGGGAGAAAGGAGGTGAAGAGCGGAGTGCACACGGACCCCTGCCACAGAGAAAAGAAAAGGCAGCAGTGTGAGGAGGACTTGAGCATGGCTGATGGGGAAGGGGAGGAGACTGCTTTAGAGGGTGCAGCCAGGGAAGCAGAAAGCACGACATATGAGCAAAATGGTAATTGTACATGACATAGGTTGCTTATTTCTAACACTATACCAATTGATTATAAATAAATATGAACTTGAGCTCCAAAAAAAATTTAGGTAATTGCTTAAAATTCCATTTGATATGTTGTTCTGACATGCACAAGAAGGACAGATGCAAAGAGAACGAGAAAAGGAGACAAGAAAATCAAATATGGTTATTACATTGTTTTTACTTTTAAAGAATAAGGGTCTGAAAGAGGGCAAAGGTAACATCAATGCAAGGGATGGATTAACTGCAAAAATATATGGAGAAAAAATCAGGGAAGTTGGAGGTTAATTATTACAGAGGATAAGTAGAAAGAATAAGAAATTAGGACCCTAGGTTCTAAGAAGTTCGAGACTCTTGGTTAGATTAATAGACCAAAATCAATACTGTGCACAGAGAGAGAAAATTTAAAAAAAATAAACCTTGGGAGTAGAATATTTGTTCAATTTTTACATTTTTTGAAGCTCGTGTGTGTTGCCTATGTTTGCACAGCATGAAAACAGTTGGATTAATTAATCCTAGCTTGTAGGAAGACAAACAAATTTGGAAGAACAGGTGATATAATTAACAGTTGAAACAAGAAAAGTCAATGAAATTACCTAAAGGTAGTATAAGTGAAGAAAAAAACGTAGTGTTTGAGGAATCAAATTTTTAGATGGATCTCAAGAGGAAGGCTAGAAAACAAAAGAGATTAGGACCTCTCAAAAATGGAAAAAAAAAATAGAAATAGATTTTTTTCTGTGCAGAAAGCTGAGTGGAAACTTTCAAGGAAGAGAGATTTACTGAACTACACTGAGCTGCACAAGATTAAGTATTACTGCTTTTACCTGCAATCTTCATGCTCCTAGCACAAACAGTGGCAAAAGTGAGCAGCTACCACAAAGTTGGTGGAATGAATAAGAATAAGAAAAGTAATTAAATTAAAGGTGAGGCTGGGCATGGCGGCATACACCTGTAATCCCATTGGCTTGGGAGGCTGAGATAGGAGGATCACAAGTTCAAAGCCAGCCTCAGCAAAAGTGAAAAAATTCAGTGAGACCCTGTCTCTAAATAAAATACAAAATAGAGCTGGGGATGTGGCTCAGTGATTCAGTGCCCCTGAGTTCAATCCTGGGTACCACCCCCCCAAAAAAGAGTAAAATAAATAAAATTTTAAAAAATAAAGGCGAAAATTTAACTAAACATTTTCAACTATAAGGACCACTGAATTTAAAAGCTGAAAGATGTAGAGAATCTAAGCTTTAGGAAATGGTATTGTTGATGCAATAGAAAAGCTACAAAAACCGACATTTTATCTCGACTCCCTTCCATCTGAGTTACAACTACTTTGACCTCCTGCTGTATTTTCAGATTTGCCATAAGAGAAAGAAACATTTCTTTGGGGAAACAAGTAAACACAAACATTTGAAAGGATAAGGTCTTATTCAAGTGTCCATCTCAGGCTGAGGATGTAGTACTATGGTGTAGTATTCACAAGGCACATGAAAGACCACAGGACAGAGCCCCAGCATACACAAACACAAAAGTATCTATCTCACTTGAAAACTTACAGTTTATTTAAGGAAGGTGAATTTAAAATCAGAGAATATGTAAACAAAAAGATTCAATTTCACCATCACTAAGATAGGAATCATCACAAGTCTCAACTTCAAATTGTGACTGAAAATAATTTTCAGAAGTGTAAACATAGTTAGATTATGATTGTACAATGGTGAACTAATTAGGAACTAAAGGTGAAAATAGGGAAAGACTACTGGAACAATGAGTTAAGGGATAACTCTAGCTCTGTGTACTTTCCAAATAACTTTGGACAAATTACTTAATCTGTTTTCATATAACTTTTTATCCACATATAAAATAAATATACATAAACTGTATGGTGATTTTTGTTGCTGAATAATATCATGTTAAGATAGCAGTCATGGCAGATGAATCAGATATCATTTTCTTAGCCTCGATGTCTACCACATAGATTAGGAAAATAGAAGAGAAAAAAAAAGTTACAAAATCAGAGATGGTCAGAGACAGATAAGAAAAGGAAGAGGGAAAGACAAAAGCAACAGAAAGAATGATAAGGAATATATTCAAAACAAATATCAAGAATCATATGGAAATGCACTTTAAAAATGTTTAAAGACTAAGGGATTAATTTGAATTGACAATTGGAAAACAGATATTAAGAACATATATTCATTGGCTCTATACCTAGATAGGGTAAAATTAAGACATATATAGGGGTGGGTTTCAATAAATGGTTCTTGAATATTTTTTTTTATTTTTTCAGACTCTTAAAAAAATAATCTTGGTCAAGATTTGGGTCAAACTTGGACAAAGTTCAAGGTTTATTAAAGTCTGAAAAAAATCATTATCATCTGTGAGAAAGAGGCCAAAGCACAAGATCTCTTCATATTTGAAAAACAGGCATAAAATACAACTTGAATTTCAAGATTTCTTTTTCAGAAACTACAAACAGGAATGTGATAAACACACAAGATCAAGGAGTATTATGGCATGTGTGAGCTAGATTGTCTCTGATGACTGATTGCCTAGCATTTTAATAGCTTTGTTTGTGTCGCTGTGACCAAAAGACCTCACAAGCACTTCTTAAAAGAGGAAAAGTTTATGTTGGCTCATAGTTTCATAGGGTTAGTCCACGGTCTGTCAGTTCCATTGATCTGGTCCTGAGGTGAGTCAGAACAATATGGTGGAATGGTCTGGCAAAGGAAAGCTACTCAATTCATGACAACTTAGAAGCAGAAAGGGAGCTCCACTCACCAGGGACAAAATAAAATCCCAAAGTCATACATACCCTCAGTGACCTACTTTCTCCAGCTATATCCTACCTGCCTACAGGTACTATTCAGTTAATCCACTCAAGTGGATTAATCCAATGATTAGGTCACAGCTCTCTTAATCATTTGATCTCTGAACATTCTTGTATTATGTCACACATGAGCTTCTGGGAGACACAACAAAATCCCAACTCTATCACCTAGAGAATGTGAGAACTTCACACCTAGAAAATGTGAGTCTAGCACCTCAGGAGTAGCCATACATGAATTATTTCATAAGAAGATATAAGTATACTCTGTCTTATAAGCTTAAGATTCAGCCTTTAGACTAATAAATCCTTGTTATGTCATATTTCAAAAATGTGGTTACACAACATTTTTAAGCATATTGTGTTTTCTATTTGTTTTGTTTGTTTGTTTGCTTGGTTTATTTTGGGGGCTACTTTAGATCCTGATGAAACAGAGATGAAGTGCATTGCTCTGCATAGTCTACTTCAAAGATAAAAGATGTACCCACACTTCTAGGATATTGTACTTTAGTGATACTCTCTCCTCTAATTTCTTCCCAACTCTCAGGATATTCCTAATTTAGTAAAACATTGCAAAACATGTAGCATCTACATTTTCTCAATTCCTTTATTGTAAAGATGTTTCAACCCTGTGACAATTTTAGCTATCAAAATATATATATAAACTGGGTGTGGTAGTGCACACATGTAATCCCAGCGGTTTGCTATACTGAGATAGTATGATGGTGAGTTCAAAACCAGCCCTAGCAATGGCGAGGCACTAAGCAACTCAGTGAGACCCTGTCTCTAAAATACAGTACAAAATAGGGCTAGGGATGTGGATCAGCGGTCAAGTGCCCTTGGGTTCAATCCCCAGTACCAAAAACAAACAAACAAATAAATAAATAAAAGGATGAACATAGTCAGGCACAGTGGCTCATGCCTGTAACCCCAACTACTCTGGAAGCTGAGTCCAGCCTGGGCAAATTAGTGACACCCTGTGTCAAAATAAAATTTTTAAAAAGATATAGATATAAGGTACAATTTATATAAATACCATAAAAGCAAAGCATCTACAGTCTGCAAACATTGTTCTTAGACCCTAGGATGCAATGGGTTACATGTTTCCATAAACTGAAAACACAATTCATAACAAATTTACTAAGAGTCTAAACAAAAATGTTCACAGTTTTCTTGTTCTTAGAAAAAATATTTCTTATATTTAGTTTCCTAAAAATATAAAGGCAAAACTATTTTTATTATTTTAATACATTTAAATGGAACTTTGTTTTTATTGTAGTGATTTTATTTTCCTTCAGTTTACATATAGAAATAATAATATAGAGTAGCCACTAGATGTCACTATGTGCATGCAACTATTTTACTTTTAATTAAGATCTAGCAAAGCTTTTATGAAAAGGAACTATCAAAAAATACATAAAGTCAAAGTCTGGTATTGAATAAATTTAAAATATTTTAATCACCTGTATACCACATACATTTACTCTTAAATGACTGAAATCATCTTCTTAAAGATTTTTATTCAGGACAAATATAAAGGCATCATTTTGTTAATTTTATATTTTTCTGGCACTCTATGAATAATACATATTTACTTAAAGGGAATTAGGCAGACAATCATTCTAGAAATATATGCAATAAAATTACAGCAAAGTTCATTTTTAAAAGAAATACTGCTTTTATCATTTTCCATCTTTTATGCATATTGCCACTTTAAAAGCTTAAATCACAAAACATTAAAAATAGTGTATTTTCCATACTTAGTAGAAACAGGAGGAAGGGTCAAACATAATTTTAAAATAATAAATAAAATAATGATGTAAAATAATAACATAATCTAATAATGTATGCAAAGAAAACTTATAAAATAATATAAAGTGATCAAAGAAATAAAGGCCAAAATCATGGTGAAGAATGAATGAAAAGAATAGATAATTGGGAGAGGTGATAATTTGTCATTAGTGAGGAAAAAAATCAGACTATCCTTTCTGGATTTTAGTAACCAACCTTTGGATCAGCTTTGGAACCATTCCCAGAGTAGTAAGATTCCAGGCCACTGGAATTTTCCTACCCAGAATTTTTCCTACTCAATCTGCAATAGCACCTTAATTCTACTAGTGTGATTAATCAGCTTTTCAGGCAATCATTTATGTTAAATTTCCCATATGCATCAGGAACTATGTAAAAAACAAGTAAATATTTGCAAAAATATTTACAAAATAAGTAAACAAAAATAAGTATTTCTGCATATGGATTTACAAGATGATTTTAGACTAAGAAAATTATATAGAAAACCAATGAATAAACTTTTTCCTATCATAAAATAAACTTTTTTAAACTTAAATACCACATTTAATGGAAATAATTTATTAAATATTTCCCTAGTTTTCCTTCTCATTACCACCATCTGGAAGTCTACATAGCCTAGATATTTACTAGAGTTTTGTATCCTTCCTATTTTCCTGTTTTTATATCACATCTCTTTCCATTCACACTCTCCTTCATCTGTTTCCTTTTACTTATCTCTTCCATAAGAATATTCTTTTTCTTTGTTAAAATAGACATCTTTACCAGTTCCATGGACTCAAACTTCTGGAAAACTGTACAAATCATTTAACTCTAATCCTTGCATTTTATATATGTCTCATCACAAGATAAATTTTGTTAGGAAAGTAAAATATACAGTTTATAATTATACCTAAAACCCATACACACAGAATACCCAACAATCCTTGTTATGGTTTGGCTCTTAAATGATCCCCAAACACCGTAATGGAAATGCCTGTTCTCAAGCCTATGATGCTACTGGGAGATGGTGGCAAGGGGGTCCAATTGAGAGAATGGAGGTCAGTGTGGGTCTGGGAAGTTGGAGACTGCCCTGAGGAATTGAAATGTTAATGTCATCAGAGCCCAGAGCCCTTCCTGTACCCTATCAAGATAACCTGCCCCTGCTCCAACCAGTACCTAAGCTAACCTCTCCCAGGAATTGCCCCTCCCTACAGAGAGTTGTAAAAGTTTGTAATTAATGACTCCTGGGCTGCTTACTGCCCAGATCACTATTTGACCCTTCCCCTGCCCATCTGCTTCTCACCTTTTTGCTATCCCACCTGGACCATCCCCTGGGCCTAGTCAGTATGCAGGAAGGAGAGATAGGGGGAAGAGAACAAGAGAACAAAAAAAAGTCTAAAATATATAAAAGAGGCAGAAACTCTCACTTCTTGGGATATCAGGATACAATCTATTGCCCACTTCTCCCTCCCAGAAGTCTGCATTACTACTTTTTAGATAAACACAGCTTTATATGCTTGCCTGAGCATGCTTCTCTAATGTTCAGACTTCAACATGTTAGGAAGAGAACTCATCACTGATAACCAGCAGTATAGGGAATAATAAATGTTTTTGTAGATGGAAATGCTAATTACCCTGATTTGATCATTACATACATGTATCAAATTGTCATACTGGGCTCATTGTCTGTGTACAAATTATGTGTACCACTTACAAATTTTTAAAAAGGAATCACTATCTTTCACCTCAGGGAATTTATAGTCTCAGTAGAAAGATTGTCATTGAATACATATCTACAATTGATTAATATTTAAAAGTAGAAAAGAGATAGTCTGAGATTGTACAATAGGGAGAACTCTTTAGAAGGACTCGGGAAGACCCCTGAGGAATTGACATGCTGGGATTCACTGAATGAAGCAGAGAGGCAAAATGTCCCACTAATAAGAAGAAAAGCATCTGAATAGGAAAGATTAACTTCTAAGAACTCTGGGAAGTTATTGAAAAATGTTAAGCTTTGAAGTATAGTAAACTACATCTTTGAATATTTTATTCTGGTTGCAATTTAGAATATAAATTAATCAGAGTGCTTCCTTAGTGCATTGCTGTAGCCAATATCAACTATTTAACCCAATTCTCCTACTCTTATGCTCTAGAATCATTATAATTGATGCAGCATTTGTGTGTGTGTGTGTGTGTGTGTGTGTGTGTGAGAGAGAGAGAGAGAGAGAGAGAGAGAGAGAGAGAGAGAGAGAGAGAACGTACATGTGTGTTTACTACAATTTGGTTTTTATTTATTTATTTATTTAGGCACCAGGGATTGAATGCAAGAGTGCTTAACCACTGAGCCACATTCTCAGTCCTTTTTAATTTTTTTACTTTTTATATTTATTTATTTATTTATTTATTTATTTATTTATTTATTGAGATAGGGTCTTGCTAATTGCTGAAGGCCATGCTAAATTGCTAAGGCTGGCATCGAACTTGTGATCCTCCTTCCTCAGCTGAATTGCTGTGAATTCAGATGTGCACCACTGTGCTGGTAAGGTCTTTTACAATATATATATATTTAGTCTCACCTATGTTCATTTCTCACTACTGATGTTTCTCACAGCCCTAGTGCTCATTCCAATTGATAACTTTTTTCAGAGACACACTGAATTATGCAAATGGAAACCAGAAAATCAAACTTCTTTAATCAACTTTATAAATACTATATAAGCTGATAAATCTAAGTGTGTGAGCTCTGCGAGACCCAGTCTCTATTCTGATCAAAGATTCCATTATGATCTCTACATCAAGCTTGTATTGTGTTTGATTCTGTTAAATATTCTAGTATATGATGAGTATTCTGGGATATAAAATTATATGTTTTCTCTCACCTAACCATAAAGTATAAATTTCTTGCTGTTTTGTCCTGAGACTGGTGAATGTACAGATAACACATGAAATAATCATATTAAAATTTTAATTTTGCTCCTATGAAAATAATGTTAGCTCGTAGAGCTGACTAGATATGCTAAACATAAATAGCTTATTACCAAGTGCCAAGTTTTGCCTCAATGGTGATATTATAGGCATAATACTAAGTAAAGTATTTCCTGCAAACAGGCAACAGTTTCATCTAGAATGCATGAAATTTGAAGTGGGTTTGAAATTAAACTGAAGGGTATCTGATTTAAATGACTATAAAATTATGAGATTTTTTTTCTTTTGCCATATTAAATTTACCCAATGTTAATACATACAGATCTATCTTCCCACTCCAAAAACTATTTGTATAGATGAATTTTCATTTGCTGTTGATATATACAGTTTAATATGAAGTTCAAGTTAAGCCCGTTTTCCATAGCATGTTATTCTTCCTTCTTATATTAAGGAAATGGGAATTATTTGGCTTTGCTTTAGTTCTTTTTTCCTTAAAACACTTTTGTCTTTCCATAAATACAGTCCTCAGAGCTTTTGATTATTTAAATGTACTAGAGTCTTTGTTTTATTTAATTTCATTCCTGGAAATCTTTTTCCATATCTGTTAGCCCAAGAAAATCAACTTCTGGTTTGAAACTCTATTCAAGTGATACTACATTTTAAAAGGAATTCCTGACCCAAAACTCAAATGAAAATTGTTCCTGCCTCTTCTTCTATCATAGTATATTCTACACATACTGATTAAATAGCATCTTTGGAACTTTATTTCACTTGTTTTCAAATCCATTACCCCCACACACACCTCTGGTCTCAATAAATAATTTTCTTCTTGAAAACAATATCTAAATCTTGCTTGTTTTTACAGACCTGTTGCTTGTAGGGTATGTTCAAGTCATTATATAATATTTAGAACTTGAGTCACATATCAGAATTAAAGCATGTTGATCCCAAAGTAGATTGCACAAATCTGTGCAAGTAAACTTTATAAATATATAGTTGGTGGGTCTAAGAACAACACATACATGTTACGTAGTACAAAATGAACATTGTTATATATTTTATATCTGTTACCCAAAAATTACAATATAAGCCATTATATAGCAAAACAAATTTCTAATTTAGGGAATATAATTGTTACCTTTCCCCACGTAATTGCTGAGAGGTATGTATGAGTATACATGTAAGTACTTGAGTGTATGTATGTTCACAATTTTGCAATAAACATTCTCTCGTAATGTTAGCAATGTGAATGACTGTTGTAAGAAAAATAATTTTTCAAAATGGTCTTAGTAATCTATATCATCACCACTAAAATATAAGGCTTTCTTTTGCTGTACATCTTTATCAATTCTCTCCAAAGATTTCAAATCTTTGTAAAACTGGCTGGAAAACTACCAACTTCTTCTGTTAGTGCAAAGGTCTAGACTGGTGGTGAAAGATGAAATAAAAAGACCATTTTGGTCTTAAGCACAAGCTACCACATCTTGTAATAACATAACAGCATAGTATGACATAACATTTTATATATTTATCCCTATCTGATTTTGTATGTACCTACTCTTTGAAAACTTGTATTTTAGGCATATGTGCAATATTATCACCTTCAGACTCTAACGCGTGGAGCTTTGGCAAGAAAACTGAGAAATTGGCAGAAAGATTGGTATTTGGGGACCAAAATTACCCATGGAAAGAACTAACCACATGATGCAGCTGTCACAGCAGGTGTGTGCAGGTAGGGAAATGTTTGTAACAGGTGCAAATTTGAGCAAGGCAAGCTGCGTGTCTTAAATGAACAGATTGTACAGACCTGTATGTTCTACAAACTTCAGCATTTGGTCACAGCTGGTACTGCAGCTTTGAGGGATACATAAGGTAGCATTTTGATGATCACAAAAAGAAAGTCTTTAATGCAAAACTAGACTCACCTTAAAATTGACAGAATTTTAATGCATGTGAATTTTACTGTTTTGGTGGATTGAGCAATTTATACTTATTTTATTTTCTTTCTCATCCAGGAATGTAGTCTTTGGTAAAAACCAAAAAGGTGGTTATCATTGGCACAAACTACAAAGTTATTTTAGGTCACCTTTTGGTCTTTAAACTTTTAGTTCTGAATAGGTGAAGCAATACTGAACTTCTTTAAATTTTATGTGGTCAGCTCTCCCTCTCAATTTCTTCATTATTACATTTCTAAGTATCTTCTTATCTCACCGCAAGCTTTCCAAGGCATTTATTAGTGCTTAACCCAAAAGATGTGCAGTGCTTTGTTACAAAAGCAAAAGGAAATTTTAGGAAGATAGTGTGAAAAATCAGTTCAGAATTCGGTGATAAAGAAATAAAAGTGGCAGTATTCACCACTACCCTCAGTGATCCATTACAAAAATATGTGCCTACTGGATCCATGACCTTATGCTCTGCTTGCTTAAAAGTCTAAAGGAAGGAATGTTTCCACCAGGATATACAGCAATGATCCCTTTGAACTGGACAGTAAAACTATCAGCCAGCAACTTTGGATTCTTCATGCTCTTGAATAAAGGCAAAGAAGGGAATTACTGTGTTCCCTTTTGCAATCTGGATCAATAACCTTAGTCAACACATTAAAAAAGAGTACACCTGGAATATAATGCTCCCTGAAGCCATCCTCTTAGTATAGTATTACATATCCTGTGATCACCCTCAGTAGAAAATGAAGACAAACTAATCTAGGAACATTTATTAATGGTCCAGGTGCTTAGGAACAAAGGCTAAAATCACCCAACCAACCAAAGAATCATGATCAGCTAAAGTGCTTGCTACTAGAAAGAGGAATTTGGAATAGGTAGTGGAAGAAGGTAGTTATAAATACAAGCAGTAGCCATGTGAGTAATTATAGAAAAAAAATTAAATTTTCCATGAGCTTTTCTACCTCATCTTGTTATATATAATATTTTTGTTTTTATTTTTTTATTCCTTTTTCATATAGCATTGGTTATATGACATTTGTATCAGTATTTCAACATTGGTTACTTTACATCGTAGTGAGTTATACTGTACCAAAGAGAAGAGCAACCTTACCCAGAGGCTGGTAATTTTCTTCTAGAGAGAGGGTTAGTGCACTTGTGTTTGTACACAGGACTATTATTTCATATTAGGCAGAAGTGTAAACTTTTTCTTGACTTTATTTCAGGGTATTTCTATCAAGATGACAAGAGGTAGGCTTGTGATGATTAATTGTGTCAACTTGACTGAGCCACAGATATGTAGTCAAATATTATTCGGGATGTTTCTGGGAAGGCCTTTGTGGATGAGATGAACATTTAAATTGGTGGGCTTAGATAAAAGCAGGTTGTGCTACATAATAATATAGGTGGGCCTCATCCAATGAGTTGTATACCTATGAGAACAAAACTTGACTTCCCTGAGTAAAAGGGAATTCTACTAGCACACAGCCTTCACCCCTGAACTTCAGCATTGGTTTTCCCTGGGTCTCCAAATGAAACAGACCTCATACTTAATGTATAGCATTAACCCTGCCCTGGTACCCAGCCAGCTGACCCATCCTATAGGTTTTGGATTTTCTAGAATTCATAATACCACCAAGTAAAATAAATCTCTTTTTATACATGTACACATAATATTTGCTATTCTTCTCTGGAGAACCTTGAAATATGCACTTAGTGTACACATAGTATAATTAGCTTGTGCTGAATGAATCCTAAACTCTAGCACATAAGTAAATAAGACCCCCTCTGGTTGAGGCAAAAAAGAAATGAATGGGAAAATTATAGGAACAAGATGGGCATGGTGGCACTGCCTGTAATCTCAGCAGCTTGGGAGGCTGAGGCAAGAGGATCACAAATTCAAAGCCAGCCTTAGTAATGGTGAGGTGCTAAGCAACCCAGTGAGACCCTGTCTCTAAAATACAAAATAGGGCTAGGGATGTGGCTTGATGTTTGAGTGCCCCTAAGTTCAATCCTTGGTACCAAAAGAAAAAAAACTTAGGAATAAACCCTAAAGATTTAATACATAAAAAATTGGTAATATTTCTGAATTGAATCCTATTTGGGAATTTGCTATATTTACATTATTTTTTTCTTTTTTCTTTTTTTTAAAGAGAGAGTGAGAGAGGAGAGAGAGAGAGAGAGAATTTTTTTTAATATTTATTTTTTAGTTCTCGGCGGACACAACATCTTTGTTGGTATGTGGTGCTGAGGATCGAACCCGGGCCCCACGCATGCCAGGAGAGTGTGCTACCGCTTGAGCCACATCCCCAGCCCCACATTATTTTTTTCTTTTCCTAAAATTTGTTCCAATTATTCATATATGACAGTAGAATGTATTTTGACACATCATAGATAAATGGAACATAACTTCTCATTCTTCTGGTTGTACATGTTGTAGAGTTACACCAGTCATGTAATCATATATGCACATAAGGTAATAATGTCCAATTCATTCTACTATCATTCTTACTCCAGACTCACTCCCCTCCCTTTACTCCCCTCTGTCTAATCCAAAGTAACTCTATTTTCCCCTAGCTGCACAAGCCTCCTTATTATGAATTAGCATCCGAATATCAGAGAAAACATTTGGCCTTTGGTTCTTTCGGATTGGCTTACTTCACTTAGCATGATATTCTTCACCTCCATACATTTACTGGAAAATGTCATCATTTCATTCTTCTTTAAGGCTGAGTTTATATATCACATTTTCTTCATCCATTCATCTGTTGAAGAAAACCTAGGTTGGTTCCATAGTTTAGCTATTGTGAATTGAGCTGCTATAAACATTGATGTGGCTGCATTACTGTAGTATGCTGATTTTAAGTCCTTTGTGTATAAACCAAGAAAAGGGATAGCTGGGTCAAATAGTGGTTCCAGTCTAAGTTTCCTGAAGAATCTCCATAACTGCTTTCCATAATGGTTACACCAATTTGCAGCCCCACCAGCAACATATGAGTGTATCTTTTCCCCCCATACCCTTGCCAACACTTATTGTTGCTTGCATTCTTAAAAAATGCCATTGTGACTGAACTGAAATGGAATCTCAGTATAGTTTTGATTTGCATTTATCTAATTGCTAGTGATGTTGAACATTTTTCCATATATTTATTGATAAATTATATTTCTTCTTCTGTGAAGTGTCTATTCAGTTTCTTAGCCCATTTATTGTTTGGGTTATTTGTTTTTTGAGTATTAAGTTTTTTGAGATCTTTATATATCCTGGAGATTAATGCTCTATCTGAGATGCATATGGAAAAGATTTTCTCTCATTCTGTAGTCTCTCTGTTCACACTCCTGATTGTTTCTTTTGTTGAGAAGAAGCTTTTTAATTTGATTATATCCCATTTATTTATTCTTGATTTTACTTCTTCTGCTTTATTAGTCTTATTAAGGAAGTCATTTCCTAAGCCAACATGGTGAACATTTGGGCCTATTTTTTATATTATTAATTTTTATTACTAAAAATTTTGTTATGGCATTAATATAACTTACATAAACTCATAAGAGCAAAAACGGAAATATTCTGATTTAGAGAAAATAAGCAAAATAGGGACTAAAATTTCAGCTCATAGTACTGCAGGGCCTGGGAGTTAATAGTTTTAAGTTTTATGTAATAGTTTTAGGTCTTGTGGAGGTAAAGCAAAATTGTGCACCCATGGCCAAAAGGAGTACTTTGTTTGGGATTCGTGGGGGGCTTCTGAAGGTAAAAGTGGAACATTAGTTTCTCAACAAAGGTTCTTATAGAACCTTTGATATTTGAGAAAATCCCAAATTATTCATGTTTGTAAGTGCACACCCATATAGAGATTTATTATATACTATAAGGAAATCAAAAGGACACAGAAGCAAGGTGCATAGTGGCAGAATAGCAGGATGGCAGAATGGCAGAAAGGCAGAAAAGCCCTTGTTCAAGCTTCCAGCCTTATTTATATCAATAAGTTACATTAGGTCACTGGCATTAGTAGTACATTATTGTTCAATGTGTCATTAGGCAAGTTACAGGGTTAGCAACATTCTGCAGCTTATTTCTCAGTTACATACTATAGTTGCAATGTGCAATGTTAGGAGCTTTGTTTATCTCTCAAGAAAATCCATTGTTTAAAGTTACTGTTATGTGGACATGTTCAGGCTCAAAGGAGGTGGGTGAAACACTGTGGTTGTCTAACAAAAGAGTTCCTTTATTCCCAGGAGCTAATTACCTCAGATCAAGGCTGAGCAGGCATTGCACATGTATTATCTTAGTAGGTCCTGGGAGAAACTGTAAAATATTCCAAGTATGGAAAACAGGGTGCCCCTTACCCCTGGGAGTTTGCTCATCAGAGGAAGGCTGTCCTGTACATTTCCACAGCCAGAATCCTTACAATATACATAAACATCACTGAACTGATGTGCTTATATTTTATTTAGATATTGCCATTACTATATTGATTAAAATAAAAAACAATGCAAATTAAAGTTACACACAATAATTGTCCATTTAAATTTGCTCCTTATACTCATTGAAGGAATCTGTTATATACATTCAGATATATATTTTATCACATACAACTTCTACATACCTAAAAGAGAAACCACAAGTAAAATAAACTGGATGAGGAATATTACCTAACATCCCAAATAGCTTAACAGTTCAGTATTTGTGTATTTTGGGTATATATTTAACAGAAATGAGTGCTTATGTTTGCCAAAGAAATATTTTTTTAGTTTATAACTTTTGTCACAGCCAAAAATTAGAAAACTAGAAACTATATCAAGTAGCCATTAACAAAATAATGAGTAAATAGAATATGCTATATTAATTAAGTAGCCATTAACAAAATAATGAGTAAATAGAATATGCTATATTAATTAAGTAGCCATTAACAAAATAATGAGTAAATAGAATATGCTATATTAATTAAATGTCACAGAGTAATGAAAAAGAACCAATCACTGATATAAATGTAAACATTAGAAATTCTAGTAAAAAAAAAGAGATATAAAAATGTGCATAGGAATTAATTTCATTTATATAAAAGAAAACTGGGAAATATAATTTAAGAAGGTAAAATCAGAATATTTGTTATTCTAAGGAGTAATATAGATTGGAAAATCAGAATAAGGAGATTTCTGTAGTAGTGGCATATTTGCTATCTTTTTTTAAATAAATCACAATAACAAAGGCATATATAAAATTTCATTTACCTATTTATGCATTTAATATTGGTATACCTTAGTGATATATATTTTATAACTCAATCATAACTAAAAATTATACAGATGTAGACAAGTGAGTGGTGTATGCCTGTAATCCCAGCTCCCAGCAGCTTGGGAGGCTAAGGCAGGAAGATCAGCTAGTTCAAAGCCAATATTAACAAAAGCAATGTGTTAAGCAACTCAGTGAGACCCTGTTTCTCAAAAAAAAAAAAAAAAACAAAATAGGTCTTGGAATGTGGCTCAGAGGTCAAGTGCTTCTGAATTCAATCCCCAATACCAAAAAACAAACAAACAAACAAACAAACAAACAAACAAAAAAACAATGTGTGTATCCTCATAGATATTTATTTGGTATTTTCAATAACATGGTTTAAATATGTATTAGTCTGTATTTTTACTCTAATGAAATACCTGAGACAATCTAATTTTTAAAAGAAAAGAGGTTCATTTAGCTTACAGTGTTGGGTACTCAAAGTTCAAGGCCATATGGCTACATTGTTCAGCCTGTGAACCAAAGATGCCATAAAGGTGGATGCCATCACAATGACTAAAATCCATTTGGGAGAAAGTGATCATATCTCAAAACAAGATGCCAGAGAAGCTGTGCTGTCATAATCACTTCCATTGGCATGCTTCCAATGACGCAAAGACCTCCCACTAAGGCCCAACTCTTCAAAGTTCTAACATATTCCACTACACACTGAGGACCAGGCCTTCAACACATGAAACACAGGAAGACATATTCAAACTTATAACCAAACCATAGCACCAATTATAAGCCAAAATGATTAAATCGCTATTGGTTGTAAGTTAGATAAAAAATATTTATTATCAGCAAGTTTATGATAGCAACATTTTAAAAGTTAATTTTGAACTACAAGGGGAAATTTTTTAACGGTAGTTACAATGATTATTTTATAAATTATTCAAAACTAGTTCTGTAAAGAATAAGCATTCTGTTTAACTGACAAAGGAGAAACATAAACCTAATGATGTCAATGAAAATGTTGAGCTACTAAACATACCACCAAAACTAAACTGTTAAGAAATACAGTCATATAAACATAAAACCTAATGCTAAGTGAAGTTAGCCAATCCAAAAAAAAAAAAAAAAAACAAAAACAAATGCAGAATGTTTTCTCTGATATCAGGTGACTGACCCATAATGGGGTAGGGAGGGGGAGTATGGGAGGAATAGACAAACTCTAGATAGGCAGAGGGTTGGTAGGGGAAGGGAGGGGGCATGGGGTTAGCAATGATGGAGGAAAGTGATAGACATTATTATCCAAAGTACAGGTATGAAGACATGAATTGGTGTGAATATAATTTTATATACAGAGATATGAAAAATTGTGCTCTCTATGTGTAATAAGAATTGTAATGCATTCCACTGTCATGTATTTTAAAATAAAATCAATTAAATATCAAAAGATAAAATAAAGATGCTTCTTGTATCTCATTAGCACAATATAATCTGCTCTTGTCTAATAATTTTTCCTGTGGGTTTTAAATAGCAAGTGAATTCCAGAAATATATAGGAAATATTCCAAGAAACATAGTTATCTTTAAGATTGTAGCATATACTGGCATTTGCAGGGAAATGGATGGCATTAGAGCAGATTATGCTAAGTGAAGTTAGCCAATCCCCAAAAAACAAATGCCATGCCTAATGTCTTCTCTAATATAAGGGGGGTGACTCAAGATGGGGTAGGGAGGGAGCATGGGAGGAAGATTACCTCTAGATAGAGGACAGGGGTAGGAGGGAAAGGGAGGGAGAAGGGGAATAGCATGGATGGTGGAAGGAGACCCTCATCATTATACAATGTATGAATACATGTATGAATATGGTATACATGTATAAAGATGTAAATTTGGTGTCAACATACCTTATATACAAACCTTATATATAAACAGAGATATGATAAATTGTGGTATAAAGGTGTGTTAATAATTGCAATGCAAAAAAATAATAATAATAAGAGAGCTCATGTATAATGGCATAATTTGGCATGAACATACTTTATATACAGAGTTACAAAAAATTGTGCTGTGAATGGATAATTATGATTGTAATGCATTCCACTATTGTCATGTATGTAAGAGATTAAAAAATAAAAAAAAAGAAAAGACATTCTCTGTATAAACCGCTACTCTTCCATTATAAAGAGGTTCTGAAAATTAAAATAAAAAGATTGTGGCATATACTATTCAACAAAAAATATTTATATCATGGAAACTTCATTACAAATAAAATACTCTATTTATACTTTCAATACTCATAATATATCTTTCAGTGAAAATCATATGCCTCTTTTCCTGCATTCAGACTTATTGTAAATATTTTGCAAGTATTTTAGTTATTTGAAGGATCTCCGTGTAGGTTAGCAGAAGAAGGTATTACTGAAGAAGGAACCTAAATACTGTATTGAGAAGAGAAACCTCATTTTGGTTTTCCAGATAGAAAATAAGCAAGGGAAGGCAATAGAGACTAGTTACAAGGAGAAGCCAAAATTAAATTAGGAGCAGATATGAAACTGCAAAACAAACAAACAAAAAATATGATGCCTTAAAATAAAGACATTTTATATATAACCTGGGGACCCCAGGGATAATATTTCTGTGGTACATTGAAACAAAATTTTGTTATTTTTCTCAAACTTAAAGTGTTATTTACCAAGAATTAATTGTAGTTACTCCTAACAACCCAACTTCTGCCTCATTCTCTGGAGATAATTGCAAATATTTTATGATATGGCTAGAAATATTATTTAAGTGCAAAGTATACAGTCACTATAAATATTTAGAAATATAATTAAGGTTTTCTGAGTTTATCAGTCTTAGCACTGCTTTGATATTTATTAGTTGTGCATTCTCACCCATACCACTTAGCTGCATTGCATTCTCAATTACAGTACAAAAGTTCGGAGAGTATGATCTCCAGCATTCTGTAGTAATTGTAACATAACATGTACCAACACACTGATTCATTTTTTTATTGGCCTTGTCTGAGTTTATAGGCCTTGATATAACCACTATTTCATGACTGGACACAATCTTCCCTTAAAACAAATCTTCTTATTGATGTCTGTGGAATAATTATAAACCAGCACCTCTTATTGTCGCATGTAGATCCTGGGTTTACAAGAGGTTAATAAGGGAGAGAGAGAGAAGAGAGAGAGAGAGAGAGAGAGAGAGAGAGAGAGAGAGAGAGAGAGAGAGATTTAAAAAATTAGGCATGCAAAAATGACACAAGCAACTTATAACCTGATCAGAGTAACAATTCAATAAATGTAGCCTTTATTAACATAGCTATTATCAACTGCAATTGTTTTTGAATATAAAAAAAGAATCATATCAAAAGGAAAAAATTAGATACCCTGTGGCTACATTGATTAAAAAATGTCCAACCATGCAACAGCAGAATTGAAGTTGCACCTATCTTCCCTGTTTTATATTTCATTATAATGAAGTAGAAAAAATATCTATTCCTTTAAAAATTGATTTGATTATACTTCCACTGATTATTCCCCAAATATAGAAGTAGACCAAAGTTGAAATTCTTTTTACTGTGCAAAACAAAATATGCTTTAGGCATGCATAATATTTTGCAAATCAAAATCCTAATGCTACAATTTGATTTGAAATTTATTTTAGGTGTGCTCAATATTCTGTGACTCTAAAACTAATTGAGGGCCAGCTTCTACTATATTACATTTTTTATAAGTCAACTAATTAATTTTAAAAATCTATTTTTTGGTCAATGCTATCATTTAAATGTGTATGTCCACTCCAAATACAAATTTCAAATCTTCCAAATCTTACCCCCAAAGAGATGGTATTAAGAAGTGAAGCCTATAGGAGGGAATGAGGCCCTGAGGGTTCTGCCCTCATGAATGAGATTATTGCCCTTATAAATTGGCTTAAATATGAGACTTAGTTACTATTTCACCTGGATTTCTTCTTCCATTCAAGGATACAGTTTATCTCCTCCAAAGAACACAAAAACAAACTTGGCATCCTGAAGCAGAGAATGAACCTCCACCAGATGCCAAATATGCTGGTACCTTGATCTTCCTTCTGCCATCTTCAGAAACTGTGAAAAATGAGTTTTTATTATTTAAAAATTGCCTAGTCTGTGGTATTTTGTAACAGCAGCAGGAACAAAACTAAGACAAAAATTGGTACTGAGAATTGGGTTCCTGCCTTAACAATTACCTAAAACTGTAGAACCAGCTTTAGTATTGATTGGCTAATGGATATGAGTGAACCATAAAGGATTATTCAATGGAGGGCTTGAAAAAAAAGAGTAGAGTTACATAGAGACTGAATCTTTTAGAAATTACTAATTGGCTGTTAACAGAATGTCAGTAAAAATACAGATGGTAAAGGCAATTTGGATATGATCTTAGACATGGAAATAAGAAAGAAGGTATTGGACATTAGAGGAGAATTCACCCCTATTATAATATGGCAAATAACTTGGCCTAGTAGTTACCATGTGCTAGTGCTTTGTGAAAGGTGAACTTTCAATCCATGAATTAGCATATTTGGTGGAAGAAATCTTTAAGTAGTGTTCAGGGTACTACATGGGTTCTCTTGATGGCTTGTAGTAATATGCAACAAGAGGGAGATGAGTTAAATATGGAATTTACATTGAAAAGGGAAGTGAAACTTAAATCTCAGCCTAGCCAGACAACAACAAAAAAAATTAAATTTTTTTAAAAAGCTTATTTAGGTAAAAATATCAAGGTTGTGGCAAAAATTTGATGAGGTAATTAGTACAGACAGAAGGAAACTTGTGATATTCACCAGCTCAATGTAAGCATGTCTCACATCTTCCTGGCTTCCCCACCCCATCACAAGCACAAAATGCTAGGACCTTGAATGCAGAATAAATCCCAAGAAGGACAGCAGGATACCTCTTAGGACATTGGGACTCAGTGCTTATGGCCACATCAAATTTCTGCCCCCTGCAATCTCACTCAGTGCTCCATGTCAGATTCAGATATAGTATAGTCATAGTTTGGGTCACTGTGTGACTTTAAAAATGGGGAATGCTGTAAGACTTAAATCATTACTCTTGCACCTCCCAGCTCCTATGTCAGGAGTTCTGAGCCTTTCCTTTTACTTTCCATTTTAATAAAAATCCCTGCTTGCTTGCCTGGCATTTGTGGTGTTCATTCTTCAACTCTGTGGAACATGGACCCTATCCCGATTCCTGCTGGTATCAAGGAACCAGGACTACGTCTACCTAGATTTGAAAGGATGTCTTAGAGAGCCTCAAGGCTGAGTCACAGAACTGCTACAAAAGCAGTTACATTACAGAGACACCCCCCCACATTAGTGCATAGCCTAAGGGAGCTGTGAGGGCACTGTCACCTTAAATAGCCTAGACAAGTAGAGCATGTGATTTTAGGCTGGAAAAGATATGATTTTAGGCTGGAAAAGATGAAAGCATGCAAGTCCAACCCATGAGAACTATGATGTGGGCTGCATGCAGCAAGTCACAGAATCAGGATCATGTGGAGCCCTAATCAAGCATACCAGAGAGACATCTAAAGAACACTCCATTGAACAGTGGCAGAATAAAAATTCTCCTGATGCTTAATGATAAAATGTTTCCAATACACTTAAAAGGATTGAAATCATATAAACCATGATGGAAATAAATTATAAATGAATGAAATAATATTTGGGAAATTTACTATGAGTCTAAGGAACAACACACTCTAAAATATCTAATAGCCTATAAGGTATGTGCAAAGGAAATATAATAGATTTTGAGGTGAACAAATACAAAAAGAAAATGTAGTTAATCATATGGCATGCAATTAAGAAGAGCCCAGAGAAAAATTTATAGCAACAAATGAGTATATTACAAGCACTAAAAATCTCAAGTGAATAAAAATTCAAGATAGTGGATTAGAGGAAAGTTGCATTCTTAGTTGTTCTATGGCTCAGGATTCAAGAAACAGTAGTACTGCTTTCAGTGAATTAAGTGAAAGAGTTACCCTAATGCTAAAACCATGCATAGGCATCAGTTGAAAACTACATGATAAATTTCTTGAAATACTAAAATATAATCAGGTACCACATACTGAAACAATCCACCAGAGACAGACTGTAGGCATGGTAGCAGTCCATAAGATTACAATGGAGGTGAATCTTCCTATCACCTGGTGATGTCATAACCCCCTAATATCATAGTATGTTGCATTTCTCACATGTTTGTGATAATGCTGCTGTAAATGCATCTACCAAACTTACAGGCATATAAAATTTATAATTTATAATTATTTACACTTATAATTATATAATACTTGATAATAATGACTATATAAGTGGTTGTTATTATTAGAGTGTACTCTACTTATTAAAAAAAGTTTTCCTATAAAACAATATGTCATGTTATGCCAACAGCAGTTTCATGTATCTTATGTTTATCGTGTCTCTTGGTTGCATTGTTTTTGCTTATGCTTGATTTATATTTTTCATTAGGCCCCAAACTGTGCACAATGCACTGCTAATATTTCCATTAAACAGTATTATTTACCTGGAAATGAAAATAAAAGTGATAAGGACTACAAAAGCAGATCCTGCTGGTTATTCCTCACTAGACAGGTATGTCCTATTGCACCATAGCTATCTATAATTCAAAAGATAAAGAACCAAGGATGGAAGGTGTTAAAGAATGTGCTTCATTGAAGCCAATAAGACTAATTAGGCAAGGATCTGCCTCAGAAATAAAGAAGCTTCTAATGCCTTAGGTTGAAGACCAGACATAGAGGTATATCCCTCTCAGCACCATAAGGATAAGAGCTACAGAAAAAGTTTGCTTAAAAAAAAAAGGCTACACCCAAGTACAATGTTGAATTTGCTTCAACATTTGCATAGTTTAAGTGAATGTAGAATAATTATGCATTACATAATATGAAGATGAGTCAAGTTTGCAAGTGCTGATATGTAGAAGCTGAAGAACTTCTGGAAACTCTAGGTGACTGTGGAGGAAAATGATTTCCAGAGAAAATCTAGCCAGAGCAGGCTGGAGAGTAAATCAAAGCAATGTGACAAAATAAATTTAGCTTACATATAGACTATAGCCTTGGTGTGTAGTAGGGTATAACATCTAGGCTTAAGTAAGTAGACTTTATGGTATTTTTATCTGACAAATGAAAACAAAAGATCCACTGCCACTATCTCCATGGTTTCCCTCTCCTTACCTGGAATGCTGGTGTTGACTGAGTGTTCAACAGTCATCACAAAGGAAAACAGCTAAAGATAGGAGATCAGCGTCTTGATGTCAATTTTGCTGAAGCAGTAGTCTAGTCTTGAGGGTCCACCTACAGATTTATTGTTGCAGAAGACAAATGATTCTGTATTTACTTGAGCTACTGGAATCATGTCCCTCTTACGAATCACAAACCACATCTGATATAGAGTAAATATGAGAGTTTTAAGGACAGTATGATCATGAATACCACAGGAACAGGGGACTCTAAACCCATGTCTAACACAATTATAAAAATAAAATAAGTTTAAATGTACAAAACTTCTCTTAGTAGTTGAGCAAAAAATATATTTGATAAAATATGAAACCTATTTTTACTATATTTGTATTATACATTGTCGTGACACATGACAAACCAGTCACTACAGGTAAGCTGGGCTGGCATGAAATAATCACCCAGAGACAGAGAATTATCTTTTTCTTTGGGTTCTGTGATGGTTTCTCTGACCTAGCTTCCACAAAGAAGGCAAGGCAAGCAAGAGAGAGCACAACTCAAACCCAAGTTTTATTGGGGGAGGCTGTTACATAGAATATTCTATCCCAAAAAGGGCAAAGGGATAGGATTACAAAGGAATAGGTGAGTGTAACTCAATGCCAGTGGGCAACACCTACTCCTGGAGCCATGCCAGACTGAATACAATAATCGTTCAGCACCCGGTGCATCAGGAGGCATGTGCATCCAGGGCAGCTCCCAACATATTCCCCCTTTCTTAATATAAAAAAAAGGCAACTGGGGATTATATCTTTCAGTCACTGGATTCTTGCTCTGGGATCTTCATGTCCTACTATTGAGAAACAAAAGGAATTAGTAGAAAACATCATTTCAATAACATAATTAACTTTGGAAGATCCAGGTTATTATTATTACTCTGCCAAAGACTCATCAGAAGATTTTTAATTTTTTCCCAATTTTATTGGGAAGCACTGTATTTGTCTATAGTAACACAGACATTTTTATTTGGCATAGCATTTAAGCCTTTCCACAAACCATAGAGCAAAGAGCTCATTCTCATTATTCATTACAGTGGCTTCCAGAGAATTTAATCCTTCCATCAGCACTTATCTCACTATGAAGGATCTTGGAAGTAATTTAAGTCAAATTGATAAGAAAATCCATATATTGGAAGTTTTAAAACATAGCCACAAGGGCTGTAATTGTAGGAACAATGGATAATATTTTAGATAGTCACTTCAAGGATCATGAGATCAGGAGCTTGCCTAGGTCTGGTTAATTGGCATGCACCTATTTCAAGGCCTGAATGTTAACTTCAGCATGCTAGCTGGCAATAGGACAAAGGAACATTAATGAAGGATCAATGTCCTTCTCCTCTACTCTAACTAGGGATAAAATTAGGCAAGTTGTACCTTTTATAGATTACAGGCTACTTAATCATCCTTTCTCTCAATTCTCACATTTAAGGGGTCTTTTAGGCCTGTCAGTAATGTAAATATTCTGAAAACAGAAGTCAAACATCAAAACATCTCTTTGGGTGCCATCTTGCCAAAGATTAAGGTTTCTAGGAATCATGGCAACCACATGCAATTGTTCTTGTCCATTCTAGGAGACCAGCCTAGAATATATCCACTATTTCTGGACACCTTATATTGTACTGGCAAGACATGAACAATCCATCCACTTAGAAAAGATGTCAATTTCTGCTGTAGAATGATTAGGGGAATAATACATTGGCAGATATTTTATGTACATAACTAGCCTGTATAGGAAAGTTCTAATTTAACAATTTTTCTATTTTGACAATTGTCCAGATATATAGTCTTAATTTCTAAGGACCAGCATAATTGGCTGGTTGAGGTTTCTCATATGCTGTCTTTTTCTCAAAAGATACTCCCAGACAGCCTGTTTACCATAGGATCCACAAACAGGTATAACTGACCATTACAATTAATCTAGTTTCATGGGTGGACTTTCCAGTCCTCACTTCAAGGCACATTAAAGGTGGACCTGAGAAATGGGTCCATAGAAGTTAGTTCATGATTTTTTCTTACCTGACAAGCCCATGAAGCTGCATGGCTATAAACTCTGCAGCTGGAAATTTACCTTTCTGTGCCAAGTTTTTCAGTTATTTTCACAATGACCAGTTTGAACTCTATCTTTTTGAAATTTGATTTAATTTACTGAATCATGTTCAGCAGCAGTAAGACTCTCAATATTAGACTTTAGAAAAATTTTTAAAATATTTTATAAGATCTAGTATATGCATATGGGGTCCTGTTTCCCCCCTTTCTTTATGTAAAAGGATGGTATAAGTCATAATATCATTAGTTTAAATTATAGACAATAGTAAATAATAAGAAAAGGTTTAACATCTTTAGTTGTTCTTGAACTTTGACAGAAGTTATTTAAAGGGACCATGGTAAATAGAAACTTAGCCTTTACTAAATGTATGAGATGGTTTTGACTTTAACAGAATTACCAAAAATGAAGAATACAATAAGTTGTATATGAAAAATTGTATTTTAATTTAGTTCTAGATTAACTTAAATAACCATGTTAATTTGAAATAAAGTTAGTGACAGATTTTTTAACTTAGAAGTTGTGGCCTTTATTAGGGGCATGAGAAATTATATAGACATCTATCCAAAATAGGAAGTACATGTGCTAAATAAGCCTAGAGAAGATGTTTTGTTTTTTACCATTACCAAAGAATGAAATAGAGAAATGAATAGCTTTCTTATCTATGAATACATGAAAAACTGTCATTATTTTTTATCAAACTTAGTGTTGACCTAATTAGGGGGAGTTAGTATCTCAAATATTAATGGGTAAAGACAAGTCAACAGTATTGTTGTGATAGTGATCTAATTTAGAATCTTATACGACATTGAGCTAGTAATAACATGTTTAGGGATTTTATGTCAAAACAATCTGTGTGTATAAGGAAACAGTTGTATGAGCATCCTTAATGACTTTACTTAATGTAGTAAATTTAACTCTAATAATTATGTATTATTTATGGCTTTACCAATTTTAAAAATATCAATGTATGGAGGGCATTACCTCATATTATTAAAATTGAGAAAATGTCTATCATGTTAAATTTCTTACTGAAATTAGCTATCGGCTGTTGAGCTGATTTATTTATGGTGGTTTATCTAATATTTTAGGGGTAACTATTTTTAGGGTTGTTTTCCTCAGTGACAAATTGTTGACAGGGGCTTGAAGTAAGGCCCTGTTTCAATGTTTTGAGGTTTCCAAAATCTGTTTTTAACTTAGAAGAGGGGTAAAATTTTTAATGAGGAAGCTTATTTTTCTTGGGGTAAGATTAGCATTTTAATCTCTTTCTGTCTGTATGTTTGCCTTTCTTTTTCTTCGTTTGGGCTCCATTTAACTATGGTGTAACATTTTTTTTTATTGGTTGTTCACAACATTACAAAGCTCTTGACATATCATATTTCATACATTAGAATCAAGTGGGTTATGAACTCCCATTTTTACCCCAAATACAGATTGCAGAATCACATCGTTTACATATCCACATTTTTACATACTGCCATATTAGTGACTATTGTATTCTGCTACCTTTCCTATACTCTACTATCCCCCCTCCCCTCCCCTCCCATCTTCTCTCTCTACCCCATCTACTATAATTCATTTCCCTCCATGTTTGTTATCCCATTCCCCTCACAACCTCTTATATGTAATTTTGTATAACAATGAGGGTCTCCCTCCATTTCCATGCAATTTCCCTTTTTTCTCCCTTTCCCTCCCACCTCATGTCTCTGTTTAATGTTAATCTTTTCTTCCTGCTCTTCCTCCCTGCTCTGTTCTTAGTTGCTCTCATTATATCAAAGCCTACATCCTGGGAACAAATTTTTACTCCTCACACTTCAGATAGAGCCCTAATATCCAGAGTATACAAAGAACTCAAAAAATTAGACAATAAGAAAACAAATAACCCAATCAACAAATAGTAAAACATTTAAACTTGGCTAGGACTATGTTAACCTTTGCAAATTTATTGGAATGCCCAGGGCTAATTGGATGATAAACTCATCTTTGAAAATGGGTGTTCCCCTATAAGTTTAAGATGTTGTATTGTCTTTTTAAGTCTCACTATGAAAATAGTAGGATTTTTCTAAAGGCCTACTAAAATTATTTTTAGGCATTTTGTTTACCTGTTTATCTGTTTGGGGGAGTTATCTGTGCTCCAGACCAACTGTCAGGTTTGTCCTTGTTTTGTATTACTGGGACATGGTTGAGATAAATCTCCTTTAAAATGGTATTTGAGATGGCCTTCTATTGTAAAGTCTAGCTAAGTAGTAGCATAATATTTCTCTAGGTAAGTTTAGATCTCTGGCATAAATTTTGAAATAATACATAAATTTGGATTTCTTGAAAATCTCCCTGAATTTGTTTTGGTCTATATTCAGTCTGAGAGGTTCTCTTTGATCTTTATTTCTAGTAGGTATTTTTAAAGGCCTTCTTTGTGATATAGTTGAGGCTAGATATGAAAATGAGATACATTTTATTGATTATTGTAATTTCCCAGTATATAGACTAGTTGATTCATCCTAACAATTTAAAAAGAATCTTCAATCTCTTTTTTAAGAGAAGGTCTCAAATATCTCTATATCTCAGAATATTATCCTTTAAATAGGTGTTTCTTAATTATCTTTTCTAAAATATAATTAAGGTTACTTCCCAGTGTAGGGAGTAATATGTAAGTCTTAACATATTTTTAATGGATAAGAAGTCTAGCCAGAGAACTTATATAATACCAATGAATTTCCAACAAAGTTTGCAACTTTTATTGTTCAAAATTAATGTATGACTTTAATTTAGAGAACATCAATCCTAATAAAATGTTCCCCCAAATCCCATAAACATCCAAAAAATAGAAGTGATATGAAAAAATTAGTAGTGTCTTTGAATCAATAAAATTTATTCTCCAAGGAGAAATGTCAAAATTGGAATATAAGTCACCATTTAAAAATATGTATTGCATAATGAGGATATGAATTTATACACTAAAATTGATCCTTGTCTTAAACATCAAGAATCATTAAGCAAATAAAGACCTCAGTTAAAGGAAATAAACAACATTTTAATAGGTCTTTATCATGTCACAATATGGAAAAAATCTTGATTCATATTAGTATAATAAAATCAGGGGGGAAAGTCTGAAATATCCTAGAATTAATCAGTTCAAATTATTATAGTCAGTCCAGTTATATATAAATCAGTTACTCAGTTATTTAACTTTCTATATTATCTAGCTAGATAATAAAAAGATTTCCTTACTTAGGAAAATTATTTTACCATTAAAATCTAGAATATAAAGACCTTGTTTTACCCAAGATAATTTCTTTCTTCTTCTTAGGGCCTCCAATGTGTGTTTCCTCTCTGTGGAAGTATCGTCTTCTCTTAGAATTCTTTCTTTTGATTATATTTTGGAAAAATTTCTGTAAATCTTAGAATCTAAACAAATTAATATACCTTGATAAGTTGAAATATCTCAATGAAATTACAGTTAAAGCCCTTAGACATTTCTGTAGACAGAATCATATTTGTTTATCATCTTATAAAAGTTTGTACAATAATTTGAGATTTAGAGATTACTTGATGGTTATATTATCTTTTGAAAAAAAATTATATTAAATATATTTATCTCAAGTATCTGTAACTATAAAAGGCAGGGCATTAGATAAATGCATGTATAATAAATATAAATTATGTGTTTTCTATTGAAGGAAAACAATTAGAAGCAAGTAGATACATGTTAATTAAACAAGTAGATATATATGTTAATTATCTTATGAAAAGAGGATTAGTTAAATACCCAAAAAAATATGCATTAAGAATAAAAGTATAGCTTATAATTATGTCAACCTAATGAATCCCCATGGTTCTTACAATATTTGAATCCATTCCAACTTATTTTTAACTATGAGTGTACCCTTAATTAGTAAAAATAAGATCCCAGTGCATATATTTATTTATTTTTTGTATTTGTATAGTTAGAAATGAAAATAAGGATTTTTTTGGTCATCACAGGAACATTGTGAGAAAATTCTCTCAGGTTGCCAGCTTTTGTGTCTGTGATGAGCAAAATTCATCCTCATAACCTCCAAAACTAAAACATAAGCAAGCATATGTATATTACCTCTGCAATTTTTCTTAATAATATAGTTATAAAGAACCTTTCAAGGGATAAAGTCAGATTATTTAGCCTTGAGAACCGGTTAGGATCAGGGCAACATAGAAGCCTGTAAAATTAAATTTGGCCTGAAAAAGGTATGTTTTGTTAGTATCTACAGGTGGGCATTCTCTAAAAGGCAGGCTCTGTGTAGCTTTGGTAGTAGATCTGTGTGAAGCAGGAAGTACAGGTTAGTGGCTGGAAGGCAGGACTAAAAGCCCTGTCTGAGTGACAGTGGAAGGACCAACTGGAAGCCTGCAAAAATGCAGGAGGCAGGATCAGGAAGCTGGCCAGGTCGGCCCAGGCTCTGCGGTTACCACGGTGATGGAACAGCAGGGAGCCTCTAGGCATGGCCACTTCAACCAGCTGCCAGGTTCCCATTGTATGGGGCAGAGGCAGAGCTTCCCCAATCAGTTGCACTCCATTGGATTTGACTGTATTCCCCTAGCCCAGGAAGGATCCTATGGGCGGGCAGTGGCTTGCCTTTTCTATGTGACCTGTGTCAGTGTTAGCACTCTGGCAGTTAATGGACCATTTCCCTGTATCTTCACCTCGAAGAGTGTGTTTTCTCATCTTTTATATTTTCCTTTCATAGTGTGTGAGCAATTTAAAAGTGAGTTTTAATGGCAGACACCAGCATGAATATCAAATCTTAAGGCAGTCTGTGTTTGGCACCCAGGCCAGGTTGTTCAAGGGTCAAAAGTATTGCTGGTGGTGGGTCTAGTTACAGACCCCATTGGGAACAGCAGCTAAGGTGTCTGCAGCAGCTGAGTAACAGCTATTTTGACTCTGGTAGGCAAGAATGCAGTGAAGAGGCTCAATATAAATTGTTTGAGCACCTTTAAAAGACAGCAGAAGAACAAAATTTGCCTCCCTAGAAGTGGAAAATTCCCTATATCAAGTCTCACCATGAAAAAATTTTCCTTTTTCCTCTCAGTCTCCAAAAATTGATTCCTAGCATATAAATTCCAAACAATCTTTACTTAATATTTTAAAATGTGAAAATTTACAAAATCAATCAGAAAAAAATCCACAAAAGCTCTTTTCCCATAGGAGAGGACTAAATTTAGCAATGTATCCCATTAATAACCTTAATAATTCTTTACATTTATTTATGGTCTTTAGAATTGCAAAAAATTTTTTTTTCTTTCTAAAGATGAAAAATTCCCCAAAACTCACAAATTTTTATTCTGTCTAATTCACTTATTCTCTACAATTCATCCCATTATACTCTGAAATCCTAAGCACGCTTACCTTCTGAAGAGAAATTCCAAACCCATTAAATTTCTAAAATTCACACTGGAGTCTCCGTACGGGACACCATTTGTCATGATACATGACTAAACCAGTCAGGGTCACTCCAGGTGACCTGGCTGGCATGAAATAATTACACAGAGACAGAGAAATATCTTTTTCTTTGGGTTCTGTGATGGCTCCTCTGACCCAGCTCCCACAAAGAAGGCCAGGCAAGCAAGAAAGAGACAGAGCATGCCTTGGATCTGGATTTTATTGGGGGAGGATGTTCCATGAAATATTCTATCCAAAAAAAAAGGGCAAAGGGATAGGATTACAAAGGATCTGGTGAGTATAACTCAACCCCAGCGGGTGACACCTACTCCTGAGCCACATCTTGTTATACCAGCTGGGGTAATGCCCAAGTTACTGTAACCTGGCACGGCCATGCCAGACTGAATGAAATAATTGTTCAGAACCCAGTGCATCAGGCCTTAAAGGCATCTGCATCCAGGGCAGCTCCCAACACTGCATATTAAGAGAAATATGAAAATATCAAGTCAATCTACAAGCATACTTGAGAAATTCTCAATTTTTTATGAAAGAACATATTTAATATTGTCTGTCATTATGAGTTTTACTTACCCAATCTGCTAATTCACAAACATTTATAACAAGCCAAGCTTGTCACTACAGACTCTGTCCAGTTGATAATGTGTGTGCAGTTCTCAGTGAGGAAATCATTTGCTTTGATAATTTTCTTGAAGTATTGTCACTTACTACTAAATTCACTCTTGCACAATATAAACAGACGTTACATTTTTAACATTCTTGGAGGGCTGGAATTACTGATCTATGAGAGTTAAAAAAGCTTTCATATTCTTGAATTAGGAAAGTACCAGAAATTCCAAACTCACTCTGGAACATTACTCTCTGAGTATGAAGGAACTTGACCTTGTTCATCATTCTAACATATACAGAGAGAAACCATACCAATACTTCTCAAACTCCTCCAAAAAATGGAAGGAAAGGGAAGGAATACTTTGAAATTCATTTTAGGCAGCCAGCATTACCTGTAAACCAAACCAGACAAGGATACTATAAGAAAAGAACATCATAGATGGATATCTCTATAAACATATATGCAGAGATACTCAAGAAAAGCTAGTGAACTGAATTCAACAACATGTTTAAAGAATCATTTACTATAAGTTTTTAAACCACAGTCTCTTTCTAGATAGGAGACAGAAAAACTGCAGTGGAATTTTTCTTACTAGTTAAGATTTGTAAATAATTCCAGAAAAATATCTTAAAAGATAAAAAAAAATATTGATTTCTATCATCTGCTTTTATGTCAGTCACATAAAGAATATTAGCATTTTGTTACTTATTTAACTTTAGGAAAGAAATCATTGATATTCTTTGCCTTTACAGGAAAGATGGCAAAAATAATTTAAACAATTTTTTATTTTCTTTCAAGGAATGATTTTTTAAAAAGAAAGAATTTATGAAACCACTGTCTTTTTTTTCCATTACATTGGAAAATACTTTTCATGAATGTAACATTAAAGAATCTTACCAGGACTCATAAGTAAGTCAAGGCAGAAACGGTGAAATTTCCAGAGAGGTAAACTGTGTCTATTGGGTGAATTATTTTCTTATATTTTTTAAAATTATTTAAGGCATTAGATTTTATGTTCTCTTTTGTTCGTGATTTGTGTAAAATAGTTAATTGAGCTAAAATAATATGGGAGTATAACAGTAAGTTTTTCAAACATACAATATTAATGTTAAATCTGCGTTATGTGGATATAAGCCCTGAAATCTTGAACTAAGGACACTGCATGTAAAATCCAACCACACTAGATGGCAACATTTCCTAATCAGGAACCTCACTTTGCTTATATGAGGCAACTCTTTTTATGTTATCAGGTAAATCTCTTTCCTTCTCTCTTTTCCTTCCTCATGCTCCCTATATACATTTTCACTATTGGTTTGCTAAAATTCTATTGTCCAGTATGGTGGTGACAGGATCTATCTTCTTTGATGTCTTGCTATAAACATTGTTCCTTCATGTTGAATTTCTTTTGTCCTCAGTGTAATAAATTTTTAAAACTATGGGAAGAAATATGCTAGCATATTAGAATGTAGGCTGTAGCTATGGGGCTCATGGTTGGGCATGTACAATATGAAGGTACAAGACAAATTATAGTTGAGTTCCATAGCATTTTTTAAAAAAAATATTTTAGATAGTTGAATTTATTTCATTTTCTACATTGAATTAAAAGTTTTCATTGCATAATTTATATTTCAGTTGCTGTTTTAACAGTGACATTACAACATTTTACATTTTGTATTTTTTCAGTTTATTAAGCAGATCAGTTAAATTTGACACCTGATGAAACTATTATTTTTTTCTCATTCAGTGTTGAGCTCATGCTCTCTTCAGACAGTAGCTATAAATTCTAGTCCTGCCCTGATAGGATGCATGTGTGGTGGGGTTTTACAGTGAGATGTGTAGGTATTCTGACCATGGAAATAGACAGGGAAGTATTCCCCTCGTGAGCAAACTCCCACAGAGTAACTGCTACCCTGATTCTCATGATTGGAATGCCCAGCAGTTTCCTCCAGAGGCTATTAAGATAACTATGCAGGTGCACTACCTCCTTGGGTTACTGTGTTTGTATTAACCTGGACTGTATTTCAGTTAGCTAATACTCAGAATTAAAGGAATACCTGTTAGAGTGCAGTGTTATGGGCAATATGTAACCTTTTTTGAGTTAATAAACTTAGCAGGAGGGAGGAGCAGACACTACACTTCACTTCTGCACTTCTTCCTCACCACTCCACTCCACTCCTCTCTACTCTGTCCTGTCTGTCTGCTTGCACCATTTGTGTCTGTGTCTGTTCTTTGTGTGCCTCCTCGCAGGTATTCCTTCACAGGTGTTCCTTTACAGAGTTGTTTGTGAGAAACTTCTTTAACCTCCCAGATGGCCTAATGCTAGGCATCTGACACCTGACCAGGATTTCCCTCTCACATTAAGCTTTTTAAATAGGGAGATGCCCCTGGGCTCTTCTCTGACTTATATCCAATTTATAATGAAGACACAGCACAACAAAACACATGAAGGAACAAACATTTTATCACTTACAGAGCCATGAGAGAAGAGAGGTGCCCAAAGTCTGGAGAAAACGGGGCTCAACTAGCAAGTTGAGGGTGTAAGTGTGTGTGTGTGGGGGGGGTGGAGGAGAAGGACAAGCTCTGGTGTTAACCACTGGGTTTTAGCAAGTCAACACCTGCAGGATGTGTCACATTTTGGTCAGTGAGATGAAAAACAGGTTATATTTTTATTGCAAACACACACACAGGAAGAGTAAGTTTTAACTAGGCCAAAGGTTATGAGGCACAAGTGGGTTTTCACTTGTCAGGCCTAAAATGAATGTCAAGGCAGTAACTACATCCAGCAAAATTATGACACAGAACGACAGATTTATGAGATATTTATCAGCCTAATGATGTGGATCAACAAAGTTATTTCTTATCTCATTTGAAATATTTATGCATACAGACGATGTTGTTCCTAATTCTTCTTATTGCATATGTATAGCTGAAGACAGCCCATGGAGTTGGATCAAAATATTTTAGTGGAATAAATACAGATAGGGACATGGATAATCAGAGATAATTTTGGTATGATAAAAACAGAATCCATGTATTGAAAGTAGGTCTAAATGCCAGATGTGGTGGTGCACGCCTGCAATCCCAATGGCTCAGGAGGCTGAGGCAGGAGGATCACAAGGGCAAAGCCATCCTCAGCAAAAGTGAGGTGCTAAGCAACTCAGTGAGACCCTGTCTCTAAATAAAATACAAAATAGAGCAGGGGGTGTGGCTCAGTAGCCAAGTGCCCCTGAGTTAAATCTCTGGTATCTGCCCCCCAAAATAGGTCAAATTAAGGAACTGGAGGGAAAAATGTTTATATGTCTGTGTATATTTTTTTTTTTACTTTTTATTTGTTCTAATTAGTTTTACATGACAGTAGAATGCACTTTAATACATCATACATAAATGGAGTATAACTTCTCATTCTTCTGGTTGTACATGCATAGAATCACACCAGTTATGTAGTCATATATCCATATAGGGTAATAATTTCCAATTTATTTTACTATCATTCCTACCCACAAACACTCTACCCTCCCTTCACTCCCCTCTATCGAATTCAAAGTACCTCTATTATTCCCTAGCCACCCTTATTATGAATCAGCCACCACATATCAGAGAAAACATTTGTAATTTAGTTTGGGGGGATTGGCTTATTTTGCTTAGCATTGTATATTCCAACTCCATTCATTTATTAGCAAATGCCATCATTTCATTCTTCTTTAAGGCTGAGTAATATTCCATTATGTATATATACCACATTTGCTTTATCAATTCATTGGCTGAAGGGTACCTAGGTTGGTTCCATAATTTAGCTGTTGTGAGTTGAGCTACTGTAAACATTGATGTGGCTGTGTCACTGTAGTATGCTGATTTTAGTTCCTTTGGGAATAAACTGAGGAGTGGAATAGCTGGATCAAATGGTGGTTCCATTCCAAGTTTTCTGAGGAATCTCCATACTGCTACCAATAATGGTTGCACCAATTTGCAGCCATACCAGCAACATATGAGTGTACCCTTCCCCCCAATCCTTGCCAGCGTTTATTGTTGCCTGAGCGTTTATTGTTGCCTGTATTCTTGATAATTACCATTCTGATTGGAGTTGAATAAAATCTTAGTTTTTATTTGCATTTCTCTAATTCTAGAAATATTAAACATTTTTTTCATATATTTGTTCATTGATTGTATTTCTTCTGTGAAGTATCTGTTCAGTTCTTTAGTCCACTTATTAATTGGGTTAGTTGTCTTTTTGGTGTTAAGTTTTTTGAGTTCTTTATTTATCCAGGAAATTAGTGCTCTATCTTATACACATGTAGTAAAAAATGTTCTCTCACTCTGCAAGCTCTCTCTTCACATTGTTGATTGTTTCCTTTGCTGAGAAGGAGCTTTTCAGGTTGAATACATCCCATGCATTGATTCTTGATTTTACTTCTTGTGCTTTAGGAGTTTTGTTAAGGAAGTCAGATCTTAAGCTGACATGGTGAAGATTTGAGCCTACATTTTCTTCTAGTAGGTGCAAGGTCTCTTTTCTAGTGCCTAAGTCTTTGATGCACTTTGAGTTGAGTTTTTTACAGGGTGAGAGATAGGAGTTTAATTTCATTTTGTTACATATGGATTTCCAATTTTCCCAGCATCATTTGTTAAATAGGCTATCTTTTTTTCCAGTGAATTTTTTTGACTACTTTGTCTAGAATGAAATAACTGTATTTATGTGGATTTATCTCTGTATCTTCTAATCTGTACCACTGGTCTACATGTCTGTTTTGGTGTCAATACCATGCTGTTTTTGTTACTGTGGCTCTGTAGTGTAGTTTAAGGCCTGGTATTGTGATGCCTCCTCCTTCACTCTTCTTGCTAAGAATTGCTTTGGCTATTCTAGGTCTCTTATTTTTCCAAATGAATTTCATGATTGCTTTTTCTGATTCTATGAGGAATGTCATTGGAATTTTAAATTTTATTAAATCTGTATAATGCTTTTGGTAGTATGGTCATTTCAACAATATTAATTCTGCCTATCCAGGAGCAAGGGAGGTGTTTCCAACTTCTAAGATATTCTTCAATTCCTTTCTTTAGTGTTCTATAGTTCTCATTGCAGAGGCCTTTCACCTCTTTTGTTAAATATATTGCCAAGTATTCTCGTTTTTTTTTTTTTTTTTTTTTAGGCTATTGTGAATGGGGTGCTTTTCCTAATTTATCTTTCAGTAGATTCATCACTTATCTATAGGTACATGTTTAATTTATGGGTATTGATTTTATATCCTGCTACTTTGCTGAATTAATTTATTAGTTCTAGAAGATTTCTGGAGTAATTTTTTGGATCTTCTAAAAACAGAATCATATTGTTGGCAAATAGTGATAATTTGAGTTCTTCTTTTTCTATTTGTATCCCTTTAATTTCTTTCTTTTAATTGCTCTGGTGAGAGTTTCAAGGAAGATGTCAAATAAAAGTGGTGAAAGAGGGCATCCTTTAGAGGTAATTCTTTCAATTTTTCTCCATTTAGAATGATGGTGGTCTTAGGGTTAGCATGTATAGTTTTTAAAATGTTGAGATATATTCCTACTATCACTAGTTTTTCTAATATTTTGAACATAAAGGGATGCTGTATTTTGTCAAATGCTTTTTCTATTGAGATGATCATATAAATTTTGTTTTTAAATATGTTTATTGATTTCTGTATGTTGAACCAACTTTGTATCCCTAGGATGAATCCCACTTGATCATGGTGCACTATCTTTTTAATATATTTTTATGCAACTTGCCAGAATTTTATTGAGAATTTTTGTGTCTATGTTCATCAGGGATTTTGGTCTGAAGTTTTCTTTCCTTTATGTGTCTTTGTTTGGTTTTAGTATCAGGGTGACATATTAGCCTCATAGAATGATGTTGGAAGGGTTCCCTCCTTTTCTATTTCATGGACTAATTTGAGGAGTATTGGTTTCAGTTCTTCTTTGAAGGTCTTGTAAAACTCAGCTGAGAATCTGCCTGGTTCTGGGCTTTTCTTGATTGGTAAGATTTTGATGGCATCTTCGATTTTATTGCTTGAAATTGTTCTGTTTAAATTAGGTATGTTCTCCTGATTCATTTTGGGTAGGTCACATGTCTCTAGAAACTTGTCAATGTCTGCAAGATTTTCTATTTTATTGGAGTATAAATTTTCAAATAGTTTCAAAATATTTTCTGTATTTCAGCAGTATCCATCATGGTATTTCCTTTTTCATCACATATTTTAGTGAATTTTTTCTCTCTTTTTCTTCATTAGCATAGTTAGGAGTTTATAAGATTTATTTATTCATTCAAAAAACCAACTTTCTGTTTTGTCAAATTTTTAATTGTCTCAATTTCATTGATTTCAGCTCTGATATTATTTCCCATCTTCTACTCCTTTTGAAGTTGATTTTTTCCCTCTTTTTTTCCTAAGGCTTTGAGATATAATGCTAGGTCATTTATTTGTTGACTTTATTCTTTTAATGAATGAGATCAATGCAATGAACTTTCCTATTAGGACTGCCTTCATAGTGTCCCAGAGATTTTTGGTATGTTGTATCAGTGTTCTCATTTACCTCTAAGTATTTTTTTTTTTATTTCATCCTTGATTTCTTCTGCTATCCACTCTTCATTCAATAGTGTGTTATTTAATCTCCAGATGTTAGAGTAGCTTCTACTTTTTACTTTATAATTGATTTCTAATTTCATTCCATTATGGCCTGATAGAATGCAGGGTATTAACTCAAATCTTTTGTATTTCCTAAGAGTGGCTTTGTGGCAAAAGATATATGTGTTTGTGTGTGTGTGTGTGTGTATCACTAACTTACTGCTCAAGACTGACCAGGCACAAAGTATGCCAACTGTTTTATTATGTTTAATATTCACAGCAATCCTATTCCACTATTCTATCCATGGAGAAGTTGGATATTTAGACGGGCCTTTGTCAAGTTATCTGAAATTCACAATAGATTTCTTGTTGTAATGACAAAAAATGAAACAATTTTAAATTAAGGCATACATCCCATGGATAAATTTAATACAACCATTACAATAAGTACAACATTAAAGTGAGTACATTCTGAGGGAAAAACGTAAGAAGCAGTTGGTTGTATTTTATGAGTGGTAAAGTATCACCTACAACTCATTCTGCTATAGATAATTCCAATACTCCTAAAAAGTTGCTTGCTTATCGTATTGGGTAAGGTGGAACATATTTCTTATCCTTGGCTATCCTCAAGGATAGTGGTCTCTTAGATCACTTAGTGAATCAATAAGAAAAGCATATTTAAGTTAATTTTATTCAAAAATTGGCATATTCCACTATTATAAATTGTCATATGTACTGGCTATTAATTAACCTAATGTCTCTGAGTCCTACATACACCCTTTCCTCATTTTGTCTTACTAGAAACTGAAAAGCATTTTTTTTCCAATTGATACCATGGTAGATATCATCAGCAGATAGTTTTAAAGAGAAGTTATGACAGAGGAGGTAGACATTGAAGAGACTTGTTTCTTCATCCCTGCTATACCATCTTAATGAATTTTTCACCAAACAATTGCATTTTGCTCAATTTCTCCTAGTTTTCTCCCCTTCCAAATGCTATTATCCTCAAGGATAATAGACCAACTGAACTCTACATGTGTCTGAGCTTCAGGTTCAAGGGACCACCTTCTGACTTCCTGAAGTACTAGCATTAACAAGCACCAGCTCCTCTTCACAGAGTAGAGCTCCACTTTTGCAGGGCTCCTCTTTCAAGCTACCAGGTTGTAGTATTTGCAACATCTTCCTTTCATTCTTTCAAATGGAATAGTGGTGGCTCCTGAGCTGACTAATTCTGTGTTCTATGTCAATTCAGGATCTGTGTTTTACTTTACATTCAATGCCTCTTTATTGATTCCTTGGATATAATGGCATTAATGGTAAAAAGCTAAAATAGTTTTTGGGTTTCTTCCCACTTACTGGACCTAAAGATAAGAAAAAAAACCCTATTCTCATTTGGAAGATTTATTTTGCTTTTTTCCCAACTCCAATTATCTCTGCCAAATTACTACAAGAGGCTCAGGATTATTTAAGCACCACCATACAATCCTAAAATTCAGCCCTTGACCTGGAGTGTATAGTTAAGAATATGAGTTTACCTTCTTTTTAAAAGAGTTATCTGGTGTCACTAGAAACAGCTGCCTTTTCCTGTGCCCTTTGCACTCTTTTATCAGCAACATCTTAATTCTCCAAAATCTTTACTCAGGATTAGTCACAAGCTAATCTTCATTTTAAACCTTGCACACTATGAACTATCATGATCCCATAATATTGGCTAGGGTTTTTTATATCCTTTACTTTTGTGCAAATTAGTAGATCAACTCCTGATTCCTCAATTTTCCAGAGAACCCATGAGTTTTAGTCTTTGTCAGTTAGGGTTCTTCTTCAGTAGGCAAGGTAATCAAATAAGATTGATTTTTGAATTAAATTAATTAAAATAATATTTTACAAAATATACAAAGGAGACAAAAATATTCAGAATATAGGCACAAGAAAATAGAATATGAAGGCTGAATCAAAATTCTAATCACAGATCCAACATGGCGGCGTGTGGTGAGCCGTTTCTGTGAACTGTGGCCGCCATTACAAGATGGCGCTGGTTTCCCCTGTAGTCTGTGACAAACAACTCCTTATCAGAATGAGTTGGCATGCTGTGACTTGGCACCCTGTGAGAAAAGTCCACGTGGCAGCTTCGCATTGGGGCTTGAGGTGCTTTATTAAGGCTGGGAGGGGCATCCAGGAAATAGAAGAAAAAGTATCAAGGACCTGAATAAACTGCTGAGAGAAGATTCCCGAGTTGCGTCTTCCTTGCGGGCAAGGGGTCGCGACAAGTGGTGCCGAAACCCGGGAACCAGAACTTTCAGTCAGTCAGGGGTGGTGCACCGGTTAGTCCCAGGTAAGTGGGATCTGCGATGAAAGCAGGGATAGTCCCAGTAAGTGGGATCCGCGTCCAAAGCGGGGTCAGCTCCTCTACAAAGAAAGAGAGAGCCTCATATTTATTGCAGCTGCACTGTGTACTTTCACTTTTGTTTTCTGTGTTTCTTTTGTTGTGTCATCTCGTTTTTGTTTTTTGTGGTATCTCTTGTTGTTTTTTGTGCGTCTTTTGTTGTTGTGTCATGGGTGCCGCATCTTCAAGTCCGCTCCTCCTGGCCCTAGATGACCTGTTACGTTCCAAGGGCCTGGAAGTGAAACGTAGTACTTTACAGAGATTTTTACAGAAGACAGATATTGCTGTACCGTGGTTTGCATTCTCGGGCAGCCTTACTATACCTAGCTGGGATAAATTAGGCAAAGACCTTGACTTTGCTTCTGAGCAGGGCATATTAGAGGGTGGGGTGATACCCCTTTGGAAGATGGTCCGTAGTTGCCTCACAGATGGCAGATGTCAGGAAGCACTTACTAAAAGACAGGAAGTTTTAGAGCAATTACATGAGGAGAAGTCAGAAACGGCAGAAAGTGAGGTATCTCAGGAGGATGGGAGTGTGCGGAACATGAAACAGGGGAGGAAACGGCTGTCTCCGGCAAGAAGTAAGATATCTCAGAAGGATGGGAATGTACGGAATGTGAAACAGGGGAGGAGACGATTGTATCCAGATCTCAGTGCGCTGCGCACACCCCCATGCGAAAGTGTGTCAGAGAAAGAGGAGGATGAGGAGGAGGAGCTTAGGAGGCTGTCTTGTCAGCTAGGGAGTGTAGGTATGGGAGAAGGGAACAGAAATAAACAGGGGCTCAAGAAAAATGATCCTCCAGATCCACCGCCGTATGGTGGGGGTGTTTCGGGGAGAGCTTTCCATGCCCAAACATGGAGGGCTATTAATGCTGAGATGGGTCTTGCTTATCCAGTTTTTCAGGATGACAATAGGGGAAGATTCCATGAACCCTTAGATTTCAAAATTGTGAAGACCCTGGCGGAGTCCGTGCGTACTTATGGGGTGGATGCCGCCTTCACACTAACTCAGGTGGAAGGTTTGTCTAGATACTGCATGACTCCCTCTGACTGGGCTAGCCTTGTTTGGGCTTGCGTTTCCCCGGGTAAATATTTGGACTGGAAAGCATTTGTGCTAGAGGGTGCAATAGAGCAGGCCGCCCAAAACCATGCGGCGGGACACCCCGCTTGGGATAAGGACATGCTTTTGGGGCAGGGGAGATTTGCTAATCAACAGACAGGATTTCCTCTTGAGGTATATGACCAAATTAACAGCATTTGCATTCGGGCATGAAAATCACTTCCAAATAGAGGAGAGGTATCTGGTAATTTGACCAAGATTCTACAAGGCCCTACAGAACCCTTTTCAGATTTTGTTGCAAGGATGGTAGATGCCGCTGGAAAGATTTTTGGGGATCCTGATAGAGCCATGCCCCTTATCAAGCAATTGGTTTTTGAGCAATGCACCAAGGAATGTAAAGCAGCAATCACTCCTTATAAAAACAAGGGCATAGAAGCATGGATGAAGGTGTGTAGAGAGATTGGAGGACCTTTAACTAATTCAGGTCTTGCAGCTGCTGTCCTTCAGATTGCCAAAGGGGGCGATCCTGGTGCCAGAACATGCTTCCATTGTGGTCAATCTGGTCATTTCAGACGGGAATGTCCCAAAAAAGACAGTTTTACTGGACCTCCTTACGGTGGCCCTTCCAATGGCCTTCGTCTACTGGGGTTGTATCCAAGATGCAAAAAGGGGAAACATTAGGCAAGAGAGTGTCAATCAGTGAGAGACATCCATGGACAGCCTGTTTCAGCTGGGCCAAAAAACGGCCAACGGGGCCCCCAACCCCAGGGCCCACAAATATATGGGGCAATGGAGAATGTCACACCCGAACCCGAGACATGGCCGTCTCTACGCCATCCCATGAAACGCGGAGAGCCACTACAGGCGCCGCAGGATTGGACCTCTGTTCCACCTCCAGACTCGTATTGACACCTAAGATGGGAGTCCAATTGGTAGAAACTGAATTTAAAGGGCCTTTACCACCTGGCACTGTGGGTTTGCTAATTGGACGTGCATCCTCTATCTTGCAAGGTCTTCATGTTTTCCCTGGAGTCATCAGCCCTGATGCTGTAGGGACAGTAAAGGTTATAATGGAAGCTCCAAGGGGCATTGTGTCTATCTCTCCAGGGGATCGGATTGCTCAATTACTAATTTTGCCTAGCTTGCATACCCACTTCCCTTCTGACTCAAGGTCACGGACGGAAGATGAGATTGGTGCCACCGGAGGAAATTGTGCCTATTTGTCACTGAACATGAGCAATCGCCCCACTCTGGAGTTAAGCATAGAAGGTAAATCTATTGTGGGATTGCTGGACACAGGGGCAAACCGTAGCATTATAGCCCTTAAGGACTGGTCTAAGGGATGGCCAGTGCAGACTTCTGATCAATCCCTAAGAGGACTTGGATATGCCCAAGCCCCTCAAATCAGCTGTAGACATCTATCTTGGAAGGACCCGGAAGGACATCATGGTACTTTTCAGCCTTATGTACTTGATTTGCCTGTTTCTTTATGGGGCCGTGATCTGATGAATGACATGGGGTTTACTCTTAGCAATGACTATTCCCCGGTGTCTCAACAAATTATGCTAGATATGGGGTATAGGCCAGGTCTAGGACTAGGAAAACACCTACAGGGGCGTAAGCATCCTATGCAAGGTCATCAAAAACTTAACAGATTTGGTCTGGGTTTTTCCTAGGAGCCACTGGGGCTCAAATACCCATAACATGGCTCACCGAGGAGTCTGTTTGGGTACCTCAGTGGCCTCTTCCCTCGGTTAAATTGGCAGCAGCCCATGACCTAGTTAAAGAACAACTTAACTTGGGTCACATCCAACCTTCTACTTCTCCCTGGAATACTCCCATATTTGTCATTAAGAAAAAGTCAGGGAAATGGTGCCTACTGCATGATTTACGAGCGGTTAATGCTCAAATGCAACTTATGGGGCCCATTCAAAGAGGGCTGCCTCTGCTCTCCTCTGTTCCTCAGGGCTGGCATATTATTGCTATTGACATTAAAGACTGTTTCTTTTCTATTCCTTTGCATCCTAAAGACTCATAGCGTTTTGCATTCACCCTTCCCTCGTGTAACCACGAGGAACCAGATCAAAGGTTTGAGTGGGTAATGTTACCGCAGGGCATGGCTAATAGTCCTACGATGTGTCAGATGTATGTGGGGAAGGCACTCGTACCTCTCAGACAAAAGTATTCCTCCATTAAGATCATTCATTATATGGATGATGTACTATTGGCTGCTAAATTAGAACAAAGGGTTAATGAGGCTTATAAAGACCTAATAAACCTGTTAGCTCAATATGGACTGCATATCGCACCTGAAAAGGTTCAAACGGGGGATTTTATTAAGTATTTGGGAGCAACAATTGGGTATGACAAATTAAAACCACAAAAAATCACCATAAGAACTCAGGATCTCCAAACTCTAAATGATTTTCAAAAACTGCTGGGAGATATTAATTGGATAAGAGGATATTTACATATTCCTAATATTGTGCTTCAGCCCTTGTATGCTACTCTTAAGGGTGATCCAGATCTTACTTCCCCTCGTAGCCTCACCAAAGAGGCTAGAGCGGCCCTTATGAAAGTAGAAGAAACTATACAGCATGCCACTCTATACAGGCTCCAGAGTGATAAACCTTTCCAGTTATGTGTGCTTGCCACTATGCGGCAGCCTACTGAAGTACTGTGGCAAGATGGGCCTTTACTATGGATCCACCCACATGTATCTCCAGGAAAACCCTTGGAATACTATCCTGATGCTGTTGCAGCGTTAGCACTTAAAGGGATTCAACAAAGCATTCAATTTTTCGGACAGTCGCCTTCTTCTCTTATCATACCCTACACTAAAGCTCAACTTAATGTTTTGTGTGCTACTCTAGACAACTGGGCTATTCTATGCTGCTCATTTCAAGGAGATATTGATAATCATTACCCTTCCCATCCATTACTCAATTTTGTTAAAGAGCATCCCATCATTTTCCCTAAGGTGACTTCACCCAGTCCTATTCCGGGGGCTATTAATATTTTTACTGATGGTTCCAAGTCTGGAATGGGAGCTTATGTAATTAATGATTCTCCCCCTATCCAGCATCAATTTGCTCCAGGAAATCCACAATGGGTAGAACTACAAATTGTTATTGAGGTTTTTAAGCAATGTTCTTTTCCTTTTAATCTCATTTCGGACTCCATCTATGTGATACAAGCACTAAGAGTCCTGGAGGCCATGGGAGCTATTAGTGATGCCAATAATGTATCTGTTTACTTTACTCAACTTCAACAGCTTATCTGTAGCCGCGCTGCTCCTTTTTATCCAATGCACATCCGGGCTCACACCTCTCTTCCTGGTCCGTTATCACAGGGCAATGCCTGTGCAGACTCAGCCACTAGAGATCACTTGATATGCTTGGCTTCCTCCTTGGAGGGGGCTAAATTATTTCACCAAAACTTCCATGTTAATGCTTTAACGCTACACAGGCGTTTTTCCATTTCAAGAGCAGATGCTCATCAGATAGTATTACAATGTCCTCATTGTGTCACATTTCTTCATCCCCCTCATTATGGCGTAAACCCACGGGGATTAAAGCCATTGGTTGTCTGGCAAATGGATATGACACACATTCCTGACTTTGGTAACTTCAAGTATGTACATGTTTCTGTTGATACGTGCTCTGGAATTATTCACGCTTCTGCTTTATCGGGAGAAAAGGCACATAATGTTATTACTCATTGCCTAGAGGCATGGGCAGCATGGGGTGCTCCTACATCCCTTAAGACTGATAATGGACCTGCTTATACTGGCAGACAATTTACATTCTTTTGTTCTACTATGGGAGTGCAACTTACTCATGGTCTGCCTTACAATCCTCAAGGACAAGTCATTGTTGAGCGTGCTCATCGCACCTTAAAGGAAACTTTACAAAAACAAAAAGGGGGAATAGGAGCTGAACACACTCCTAAAGAACGCCTGTCCTTAGCTCTCTTTACCATTATTTTTTTGAATTTGGATATTCATGGTCGCTCTGCGGCCGATAGACATGTGTCCCCTCAGCCCTCTGTGATTGGCTATGTTAAGTGGAAAGATGTTCTTACGGGCCAATGGAACGGCCCCGACCCCGTGCTGACATGGGCACGAGGATCTGTATGTGTTTTTCCCCAGGATCGCACGGAACCGCTGTGGGTCCCTGAACGCCTGACAAGAAGAGTCTTGACTCCAGCCAACCAGCAACAAGAGATACCACAGCAATCCTGTGATGAGGATCTTCATCCTGCTAAGTGCTCTGGCTCTGATGTTGATGCCGATGGTACAGGCGACACCGATGCAGTGGTGGGCAATGGCACGGGCATGGCCGATGCCGATGCCGGTTCATGGTAATTCTAGTGTTCTCCCTACTCTTTTTTCTACCTCATGTGAGATGTCTGCTCCCTGTGCTTCTCCTAGAGGGGACATAGAGAGCATTTTTAATCAATCTCAAGTTAATCTCACAGCAGTTTTTTGCTTCAGCCTTGGGAACGCTAATTGCATTAGCTTTAAGACCAAAAATTTGACTAACTGGGAGGACCCATTGCGGTCCAGTCAGGACTCAGGGAGCATTATCAGTGCCGTACTGAGCCAAGTAGTTTTGGGGAAGCAATCAGGCTCAGGGACCCCCGCAAATAGCTCTGCTTTAAATATAACTACCTTGGCTATTATCTCCGAGGTGCTAATCCCAGTGCCTCCTTCTTCTAATAGTATCTATCATGCCACTCATTTCAAGGCCTCTCCTTACTGTACCCCTAATCTTGGTTTTCCCCCAACATTTATGCCTTGTCAGGATCATTCTTGGGAGAAACATCAAGTTGCTAAAGGTTTCTCCCTTTCTCCCTCTCTTAAGAGGTATGTTTATAACTTTAATAACAGTGCCAACTCTTCTACAGGAGTGGGTTGGTCCTGGTTTCAGTGGCTGATTTCCAATGAAAGGGGGGCTTCAGCCGATATTTCTACATTGGCTCAATTGCTAGGAGCCAAAAGCTGGTTGGCTAATGTTTCTGGCACTGTTAGGGAGAGTAAACGAGGAAATAGACTTACATCTGTTTCGTTCAACTCTCTGTTATATAGTGCCACATTACCCCCTGCAATGGTCTGTGTCCAATCCCCGTTCCTGTTCCTTTTGGCTAATGACACCTCGTCAGGGATGCTAGATTGTTCTAATGTTACCTGTCTCTTATCTGAGTGTTGGAATGGTTCTTGGACTGTAGCAGTGGTTATGAAAATTCCAACTTTTGTCCCAATCCCGGTAACTGCAGATCCTGAAAAATTCCCCATTGTTGAGCTATTTCGAGTCCGCAGGGATTTTGGAATTACAGCAGCCATAGTGACAGCCATGGCGGTATCTGCTGCTGCAGCGGTTACGACCGGAATGGCCATGGCCAATCAAGTACAAACTGCTGCCACCATTAATCGAGTTGTTCAACAAACTTCCACCATACTCGAATCCCAAAACACAATCAATCAACATATTTTGTCAGGGATTTTAGCTGCCAACCAAAGAATAGATTTACTCCAAGCTCAGGTAGAAGAATTAGCTGACTTGGTGCTTTTGGGTTGCGTTGACCAACGTGCACATTTATGCATAACCTCTGTCAGATTTAATGATTCCAGGAATGCTTCCCACATCATTGGCGAATATTTGGCCGGAAACTGGTCCATGGAAGCGGAAGACATGATCCAGTCTCAACTAACCCAAATAGCTGTCTTGAACAGTACCCATGTCGATCCCGTGACCTTGGGACAATTCACCGATTGGATATCTTCTGCCTTTTCCTTTTTTAAAGAGTGGGTGGGGGTAAGCGTTTTTGGTGCAATGTGTTGCTTCGGTATGTTCCTCTGTTTGTGGTTTCTCTGTCGCCTCAAGGCCCGCAATGCTCACGATAAGGCTATGATCATACAAGCTCTTGCAGCTTTAGAAAATGGCAATTCACCTCAAGTCTGGCTTGCGCATCTTAAACAGTAAATCTTTGACATGGTCGTTGCACCCCAAGTTATTATAACATTGCACTGGGATCGACATGTCTTTCCTCGCTGTTCTCTTAGTGTTGGAAAGCCCTTGCACTCTGCCGGTCTTGCTGCCACTGCACGCAGATGGGTTTCCACACTAGTGCTTCTCTATCGCTTTAAAGTCCGTGCCTTTCTTTCAGGGTGCTGTCAACTTGTTTGTCATTGTACACAGCCACAGTTCAGCCTCAGCTATCCCCCTCCGTCCACCATCGTCACGGTACAGGATGCAAGGCAAGGCACTGCACTTGAGTGATCCTTGGAGTGGACCTCAAGGAGAGCATGTCCTATTGCATGCGGGTTTGACGTCCTTCCTTACCCCACCTTATCCACGCCCCACCCCACGAAAAAAGGCGTCGGCTGATATGGCCTCAGATCTGGGGAAGGCGCCTCCTTAGGGCTGAGCCATACTATGCAGCCACTTCTGCACAGTGGGATAGGACCTCTACTCTCGCCTGTATTGTCATATAAAAACAAAAAAGGGGGAACTGTGGTGAGCCGTTTCTGTGAACTGTGGCCGCCATTACAAGATGGCGCTGGTTTCCCCTGTAGTCTGTGACAAACAACTCCTTATCAGAATGAGTTGGCATGCTGTGACTTGGCACCCTGTGAGAAAAGTCCACGTGGCAGCTTCGCATTGGGGCTTGAGGTGCTTTATTAAGGCTGGGAGGGGCATCCAGGAAATAGAAGAAAAAGTATCAAGGACCTGAATAAACTGCTGAGAGAAGATTCCCGAGTTGCGTCTTCCTTGCGGGCAAGGGGTCGCGACAGCGGCGGACGCGGAGAGATCAAGTCTCTGACCTCTTCAGCTGTGTGGGGCATAGGGAGTCGTAAACCATCTAAATGCTGTTTTCTCAGGATCACTAGGCAATGCTAAGCTGACATGGATCTGGGGCAAACAGTCTGGGCCTCTCAGAACACACACAGCCCGGATCAGCTGAATTCCAGCTCCCGTTCGCCTGCGTCTCACAGACAAACCGCTGTGACACAGCACTAAACGATCCCGCTCTAACAACTGGTCGGCCCTTCTGAACCTGCGGAGGTTAATACCAACCACGCCTTCATAGGCAGTGGCCACAGGATTAAGACGGGGCTTGGGAGAGCCAGTCAGGACCCACCCGTTGGATTGGTCACCCGGCAAAAGGAAAGAACTGTCGCCAGTTGCATGGGATACCACCATGGCAGAGAACTGACGTCACCAGAATGTGGCAGAGGAGATAACTTCATTGAAACCGGCGGCAACAGGTGTGTAACCCCCTAGCCTTCCCTCTCCACACAGCGGGGAAAACTTAAGGGCCCCTCCCAGCTCTCCCTTGAGCGCGATAGTCAGACCTAGGGAATCAGGAGCAGTGCGGGACCCGCGGAGCGGAACCCCCGGCTACAGCTCCCACCATTGCTGACAACTGAGGTCTCTTGCACTAGCTACCAGGGGCGTGGTTACCGGAGGGCAAGCAAAATTCCCTGAGGGTTCTCAGCCCCAAGCTCCACAAACTTAGGGTCTGAGGAAATGGCAAACAGGGAGAGTGTGCCCAGTCGTTCAAGTAAATAGGGCTCCCGGGAGCAGCAGACCTGGCGTGTAGCCAGTATTGTGGTGAGTGGGGCCTGAAAGACAATGGATGCCAACCAAGAATTTTGTATCCAGCAGAATTAAGCTTCAGGTACGACAATGAAATAAAAATCTTTCATGATAAAAGTTAAAAGAATTTGCAGCCAGAAAACCAGCATTGCAAAGCATCTTGAGCAAAACACTACACAAGGAAGAAATGAAAAACAATAACCAAAACCAACAGTGGGAAGTACCTCAGTAATGACAGAGGGCAGGGGGAAAGCTAATCATGGAGAAACAAACTAAATTAAATATATATATATATATATATATATATATATATATATAAATAATCAAACATGGCTGGAAGTAAAAACCATATATCAATAGTAACTCTAAACGTTAATGGCTTAAACTCTCCAATAAAGCGACATAGGCCTTAACATGGATTATAAAAACAAATCCAAAAATATGCTGCCTCCAGGAGACACATCTGATTGGAAAAGACATACACAGGCTGAAGGTGAAAGGTTGGGAAACAATATACCATGCACACGGTCCTCGTAAGCAAGCAGGGGTGGCCATCCTCATATCGAATAAAATAGACTTCAAGACTACGTTAATCAAAAGGGATAAGGAAGGACATTATATACTGTTAAAAGGAACCATTCACCAACAAGACATAACAATTATCAATATTTATGCACCAAATAAGGGTGCTGCGACATTCATAAAACAAACTCTCCTCAAGTTCAAGAATCAAATAGACCACAACACAATAATTATGGGTGACTTCAACACACCTCTCTCACCATTGGACAGATCCTCCAAACAAAAGTTGAATAAAGAAACTATAGAACTCAATATCACAATCAATAACCTAGACTTAACTGCATATATAGAATATAGCAACCATCATCAAGTGGATATACTTTTTTCTCAGTAGCACATGGATCCTTCTCAAAAATAGATGATATATTATGCCATAGGGCAACCTTCAGTAAATATAAAGGGGTGGAGATAATACCATGCATTTTATCTGATTATAATGGAATGCAACTGGAAATCAATGATAAGAGAAGAAAGGAAAAATCCTACATCACATGGAAAAAGAACAATATGTTACTGAATGATCAATGGGTTACAGAAGACATAAAGGAGGAAATCAAAAAATTCTTAAAGATAAATGAAAATACAGACACAACATATCAGAATCTATGGGACACAATGAAAGCAGTTTTAAGAGTAAAATTCATCACCTGGAGGTCATTCCTCAAAAAAAAAAAAGAAAAAGAAAAAACCAACAAATAAATGAGCTCACACTTCATCTCAAAGCCCTAGAAAAGGAAGAGCAAAACAACAGCCAATGTAGCAGAAGGCAAGAAATAATTAAAATCAGAGTGGAAATCAACAAAATTGAAACAAAAGAAACTATTGAAAAAATTGACAAAACTAAACGTTGGTTCTTCGAAAAAATAAATAAGATGGACAGACCCTCAGCCATGCTAACGAAGAGAAGCAGACAGAGAACTCAAATTACTAACAGATGGGACGAAAAGGCAATATCACAACAGATGCTACAGAAATACAGAAGACAATTAGAAATAATTTTGAAAACCTATATTCCAATAAAATAGAAGATAGTGAAGACATCGATAAATTTCTTAAGTCATATGATCTGCCCAGACTGAGTCAGGAGGATACACACAACTTGAACAGACCAATATCAATGGATGAAATAGAAGAAGCAATCAAAAGACTACCAACTAAGAAAAGCCCAGGACCGGATGGGTATACAGCGGAGTTTTACAAAACCTTTAAAGAAGAATTAATACCAATACTTTTCAAGTTATTTCAGGAAATAGAAAAAGAGGGAGATCTTCCAAATTCATTCTATGAGGCCAACATCACCCTGATTCTGAAACCAGACAAAGACAACTCAAAGAAAGAAAACTGCAGACCAATATCTCTAATGAACCTAGATGCAAAAATCCTCAATAAAATTCTGGCGAATCGGATACAAAAGCACATCAAAAAAATTGTGCACCATGATCAAGTAAGATTCATCCCTGGGATGCAAGGATGGTTCAATATATGGAAATCAATAAATGTTATTCACCACATCAATAGACTTAAAGATAAGAACCACATGATCATCTCTATAGACGCAGAAAAACCATTCGAGAAAGTACAGCATCCCTTTATGTTCAAAAATCAGAAAAAGTAGGGATAACAGGAACTTACATCAACATTGTAAAAGCTATATATGCTAAGCCTCAGGCTAGCATCATTCTGAATGGAGAAAAATTGAAGGCATTCCCTCTAAAATCTGGAACAAAACAGGGATGCCCTCTATCACCACTTCTATTCAATATAGTTCTTGAAACACTGGCCAGAGCAATTAGACAGATGAAAGAAATTAAAGGCATAAAAATAGGAAAAGAAGAAATTAAATTATCACTATTTGCAGTAGATATGATTCTATACCTAGAAGATCCAAAAGGGTCTACAAAGAAACTACTAGAACTAATAAATGAATTCAGCAAAGTGGCAGGATATAAAATCAACATGCATAAATCAAAGGCATTTCTTTATATTAGCGACAAAACTTCTGGAAAGAAAATAAGGAAAACCACTCCATTCACAATATCCTCAAAAAAAAATAAAATACTTGGGAATCAACCTAACAAAAGAGGTGAAATATTTATACAATGAAAACTATATAACCCTAAAGAGAGAAATAGAAGAAGATCTTAGAAGATGGAAAAATATACCCTGTTCATGGATAGGCAGAACTAACATCATCAAAATGGCAATATTACCAAAAGTTCTCTATAGGTTTAATGCAATGCCAATCAAAATCCCAATGGCATTTCTTGTAGAAATAGATAAAGCAATCATGAAATTCATATGGAAAAATAAAAGACCCAGAATAGCAAAAGCAACTCTAAGCAGGAAGTGTGAATCAGGCAGCATAGTGATACCAGATTTCAAACTATACTACAGAGCAATAGTAACAAAAACAGCATGATACTGGTACCAAAAAAGGTGGGTGGACCAATGATACAGAATAGAGGACACAGAGACTAATCCACAAAGTTACAACTATCTTATATTTGATAAAGGGGCTAAAAGCATGCAATGGAGGAAGGATAGCAACTTCAACAAATGGTGCTGGGAAAACTGGAAATCCATATGCAACAAAATGAAACTGAATCCCCTTCTCTCACCATGCACAAAAGTTAACTCAAAATGGATCAAAGAGCTTGATATCAAATCAGAGACTCTGCATCTGATAGAAGAAAATGTTGGCTCTGATCTACATATATTTGGGGTCGGGCTCCAAATTTCTTAATAGGACACCCATAGCACAAGAGTTAATAACAAGAATCAACAAATGGGACTTACTTAAACTAAAAAGTTTTTCTCAGCAAGAGAAACAATAAGAGAGGTAAATAGGGAGCCTACATCATGGGAACAAATTTTTACTCCTCACACTTCAGATAGAGCCCTAATATCCAGAGTATACAAAGAAAGCAAAAAATTAAACAATAAGATAACAAATAACCCAATCAACAAATGGGCCAAGGACCTGAACAGAGACTTCTCAGAGGAGGACATACAATTAATCAACAAGTACATGAAAAAATGCTCACCATCTCTAGCAGTCAGAGAAATGCAAATCAAAACCACCCTAAGATACCATCTCACTCCAGTAAGATTGGCAGCCATTCTGAAGTCAAACAACTACAAGTGCTGGCGAGGAGGTGGGGAAAAGGGTACTCTTGTACATTGCTGGTGGGACTGCAAATTGGTGCGGCCAATTTGGAAAGCAGTATGGAGATTCCTGGGAAAGCTGGGAATGGAACCACCATTTGACCCAGCTATTGCCCTTCTCAGACTATTCCCTGAAGACCTTAAAAGAGCACACTACAGGGATACTGCCACATCGATGTTCATAGCAGCACAATTCACAATAGCTAGACTGTGGAACCAACCCAGATGCCCTTCAATAGATGAATGGATAAAAAAAAAATGTGGCATTTATACACAATGGAGTATTAAGCAACACTAAAAAATGACAAAATCATGGCATTTGCAGGGAAATGGATGGCATTAGAGCAGATTTTGCTAAGTGAAGCTAGCCAATCCCTAAAAAACAAATACCAAATGTCTTCTTTGATATAAGGAGAGCAACTATGAACAGAGTTGGGAGGAAGAGCAGGAAGAAAAGATTAACATTAAACAGAGACATGAGGTGGGAGGGAAAGGGAGAGAAAAGGGAAATTGCATGGAAATGAAGGGAGACCCTCATTGTTATACAAAATTACATATAAGAGGAAGTGAGGGGAAAGGGAAAAAAACAAGGGAAAGAAATGAATTACAGTAGACGGGGTAGAGAGAGAAGATGGGAGGGGAGGGGAGGGGAAGGGAGGGGAGGGGGGATAGTAGAGGATAGGAAAGGTAGCAGAATACAACAGTTACTAATAGGGCATTATGTAAAAATGTGGATGTGTAACCGACGTGATTCTGCAATCTGTATTTGGGGTAAAAATGGGAGTTCATAACCTACTTGAATCAAATGTATGAAATATGATATGTCAAGAGCTTTGTAATGTTTTGAACAATCAATAAAAAATAAGAGATATATAAAATTCCCATTACCACAAGAGAAATGTTGAACCCTTCAAGTTATACAGGGAAAAATAAATATCTAATTATTTTAACCTAAAAAAAATTCTAATCCCAGAACCAAACCAGCATTGCTCCAGCTGAAAGTTGGACAGTGCAGGCTCCAATGGCAATACTTGTCACACCTGATATTCCCTCTACACTCAAGGTTACTACTACTGGAAACAGCTCTCTCTGATTCCTTCTGTCACCATCACCAAATTGTCAAATTTAGCTGCCTTTGTCTAATTGTTCAAGCCAAAGCACTCAGCCTACAAGTCAGCTCCCAGGGGGCACAGGTATTTTAGCCTTAAGAGTAGGAGGTGTGGTCATCTACCCATAGTTAGAAAATAGAAATTCATCCATTTCTAAGAAGAAGGTTCACCTGAAAGTCTCACACATATGTAAAGTTCCTTTTCTTAGTAGTAACTGCCAAAATGACATCAATTCTCTAAGAATTTTGGTGGACTGAGAGAATACCCTCCCATAGTTATAACAGTATACGGTGCAAGCATCCAGTCCTCTGTGCTAAGAACTTTTTGAACCCAAACTTAGAATTTCTATAATGGTTCATTCCAATGTTGCTTCTCTGGGAACACTCAGTATCTTTCCTGTTCAAGTTAGTTTTGTGATAACCTTAATCTTAGGTGTAAACCTAGCTACTAAAGCTCTAGTGTTGTATTCATTATGTTCATGGAATTTGGAGTCAGACTGAAGAGTTTGACCTCTACTTTCATCATTTACTAAATATTCATTGCCGCAGTCTGACTGGGCACAATTCAGGAGCCACTTATCAAAAGAAACAAACTTTATTTTTAAAACTATAAACGCCAAACAAAACAGCTCCTCAGGAAAACCCTCAGAGCCCAACTGCCACCACCGGCTTCCAGAAGCCTCTCCCCACACAAACCACACCACCTCCCACAATCCTCCTGCTCTTGAGGCTGATTGGCTGGGTCGCGTGGGCGGAGCCAAAGAAGTCCCCCAATGAGCAGTTCCGTAGTCTGAAGGGCAGGGAAACAGCCCAATGAACATGACTGCAGAGGAGCCAATCAGCTAGATGTTGCTGGGGTCACTGTGAGCCAATCATCAGCTGGCAGCTTGAAGGGCAGGGAAACAGCCCAATGAACATCGCCGCAGAGGAGCCAATCAGCTAGATGTTGCTGGGGCCACTGTGAGCCAATCATCAGCCGGCAGCTGGGAGTTTGCTGGCAGCTGGAAGTTTTCTGGGGCCCCTTTGGCTGTGGCTCTCAACATCTCCCCCTCTCTGTTTAAACAACAAGCATGTGGCTTAGGGACCGTGCCTCCTTAGGTTGTCCAATACTACATATGGTCCTTACCCGTCTTCGGATGAGCTGACCTCAGGGCGTCAGCCTCCTGTCTTAGGTTGGAACCATTGTAATTGGATCTTACCCGTCATTGACTACCGGTCCAGTATACAGCCACACCTGTGAAGAGGTACCAGCGGGGGGGTGAGGTTCTTTGCCTCACCTCTGTTGGCCCCCAAATAGCTGAACGATCATGACAAGCAGAAGAGAGGAAGATATACCAAGCCAATTGACAGCTCTTGTTGGAAAAATTGTACCACCGATGACATCATCAGCAAAAATACTCCAACACTACCACAAGTCGCTGCACCAACAGATAGTTCACAATGCATACAAGTGAGTTCACAATGCATACATGTGACACATAGTTTAGGCAAGTTCTGTAAGCGGTTCAGTGATGGCTATTGCAGAGACTGTAGATTAGTTTTATCTTTGTCTTCACCGGCACAGGGATGAAGATAGGAATTCTGGCAATAATGGCTAAAGAAAAAATTATATAACATTCTAGAAGGTACTAAAAGAAAACAATTTTCTTAACAATTTACATTGTCTTCACTGGCACTGGGATGAAGATAGAAATTCTGGCAATAATAGCTAAAGAAAACATTGTGTAACATTCCAGAAGGCACTAAAAGAAAACAATTTTCTTAACAATTTACATTGTCTTCACTGGCACTGGGATGAAGATAGAAATTCTGGCAATAATAGCTAAAGAAAACATTGTGTAACATTCCAGAAGGCACTAAAAGAAAACAATTTTCTTAACAATTTACATTATCTTCACTGGCACTGGGATGAAGATAGGAATTTTGGCAATAATGGTTAATATTAATAATTGTGTAACATTCTAGAAGGCACTAAAAGAAAACAATTTTCTTAACAATTTACATTATTTTGAAAAGAATTATTAAATATAATAAAAAGAATAGGTGAAAGTAAACAAACAGATCTGTTAACCTTCTTAACAGTTATTTACCCAATTTAAATTAAACCATTTAAATCACGTGAATAAAAAAAAAAAATTTTGGATCCATTTTTTTTTTTTTTTATGAGCGCTCATCATATATGATATATGGACATATGTACATTCAAACACAAAACACAAGTGTGCACACATAATATAATACATACAACACATAACATAATGGTAAAGGCCTTATAACTTTTTACAGGTGAAATCTCCATTGCAATGTTTAAAAACTCTATAGTAAAAAAAAAATATATATATATATATATAAAACTGATCAGCAAAACATTAACCTAGGTCTATATGAGCTCAAAAAACAAAATAGAATAAAATAGATATTGAAAAAAGCATCCTGGTTCTGTTGCAGATGTAAGGATAGCCAAATTGGAGTTTTGGATATCAGCTGTTATGGATTTGAGCCAAATCATCTTCTTTTTGGTCTGTAGAAATTGCTTTAATTAATCTCTCTGGAATCCAAATCGGCTGCTGTTCTCCCTGTGGAAACACAAAAACAGGCCCCCGACTCCAGACAATCACTGGGTCAGGACTTTAGTTAATCTCTCCGGAATCCAAATCGGCTGCTGTTCTTCCTGTGGAAACACACAAACAGACCCCCGACTCCAGACAATTACTGGGTCAGGACCTTTCCATTGTCCTGTTAGAATATCTTTCCAAAGTACCTTGGGCTTATGTACATTTTTTGGACACATATGCCTTTCTGCAGCACTAAGTCCTGATGAATCCAAATTTAAAAAGTTTAGAGTAAAAAGGGTTATTTTAAGTTTATCTTTGGGGAATATATACCCCTTCCCAATTCCGTCTTTTTGCTTTAATAAGTACATTTTAATAGTTTGATGAGCTCTTTCAACTATGCCTTGTCCCTGTGGATTGTATGGGATTCCTGTTATATGAGTAATGCCAAATGATGAACAAAATTGTTTAAAAGAAGTAGACGTATAACCAGGGGCATTATCTGTTTTTAACTGTTTTGGAATGCCCACAGTGGCAAAATTTTGTAAGCAATGAGCTATAACATCTTTAGTTTTTTCTCCGGCATGAAGGGAGCCCATCAAAAATCCAGAAGAAGTATCAACTGTAACATGCAAATATTTTAATTTTCCAAATTCTGGCAAGTGTGTGACGTCCATCTGCCAAATATGGTTAGGTATCAATCCTCTAGGATTGACTCCAAGATTAACTTGTGGTAAAAAGGTCACACAATTTTGACATTGTTTTATTATTTGTCTAGCTTGTTCCTTAGTTATTTTAAAACGCTTTTGTAAAGTATTAGCATTGACATGGAACCTTTTATGAAAATTTATAGCTTCTTCTAGTATAGAGAAAATATGAATGTCATGTGTAGTTTTATCTGCTAAATCATTGCCCAAACTAAGGGCTCCAGGCAATCCTGTATGTGCCCTGATATGTCCTATAAAGAATGGATCTTTTCTGTCCCAGATTAAACTTTGTATAGTGGAAAACAAAGAGAAAACAGTAGAAGAAGGGGAAATCCTACCAGCATCTTCAAGGGATACTATAGCATTAACTATATACTGACTATCAGAAAATAAATTAAATACAGAATCTTTAAACATCACAAAAGTTTGTAATACTGCATTAAGCTCTACCTTTTGAGCTGATTGTTTGGGTACTAAAAATGTAAAAGTTCGATCAGGGGTAACTATTGCTGCTGTACCATTATTTGATCCATCAGTGAATATATTTGGAGCATTCATGATAGGTGTTTTTCTTGTCATTTTTGGAAAAATTACAGGATGCAATGACCAAAAAGACAATAAAGGATTAGATGGTAAGTGGTTATCAAATGAAACATTAGATTTGCACATGATTATTGCCCAAGTATTTAACTCATTAGCTAATTCATCAATTTGATTCATAGTATATGGAGTAATAATTTTATTAGGAGAAATTCCAAACACTGCCTTTGCTGTTTTTATTCCTTTGAGTATTAATTGTCCTACAGCCTCAGGATACCTAGTAAGAATATTGTTAGGAGAATAAGATAAATGTATCCATAATAATGGACCTTCTTGCCAAAATACTCCTGTAGGAATATTTTTTGTTGATAGTACAATAAATAATAAAGGCAAACTTATATCAATTCTATCCAAATGCATATTTTCCATATATGTTTCAATGACTTTTAATGCCTTTCTTGCTTCAGGCGTTAACATTCGGGGTGAATTTGGATCTGATGGACCTTTTAGGATATCAAATAAAGGTCCCAATTCTCCTGTTGGAATACCTAGATAAGGCCTTATCCAATTTATGTCTCCTAATAACTTTTGAAAGTCATTAAGTGATTTGAGTTGATCTACTCGTATTTGAATTTTTGGTGGACGGACCATGGTTGAGGATAATAGAACTCCCAAATAATTAATTGGAAAATTTAATTGTACTTTATCTATTGCTATCTCTAGATTATAATTTTTTAATAAGTTTGTAAGTGTGGCATAACATTCTAGCAATGTGTTTTTAGCTTTGTGTGCTAATAATATGTCATCCATATAGTGAAATATTTGTAGCTCAGGATTTTGATTTCTAAGTGGCTGGATTACTTTGTTAACATAAATTTGACACATAGTTGGGCTGTTAGCCATCCCTTGAGGGAGTACTTTCCATTCATATCTCTGATCAGGACCTTCATGATTCAGTGCAGGGATAGTAAATGCAAAACGTGGACTATCCTCAGGATGAATTGGAATTGAAAAAAAAAACAATCTTTAATATCTATAACTAAAACATACCAAGTTTTTGGCAAAGCAGACAACTGAGGAATCCCCGATTGAGCAGGTCCCATAATGACCATTTCATTATTAATGGCTCTTAAATCTTGCAATAATCTCCATTTACCAGATTTCTTTTTGATGACAAAAATGGGAGTATTATGGGGAGATACAGAAGGTTGTATATGTCCTTCCACTAATTGTTGTTTGACCAGATCATGGGCTACTTGTATCTTTTCTTTAGTCAAGGGCCACTGAGGGACCCATACTGGTCTTTCTGATTTCCAGGTAATTTTTATTGTCTCAGTGGCCCTTTGTGAAAATCCAACCCATGTCTGTCTGTTCCTTGATTTATTTGTATTGGTGCTGCTATACCTTGTTCTTGTTTTTCTAATCTTTTTCCTTTCCTAAAACCTTGTCTAGCCATAATAGTGGGTGCATTTTGATTGATATTATTTGTTAATGTCAAACCTAATTGATCTAAGACATCTCGTCCCCATAAATTTACAGGAAGATGATCCAATACATATGGCTGTATAGTTCCTTCACATCCTTCAGGATCCTTCCAATCTAATACCATTGCACTTTTATCGGGATTATTCGCCACTCCTAGGCCTCGAAGCGTTTGAGTGGCTTGTTGTAATGGCCAATGTTTTGGCCATTCTTGACGAGAGATAATGCTAAGGTCTGCACCTGTATCCAGTAGCCCATTAAATTCATGTCCTTGAATATTTAGTTTTAGCATGGGGCGAGAATCTAAATTTAAAGAAAGCATAGCCCAATCTACACCTGTGGAGCCTAATCCCTTGGAACCTCTTTCTACAACATGACTGGAAACTTTATCATGTAGGCTTGGTATTATTAGTAATTGTGCTATTCTATCTCCTGGTGAAATTACTGATATACCCTTTGGAGAACTGGCTATAATTTTTATTTCACCTTCATAATCGGGATCAATTACCCCAGGACTTATCAAAAGTCCTTTTAGAGTAGAAGAGCTGCGTCCCAATAATAAGCCTACTGTTCCTTTGGGAAGAGGTCCTTTCACCCCTGTGGGAATGATTTGAACTCCCATCTCTGGAGTTAGTACTGCTCTGGCAGAGGCGCAGATGTCCAACCCTGCGCTCCCTCTGGTTTGTCTGATGAGGGATCTGATGCCCTGGGCACTACCCTGATGGGGTTGCTGGGGTTGCTGGGTTCCTCCAGAGCTCCGTATATTTGTGGTTTGGGGCCCCGGAGCATTGGGGCCCCCTGTCCGTTTTTTGGCAACGGAGCCCGATGCCTTTGTCCACGATATTGTGGATAAAAACCTTGTCCTTGTTCGTTTTTTGATAATGGAGTACCCTCTATGGTGGTTTGAGAACGGCATTCATTAGCCCAATGTCTCCTTCTATGGCATCATGGGCAAATACCCGGTATTCTATTCCTTTGATACCTAGTATTGTTAAACCCTCCTCCTATGGGGCAATTCCTTTTAAAATGTCCTGCTTGTTGACAATTGTAGCATGTTCTTAGCCCGGCATCTAAAGCCTGTTTTACTGCAGCTGCCACAATTTGCCCTTGTTCATTAATGTCTCTGGCATCTAAAGCCTGTTTTACTGCAGCTGCCACAATTTGCCCTTGTTCATTAATGTCTCTGGCATCTAAAGCCTGTTTTACTGCAGCTGCCATGACTTGCTCTTGTTCATTAATGTCTCTACACAATTTAATATATTTGTTTAAATCTTCCTGTTTCCATGGTCTAATGATATCTCTGCACCAACGATTCGCTTGGTCATAAGCCAGTTGTTTTATTAATGGCATTGCTTGTTCTGTATTCCCAAAAACTCTGGTAGCTGTTTGAATAAGCCTATCTACAAATTCAGCATAAGGTTCATTAGCTCCTTGTATTATCTTAGATAATTGACCTTGTAAACCTCCATGTCCTTGTAAAGTCTTCCATGCCTTAAGTGCATCTATAGCAATTTGTGCGTATACACCAGGATCATATGCAAGTTGTTGCTGCCGATCCTCATAAGGTCCCTTTCCTAACAACATATCTAGATTTCTCTGAGGATAACCAGCTGCTGCATTTCCCATAGCTGTCTCCTTGCAAAATTCCTCATTAGCAACCTTCCATAACAGGTATTGTCCTCCAGTTAGCACAGCTTTACACATATTAGCCCAATCTGCTGGCGTCATGTTTAAGTTGGTAATGGATTCGATCAAGCTTACAGTGAAGGGTGCTTGAGGACCATAGGTTGTTACAGCCTCTTTTAGCTCCTTCACTGTTTTGTAAAATAAACCCTGGTGAATTCGCTGCCCTCCTACCTCAAATACAGGGCATACTTGAGATCCTGTCTCAGGATCCCAACTATCAACTGCGGGGGTTGGGAGTCTCTTAGCATATGGAGGTGGTGCTGTTGATTGGACCCTTATGCCCTCTGGTGATAGAATGCTGTTAGTAGCAGTCTCCTGTAGAGGTGGTGCTGTTGGTTGGAGACTTTCGCTCTCTGATAGAAAGGTGTTATTAGCAGTCTCCTGTTGTAACTTTTCCCCTGATGGCTTTTTCTGCTCTAAACTTCCTTCCTCTGTCTCACTAGCTTGAAAGACCTTCTCTTGTACTTGAATCTTTTCCTCATTCTGACTAACCTGAGAGACCTCTTTTACTTGAATCAATATGTCTTCTCCTTCCTCTACCTTTGTCTGATCTGAAGGCTTTGGACTAAGCAAACCAGATACGTTCGCCCACAATGTCAATGTGCCAACTGGCAGAGTCCCTGGGTTGTTGTTTTCTATTCTTTTTAAATCTTCACCATGATGGTTCCATTGTGATATATCTAACAACTCCTCCTTAAAAAGCCATGGGCTGTATTTTTGTATTGTATCAACGTATGCCCTGACTGCTCTTGATTTTACTGGGATGCCTCCTTCGTCTAACAATTTACTTAACACTCTTTCGGTTTGTTTTTTACTAATTGCTGATCCCGTATTTCTACTATAATACAACCCAGCAAGATAACACCAAACCAAACCTAGACAGAATCCAATAAAAATGGAACAACAAAATTTCATTATAGCCTTTCTATCCTCCTGACATGTGCATCCGTCCTTTCTCCCTATCTGTTCCTCAGACGTAAATAGTTTTTCCTCAGATGTGAGCGGTTTTTCTTCCGTCTCACTCATCTCCAGGGACTGAAATGTCCATCCTTCCTTTCTCCCTATCTGTTCCTCAAACGCAAATAATTTTTCCTCAAATGTGAGCAGTTTTTCTTCCGTCTCACTCATCTCCAGGGATAGGCAACTTAAAACAAAAATGAAGCAAAACAAAAGAGTAAACTTAGAATGGCTACCCATCCTCTCGCCCTGCCCTCAGGGGCGAGCAGTTTACTTACCCTCAGTCGCTCCCCATGCGAGCCACCAAATGCCGCAGTCTGACTGGGCACAATTCAGGAGCCACTTATCAAAAGAAACAAACTTTATTTTTAAAACTATAAACGCCAAACAAACAGCTCCTCAGGAAAACCCTCAGAGCCCAACTGCCACCACCGGCTTCCAGAAGCCTCTCCCCACACAAACCACACCACCTCCCACAATCCTCCTGCTCTTGAGGCTGATTGGCTGGGTCGCGTGGGCGGAGCCAAAGAAGTCCCCCAATGAGCAGTTCCGTAGTCTGAAGGGCAGGGAAACAGCCCAATGAACATGACTGCAGAGGAGCCAATCAGCTAGATGTTGCTGGGGTCACTGTGAGCCAATCATCAGCTGGCAGCTTGAAGGGCAGGGAAACAGCCCAATGAACATCGCCGCAGAGGAGCCAATCAGCTAGATGTTGCTGGGGCCACTGTGAGCCAATCATCAGCCGGCAGCTGGGAGTTTGCTGGCAGCTGGAAGTTTTCTGGGGCCCCTTTGGCTGTGGCTCTCAACAATTCATAATTTTCCTTTTTAAAATTTCTGCTCTTTGACTTCTTTACTTGAAGTTAGAATATTCATTGTACCTCTGTTTTTTAGTTGAAGTTGGAATATTCATTGTACCTCTGTTATTCGACTATTATAAGAAATGCATTATTCCATTTATTAACTAAGTGTATTCAAGAGCAGCATGTTAGAAAAAGTCATTATTATCATTATTAACAGTGTTATGTCACCTTAAAATTAAGGAAATTCTCTAAATTTTTGATAATAGGGAGTCCTCTATCTCACAGTAAGTTCTCTCTACATCTGATTAACATATAAATTAACTCTGCTCATACTAAACATAATTCAGTCTTCTTTTTCCCTAGATAAGTACAGTCTTCTTTTACTTGTCTAAAGTTTTATTACAGAACTAGTTCAATATTTTCTTTATTGTACACCAGGCACATAGCAAACACGATAAAATAATGATTCTGAACTAATAAAATAAAGGTAATCCCCTAGAGTCGTTTTCATCCTTGTGGAAGAGTGAAAATAAAATATAGTTATTTCTATATAATATTGTATGAGTAAGATGGAAAATATTCACAGAGTGCTGCAGAGCACAGAAGGAGATCCTTAAATCACCCAGTTAGTCTAAGAAAACACCAATTAGCAGCCAGGAGCTGAGACTTGAAGACAGAGAATCATAAAGGTTTAAAAAAAAATGTGAGACCAGCATTTCTGTCAAGGAATCTGTGTGAATAAAAGAATAGAACTGTGAAATGATATATTGTATGTGGCACTTTATAAGAAGTTTGTGGTATAAAATAGCAAGAAATGAAACAGTATTTTTTAAAAAAGGTATCAATTCATGTAGGGTTTTATGTATCATGCTTATGAACTTAGACTTAATCTTTTAGGTAACAGGAAGCCATTGAACAATTTAAGTAGGGAATGAGTGACGTGGACAAATATTAACTTAAAAATAAGTATTCCTATCAAAGACAAATACATGAGCAAGCTGGCTCAGTAATTTTAGTAATTGAGGAATATTAACAACTTTGCTTAAATTCCCTGAATTTCAGATTCTATCATTATTAAGTGGCTTTAACTGGATATGCAATTTTAATAAAGTTTAACTTTATTAATTAAAGCAACAATTTACATATTATGTGGTCCCATGGACTTTTATAAAAAAATTTGGCAGATAATTGCACAATACAGCCAAGAGTCACAAAAGTGAAAATGGTCAGTTCACAGTCTTCAAATGAGGAATAAGTTTTACAACAGATGATTCAGAACATGTTCTCAGGTCAAAATTTTACTATGTGATGATAAAGACATTAGAAGACAGGCCTAATGAAGAATTCCTTGCAGCAATTGTGGAAAGATGGATCAAGTGTATCATGCTTAGAGGAAAAAAAGACAAATTAGAATGGATAAGAAGAGTTAACACTGTGATCACAGTTTGGGTTGCAGAGAAAATACAAATAAGATTCTTAAAATAGTTTCTAAGCAATTATCTCAGAGTACAATAAAAATATAAGTATTCTACTAATTATGAGGATTATAGGCCTTGGGGCTTTAGTAATTCAATCATTAAACATGATAATAAAAGCCGTCCCTAAGAGGAACTATTTTAAGAAGAGAACAAGAAGATATAAAAAGAAAGGAACTTTCTTCCTTGTCTAATAGCTCATTAAAAATTCATTCCACATATTTTATAACCTTCCACACTGGTATTACAATGGTCTATAATCAGACATGTCATTTTTTTCCTTCTGAAATACAACATATGTTGAAGAAAAATGATTAAAGAACCACATAAACAGTTAAGTAAGAGAGAATTAAGGCTCAACCAGACAATAATATGCTTGCAGAAATCTTCAAAATTCCCAATCCAGGATTGAGAATAACAACAGGTGCAATGGTTACACCTCATACATATGGACACTTGAATCTTGTTAGTTTATATACGTCTAAATAAATCAGTTGGTCCAAAGAAAGTGACACTGTTCTGTTTTTACCTCAGATTTATGCTCACCCTGGTTTTATGATTGATTCAGTCACTAAAGCCACCTAAATTCACTAAGAGTGATCCCCACAAATTGAAAACAGAGCTAAATGATCATTGCTTCATAATTCATATCCTGTTCCAAAGGAGTATAAACTTTGCCCTGATAATGAGTCCTGGATTATTTTCTGGAAGTATCTTTGTTCATTACTATCTTGGTCTGGATTTATTTAGTATTACCCATAAACACATCTGAAAAGGGAATTTGAAAGGAGGCACAGTTCCACTGCTGAAACTCTTTATCATCTTGATTCCTGCTGGTTCATGTGTGTTTGTGTACTCACTTATGCGGAGAGACCAGGTGTGAGGGTGTCATCATTGTTAAGTGGAACAACATTGATAATCTCTTAACATTAGACACTGGCAAAGCAACTCCCATAAAGGCAGGTACTCTGTTGGGTTGTGTTTCCTTGATTCCAGAGCTGAAATAGGGAATATCAGTTTCCTAGCAACAATTCTCACTTATATATTGCTTCACTAGACCTCAATCTAATGACCTACACTGAGGCATCTACTCTGGACAATTGGAGACAATGGTTTGGAATGGGGAGGCACAGTTAATCACCCGTTCTTTCTGCTATCTACACTTGAACAATAAAAATAATTGTTTCCTGTCTCTCTCTGGTAGCATATGACAGGAGATTCATGGAAAGGACCCAGGGGAATTTGACTTTTTATTTTATTGCAATCTTATTGCCAATTTTGTTTCTGGTTTCCTTAATTCTGCTTATACTAACAGGCTTTTTAAAAAGGGTACAGATTTTTTTCCTCTCCAAGATTACATGTTAGTATACTCAGCCAGCTTTGAAGGTTGACCAGAGGCAAAAAGTATGACTCTTTAAAATGATCCTATTTTAGCCTAAATATGTTTTTATTATAAGATGTTACCAATTCAATTCAAAGATAAAATGCTAAAAATCTACTCTAAAATCCTAAATTTTATATACCAAATGCCATAATGCACAAACTTAGAGACATGGTTTTTATTTGCAAAGTATAGAAGATAATATTTTTCCATTTGCTTGATAACAGATAATAATAACTACTGCTTCTCTACTTTGGATTACTATAATGCCCACTGTCCCTCAGATTACTTCTACCTGGATAATTTTAAAGTTTGCCACGTTGTAATACTAAATTTGAGCATAAATTAGAATAGGAACTGAAAATTAGTAATTTGCCTAAAATAGGATAACAGTAACATTTTTATCCACTATCTTAAGTCATTTGGGATACTATTATAAAATATCATAAAATCAGTAGTTAACACATTGCAGAACTTTATTTTTCATAATTCTGGGGGCTAGGACATCCAAGAGTAAGGTGCCAGCAGACTTAGCACATGATAAGGACTTGTTTCTGGATTCACAGTTGAATCTCATGTTAACATGATTCTCATGTTAACTCTACAGTGTGGAAGTGGCAAAGCAGATCTCCAGAGCCACTTACATAAGGACATTAATTCTATCCATGAAGCACCTCATTACCTAATCTCCTCAAAAAAGACCCTGCCTTCTAATACCATCAGCTTGGGGGTTAAAGTTTATAAATTTTGGAGACACAAACATTCAGACCATAGCATATGCCACACTACATATTTCTTAGATACACTGGGTTTTTAAACTCTTTTGTGCCCAGTTACCACTTATTTCAAGGTTGCTATTTCTTTGATCACAAAGTCAACTCAGCCTTCTCTGTAGTTCAGTAGATGATGTTTTGCTTTTTATTATTAACATGGTACTACTATGCAACAATTATCTTCTTGACTTTTAGCTTCCATATAAACTATAAATTTTTTATAAAAGAGTCTGAGAAAACAATTGAGAGACAGAAAAAAAGACTTGGTTCTAATATTTTGTCCCAAGACACACACACACACACACACACACACACACACACACACAAATAAATCTAAGAATAAGGTGCCACAAACACAAATCCAAGAATCAGGTGCCAATTAAACATCATCAAAATAAACATTCCAGGGGTAGTGTTTCCGATAAACTCTTCAAGTAAGTGTAAGAAGCTGAGACTACAATAATGTCACTCTGATCAAGGCTCTGCTAAGTTCAGTTACATATTGGAATTTTATGTCCACATGTTGCAGAAGCAATAGTCTCAGCAGCTTTGGGTTTGGATCAGCTAGTGTGTAAAAACACCACTGTACAGTTCTCTGCACCTGTTTGAAGGGTGTGAATTACTGAGAATATCCTCAACAGCCTAACCTTCATAAACCAAGAGCCAATTGAGTCTACGGATACTATGTTGATGGTTAAGAGAAAAAAAAGTATTTTAAAAAGGATGCTTTTGAATTTCAGGATTTTCAACCCTATATAACAGTACCATATATTGCAGAAGGATTTTGGGGGGTGAGTAGTGATATAAGAAGAAACTCTTATAAAAACAGTTCATTTTAATGTCACAGCTAATATAGAGGTGCTTTTAATTAACTCTCCCAGATGATTCCAAATATCCTATTCTCTTTAATCTTGCTTTTCTGGTTTCTAATAGGTTTATATGACTGGTGTGATTATGAGTTGGAATTCAGTATACATCTACATACTGCTTTATCTTTCTTCCATATCTATATTAGAGTGACTTTTATTAAAATTTTTAGAATATTTTTATGAAGAGAATTGAGAAAAAATTCATAATGAACATATACAATATGAATTTAAATATCAAAGCTATGCCAAGGAGGCTAAATTAAAATAATAATAACTTAGAAATAAAATATTCAATATCAGTATCATGTTTAATATTTTATTTAATATTAGTCCTTCAAACTTTGCTTAAAATTATTATGAATTATCTATGATAGGAAGTCTCCTACTATATAATGATAACACAGGTTTCTAACTCACTATAATTAGTAATTATTTATCGAAATGAAATGCTTCCTTGAGGCATAAAATGGCTAAACTTTGACCAAATCTACTTTTCTACCTGGCTGTAGACATGACTACAATTCTCTAGCTTCCTGGATTCCTAGTTGTGACAATGCAATCTAGGTTCTGGTCATGAAGTATGGGTGAAGTAAAAGTGTGCTGCTCTCACATCTAACCCATTAAAAAATTCCTACCTGAGGATAACTTCTCTTTCTATGATGATTTTGAAGACAAGTGGTGAATATGACTAAACCAAACTATGGAAGGAACCTGGGTCCCTGAATCTCCACTGTGAGAATTGATTTCCAAACTGGAACACATGCATTGGACAGTTATAATTTTGAAGTCATTGCATTTTTGATAGATTGTAAAAATTATTGTTACCTTATCTGATACTGAAACTATTAAAAATAAAAACTCTATTATGCTTTCCTAGAAGGAATAAATAATATCCTTCAGAGCAAAATAAGTATTTACAGTCAACCCGTAGAAGTATATGGTGCTTTGTAACTGACTAGAGTTTCTAAAACCTTCTTCTTTTATTCACTTTGACAAAATCCCTTTTTCTGAACAGCTGTCTCCACAAAAGAGTTCTTTTGGGTATGGGTGTATGCTACTTTCCTGTGGCTGCTGTAACAAAATACCACAAACTGGGTGGCTTAAAACAATAGAAATTTATTCTTTCAGAGGGTTAGAGGCTGGAAGTGCAGAATTAAGACAACTACAAGGTCATGCTTCCTCCTAAAACTCGAGGAAAGTATTCTTTCTTTCCTCCTTTAGCTTCTCAGAGTTGCTAGAAATTTTTGGTGTTTTCTGGCATGTCAATGTATAACTCCAATATCTACTGTATCCACATGATCTTCTCCTCTGTATGTGTTTCTATGTCCAAATTTTCCTGAACTTATAAGAGTATCAGATAGAATTTAGGGTCTACCTTCATCCAATTTGATTACATCTTCATAAACTCAATTTCCAAAGAAGATCTCATTCTAACATGCCAATTAAATAGGAATTTTGAGAGAACACAATTAAGTCCAGTACAGTATGGGTGCAAATAAGAAAGACTAGAGTCTTTCTTATTTGTAGGATAAGTATTTATATAATATTCAAAATAAATTTTGGAACAAATAATTTCATAAACTTCCGTATGTTCTATAATAAAAATTGTAAATTATGGGTATACATTTAGATGAGGGGGCACCAAGAATGGCTAATATTTTATCTGACAAGAACCTTTCTGTATTACATTTTATTTTGAAACTCTTTTCGGAATTAAGACTTGTGTTTCCCAACATCTTCATTTTGAATGTAACTTTGAAAATTTATTTATATTGAATCATACATTTGGAACTTATGTTTACTAACTTTAAACACTAACATGACATCAGTTTATAGAACAATACCAATTTATTAAATCAAAACAAAATTTTGTTTATAGGAAAAGGTAAATAAGGCTAAGAAGAACCCAGTGTAGGGGTGTGGGATGAGTGTCTGGTGTGATCAGTTGATCAGACAGATTTTGCCTGAGGTGAGCTGGTTCTCAAGAAGGACTTATAAAAAGGTGTGAAGGTGAGGCTGGGGTTGTAGTTCAGTGGTAGCATGCTTGCCTTGCATATGTGGGGCACTGATTTCAGTCCTCAGCACCATATAAATAAATAAAATAATAAAATAAAGGTATTGTGTCCATCTACAACTAAAAAGAATTTTTTTAAAAGGTGTGAAAGTTTAAGGGCCTAGGAAAACATTAAATTCTGATTAAGTGAGGTTGCCAAACATTTTTAAGCATTTCCTTCATAATGGTCAATGGGACAAATAGTTTAGGTAATCATTTATGAAACCAAGAATGAGAATTTGGGGGATCTAGGCCTAGCCTTGTGATACACAAGCTGGTCATCTAGGAATCTAAGTCATAAGATGTGGGAGATTATTCACAATAGGCCATTTCCTAGAATATCAAATGGTTTGGGGGTGAGGATGAGTGTAAAGCAGGGGGAGATCTTTCTTGATTTTATTATCTTCCTGGGAAATGTAGCTCAGAAAAAGTTCAACTTTGGCAGGGGGCAAAGTTAAGCAAAAAACACTGAAAAGTCATCTAATACACAAAAATAAATTAGTTTTGTACTCTTAACTAAATGCTTAATCTTTGGATGGTTAATCTGAGTTATTTATTTCAGAAGGTAAATTCATACAATCAACACAGAAATAACTGCTGAATATTTACAAGATTAAAAATGGCATAACTTTTCTTATTTAGTTTTGTTTCCACAGATGATTTGAGAAAACATATAATCATGCATCTTACCTACGAAATTAGCATATAAATCAGATGACTAGGGTTAATTTCCTTGTTAGGAATACAGCAATCCTAATTTCAAATCTATTAAAAGAAAAATTATTTTTTCTACCCTAAATTTTAAATTGTCAGTTGGTTACAAATAATTTCATATGTTTCTGTGATTAAATGTTTATAAAACTGCACATGAAATAAGACATTTTTAAATGAGATGCAATTCAATAGTCCTATTTCATCTTGTAAATTTTATACTACTTAACCCATGAACAAAATTCACTCACATGGAATGATGTATGTCATTTGTGAAGGTTATATTTAATATGTATTTTTCTATATATTAAAAATTAGGAAGGACAGGCATGGTGGCACACACCTGTAATCCGAGCAACTCAGGAGGCTGAGGCAAGAGGATCACAAGTTCAAAGCCTAGCAAGGCCCTAAGGACTTAGTGAGACTCTGTCTCAAAATAAAAAAATAATAATAATTAAAATGAGCTGGGGATATGGTTCAATGGGTAAACGCCTCTAAGTTCAATCACCATTACAAAAAAAAAAAAGAGAAAGTATTTAAAATGATTTTTCCCTAGAATCTTAATTTGAGATATCTAACAATTCTCTTTCTGTGCAGGTCTTTAGAAATTGCACAAATATTAGCATGTAACTTAACCATTGAAAAGAGATTGCAATGAAGGTCCAAGAAGAGCTAAATCACATAGTAGTGGGAGCTGAGCAGTTGTACGAAAATAAGTGATGGGGTGGTGATTTTGCAACTTACTAGAATGCCTTAGGAAAATCCAGAAAGTGGATATTTTAGCTAATTTTTCTATCTGTTTACAGTTGCAGAAAGTACATAAGAAACTATTTTTTCAGATACAAAATGAAATGGACCAAATATAAAATAGAATTATTTTCCTACACTTTTATTTGTGTAATACATGCTCACTAAAGATTTAAAAACAGAGAATGAAAACAGGACAAAGAGAGCTCAGTATTTTGCTATGTGGGGTTTGAAATAACAGAAAAAAAGTTTTACATGATGCTTAAGAAAAAGGTCTCTATGAATTCTGTACCTCAGAGCCTTTGGACATGTGAAATAATAAATGCAGGACTGTTATAGTAACTATTTTCCCAAAGGCACAGTGTATAAAGAGGAAAAAATTACAAATATAAGAATTAACACTGGAAACAAAAAATGCAAAACAAGCAGCCTGAATTAACAGTGTAAAGACTAATCAAAACTGCACTGTCCACCACAAAAAAAGCAGCCTATTGTCCTATTTATAACTCGAGGCTCTCTGAATTCTTCTCTAATGTCCCTGGGCACTTTGTTTCATCACTAGATGAGTGTTCAAATGTATACCATCTGCTGTTTCTCCCTATGAGATGAAAAAGCATGGGATGTGATAAAGCAAGTAAAATTAAAGTATAGAATATAGTTTTAGTTTTGCTTTATTTTTGTTTTGTTTTGGTACTAGGAATTGAACCCAGGGGCACTAAACCACTGAGCCTCATTCTTAGCCCTTTCTATATTTGTTTAGAGACAGGGTCTTGGTAAGTTGCTTAGGACCTCGCTAAATTGCTGAGACTGGCTTTGAATTCGTGATCCTCCAGCCTCAGCCTCCCAAGCCACTGAGATTACAGGTGTGCACCACCAGCTTAGAATATAGGTTTTGAATGTGGCAGGTAAAAACTAAATCCTGCTATATATATCATCCCCACTTTTGTGGGGATAATAATAATATAATACTAATACTGGGTATACATTTTTGGTATAATTCTGATTTTAGTATAACTGTGACAATACTTTAATCAAGTAATCAAATACTATGCTACCTTTTATATATCACTGAAAATTAAGCTGGTTGTTGACCTTCCTGCTTGGTGTCTGGTGTGAATAATTGGTTCAGTATTATATTTCTGAAAATAATTTTAAAATTGAACTAAAAGGAAAATTTTTTTTCAAAAGGAAAACATATGGAAACAGAAACATCTGGAGCCAAGAGTAAACTGTACACAAAGAGTTGTTAAGTTCTCTGTACCACGTCCAAACTTATGCCCTTTATAACTCAAATTGAAGAATTGTTTTAAAATGTAACAATTTAACCATCCCACAAATAAAGGAGGTATTTCAGCAACTGCTTTTATATTCTATAGTGATTGGGATGTTTAACTTGCTAGAAATGGAGATATGAGGTTAAGTCCAAACTTCACTAAGAAATCAGGTTTTGAAATATCAGAGAAAGTTTATTGATCAAATGTAAGGTCTTAAACCATTTACATTTCTAAATATCCAATCTCATGTGAGCCTTATGAATAGGAACTTGATGTGAACTATATAGAGAATTTACTACAAGTAGAAAAAAAATGAAGTTCTGAATCAATCTACTTGATTGCTTATTAGAAAACAGGTTAAGAACAATCAAGCATGATAGTTCATCAGTATTTTATTTGTTAATTTATACTTTAAAACGTAATAAATATATTGCAGAATTCAGGGTTATATATTTTTAAAATACAATATAGTAATGAGAGAATGGTATTTACTTTCAGACTTTTGAATTGTAAAAAAAAAAAAAAGATGAGCATCATTTGACAAAGCTTTTTTTAAAGTTTAAAAGTACTGATTTCTCTTTTAAGTCATTTCACATGACATGACCACCAACTAAAAACAGAAGGATGTGCTTTAACCATGCCACTTTCAATTAAGAATTGAAATGTTTTATTTATGTTACACAATCAAACATCGTTTTGAAAGTAAAGAATGTTTTCCTGAAAAAAAAATGCTTGTGATGAACATAATTGTACAATTTTGTTCCCTGGCACCAACAGACACATACAAATTAATAAATAATTGAAACGTGATTTTAGTGAAAGGGAGTGTAGAGTCCATAAGATAGTTTTGTCCAGTGGCCCAAAGAGATCTTTCAAATTTGGTTAACTTTGCCTTCACAATAAATGAGGCAATGTAGTTAACTTGGTGAGGGTCTATTAGTACCTTGTTCAGCTTCTCACTACAGACCACCTCCTCCAGAGAATCTATAGGAGGAAATAAATACTTGAGACCCCCACCCTTCTCAGCTGGTGACCATATGGGCTTGGATAGGTATCACCAATTGGCCAGACTGGCGATATGAGTTGGGTTCCAAGGAGCTGGCTGTATCAATAACTAAGAAAATGACAAAGAAACCACACAGCACATGAACATAAGTTTCTAAAGCAGGACAGCTTGGTGACCCAAGGGTCAGCTCTTGCTCTGGAAGGAGCATGAGAGTGAGCATACCCAAAACCTTCAATTTATTGGGGAAAAGACATTTGAGTAAGTTCCACACAAATAAGTCAAGGGATTGGGTTTCGAAGGGTGGAGTCTTGCCACACCCATCTCAGGTGCTGTGTGGGATCAAAGCAGATCAAGAGAAAGGCACACATATGTCGCACAGCCCACTCAGGCAGTAATGGCTCCCGACAGATAGGTCTGTCCCAACAAGAAGAGTTAATTGCTGCCACTGAAGAATGTGCAGAATACCCTCATAGAGACTATAGCACCCCTTTAAGCCACCCTGGTTGTCCTCCAGGATGAGAATGAAACTCTCATTTACACTGAGTGTTTCACCAGGCCCTCAGTCCCCTTCTTTCAACTGCACACTATATTTTCAGAATTATTAACACCAAAATAATTACAACATTCTCTAGAGCCTTCTGTTACTCTCAACCTCTTTCAAAAAACTCAAATGGAAAACTAGAATGGTTATTAAACTGCAATAAGTGGGAGACAGTAAGTTCTTGGGTATATAACATGAGCTTTTCCCTACAGGAATCTCAAATATAATGACAACCCATTTGCAGTTATAGTTCAGTATTTCCCTTAAAGTAGCTCCACTACTTTGCTCCAAGTAGCAGTATTAAATTGATATCTGAATATAAAACAGACCCCTCCCCAAGCTAGAGAAGATCCTAGCCATAAGACTGGGTCTCACACTCTTGGGTTGAATCATGGATACTATCTTTGTTCAATGAACAAAATAGACTGCCCATATTACATTCAATGTGAAGGATTCCACTCCTCCACTCCTACAAACTGACTGTACAAGAGTACCTTTAGCTCACAATATCTGGATTTGGGAGCTGAAGGGGAGAGGGTCAATCCTCTCTTGTCTTGCTACAGCATACCCATGTAACTTCCACCTCACTAAATATATCAGTACCTCTGTTGCAGGCTGTTGACACTAACATGAATTTGATTAAATATCAAATATCACATCCTTTGATCCTGCAGATAAATATCTGGTTGCTGTGCCACCTGGTACCACAAATAGATATTCTCTAACTATGGATCTTTCTGGTACCTTAAGTGCCCTAATCTTATTAACCTGGACCCAATAAATGTTTATTTTAGCCACAATAATGGCAGGCTTTTCATCCTCTATACTCCCCACCACCAACCCCACCCATTTGTTTACAGTAGTACCTCATGATGTACCAAGATCAATAAACCTAGCAAACAGAACATTTCATTACAAAACTTTGACAGAGGGTGTCTGGCTCTTCCACATATATTTTAATTGCCTGTGGGACATTTTTTCCTGGCTTGGTAATGGTGCAGGTTCATAGCCATCTTCTTCTCTCCAGGTAGAACTGATTATTTAAGTTGGGGTGTTTTTGATCATGGTCCTGGTTTTCTGTTGCCTCAGAAAGATTAAATACTCATGGTCACAGCCCCTCAATGTCTGGGTTATTTGGGTCCACAATGGGCAACTTCTGGGTGCTTCTAGTGTGGGCCTGGAAGGATCAAGAAGTAGCTCAGTGGTAAAACACATAGCAATCATATGGCCCTGGATTTGATCTCTAGATCCATATATGTTGGCAGCAGCGACTGAATTACAGGTCCTGAACTGTCCTATGACAGAGGTGATGCCCCTCAGAAGAACTCTCAGTGAAAAGGCCCCAATCTAGATATCCCAGTTGCTATGCTGATGCCCTGTCCAATAGGCATCCTGTACAGTCATGAAGCTATTCAGTTCTTGTCCTTGAGGTTCAGATGCCAGCTGCTCAGGGGTAGAAATTATGGGCATAAGCTGATAATCATAATCAGGCTGCTCATACCCATGACCTTGCCTCTTCTTGCTTTGAAGAAACTTTCTCACAATAAGTCCTTTTGATGTTTAAACCTATATAATAAATGTACCAAGTTCGCTCGTCATCAGTCTTCCTCCATCAGGGGTTTCCTGGACCACTGCTTCCAGCTTTTTCTCTGTTCTTTTCACCCTTGGTCTTTCCTGATCACTTCCTCCCTAACTCATGGTTCCATCATATCAAGAATCTTTTATTCAGTGCTACTTGGCAGTGAAACAGTTTACCTCATTTTTGCTCTTCTAACTGACTGCCACTGGTGCCGGCCTTTGGGGAAACATGAGACAGTAAGAAGCCAACACAAACTTTTTCTCTTGCCTCCACTGTCCAGTACGTAAATAAGGGCTTAACAGTCATTTTAAGTTTGTCTCATTGTTCTAGTGTAACATCTTGACATCTAATTGCTTGACAGTAAATATATATTATCCACAAATCCAATATTTTTCCTTATAATTTAATACATTTAACTTACTTTTATTTCATCCTACCACAATGCAGAAAGAAATCAGTCCAAAGTACATCTCTCATCCCTGTAACCACTTCTGTATCTAGTTTATGAAGTATAAATGAATATATAAAAAGTTGTATAGTTTTCTATCAAGTATTTCTTATTTTTTTAGTTGTAGTTGGATGCAATACCTTTGTTTTATTTATTTTTATGTGGTGCTGATTATCAAACCCAGGGCCCCACACAAGCTAGGCTCACGCTCTACCATTGAGCAACAACCCCAGCCTTCTATCAAGTATTTTTATATAAAGGACCACATTTGCCCTAAAGCTCTTGATACACAGATACACAGTGTTGAATTTAGATCCTGAGTGAGTAATTACACATATTACTATTGTTACCATAAATTAAAATATTAATGGTAACATTAATTTGCCATATTATGAGATTTCAGCAGCAGGAAATGCTTTTGATTGAATTAGTAACACTACACATATTATCAATGATCTTATGGGATTCAGCTAAAACAGTGCAATGTCTGAAATGACTCTATAAAACAAAGAAAACAAAGTTCTATACTTAGAAAAACAAATTAATACAGAAGTATCAGAGATGAGGTAGATAATACGTGTAACAAGAGAGGGATAAAGAGATAATAATTTATAACAGACTAGTAAATGAAGGATGTAATTTACTTAGATTATAATATATAATGTGCACATATGAAGAAAGTAATACTAATGAGGAATAAAGTGAAATATCCAAAGTCCCACATTTACAATGGGTAAGATTAATGATTAAAAATATGTCAATTTGTTTTCAAGGGAAAACCACATAATTGATAAGGAAAGAATGGGATGCTATCAGTCGAATAGAGATGTGGGAAGATAAGCCTGGCAATCTTCAACCCCTTAATATTCTGAATTCTTCCCTTCTAGATTCCAGAAAACTATCTTCTTTTCCTATTAAAAAAAAAAAAAAACAATGAATAAAGAAATAAACAGGGCCAAACAAAAAATTAACACCAAAGAAGGTACCTCAGTTTCTTTCCAGAGTGAAGCCTCAATATCATTAGATAGAGAATTAGAAATCTAATGAAACAAAAAAAAAAATAGCATTCGCATCAAAGCATACACTTTTAAGAAAATAGCTATAGGAATAGGGGATGCTGCCTCTCCCTGGAGCTTAATATCACTGGAAATATTGGTATTCCAAAATGGAAGGATCAGTGTAACAGCACTAATCATTAGAGCCATGTAATAAAATTAAAGAATAGGGACACTGGAGTGGCATCCAAATTGCCAAGGCCTATGAGGATCTATGGAAATTGTCACCAAGAATCTTGAAGTGAGATTGATGGGCTTTTGTTTAGGGTATTATTTTATTTTAATGATGAAAAAGATTAATAATTGGTGATTAAAGTTGCTATTAGCCATGCAATGGCAATTTCTAGTATTCATGCAATTTCTAGATCAAAATAATGGGATATATATATACTCAGAATCAACTAATTTAAGGGGAAAAGTGAGATTACTTGTGAAGCATACCACTTCAAGTATGTACAATAGTCTTTCTAAGGCTTCCCAAAGGAATTTATAGCTTTTAATGAGATCAAAATAAAATGAGAAAAGCATATGTGATATTTTTAAACACCATATAAGGACTCTGTTTTTCTCTGTTATAGTGGAATATATAGAAGCTGCACAACAAATGAAATTTTGTTTCAGTGTGGGTACAGTGGTTTCAAAGACCTTTTCTGTAACTATCATTTTAGATATAACTTTGTAATTGATAATACAGATAGCAGAGCTCTCATTCGTTCCCTGGTGTGTTATTATCAGTAGTTGTCAATTTTTTGCATACATCATCAATCTCCTAGATACACAGTTAACTACATAATTAGTGAGACATAATGAAAAACAAAGACCTTTGCTCAAAGACATAAAAAAGTGTTGCTAAAGCTATATATAAAGTTTTTCTTCTAGTCTTTTTATTATGGTGTTCAAAGTTACTTAGAATTCAATATTATTCTAAATAAAGAAAAATTAAAACTTTACAATCCTAACACGGGTTCTACTTTTTATCTTTAATTGTGCAAATCTATCTTTAAGTGCAAATTCAGAGATATTTAAGCTATAGGAAGAATAAGCAAACTGTTCAAATTTTTGTAACCCATATCCACAGGGAGCCTAGAGTTGGGCAGAATAAATAAATACAATTCAGAGCCAAGAAGATTGCAAAGAGAAAGAATGTATCCTCTCAAGCGTAGAACCAACCCAAAGTGAAGCTTCTAGGAATGGGGAGATCTTTATAGTTTTCCATAAGCATTGGTATGTAATTATTGACTTGACAGAAGCCTTGACAAATGCTTTCTTCTGCATTCTCATTATCAAGATGTTATTAGAAAAGAGCCAGGCAGTTTGTTTTTATATAACAAAGTTGAAAGTATGCTTTCATGAAGCTCTTTCACTTTATCAGAGCTCTTATTTTTTGTCATAATATAGTATTCAAAAACCTTAATTGTCCTGACATTCTGCAAAACATAAAAGGCTGCTGATGCTGTCTATCATGGTGCCAGTTGCATTTAGTGAGTAGGAATAACTTAGTAACAAACATGTATGTTGAAGGTGAAGGATAAATCCCATGATGTTTCATGGACCTTCTGCATCTGTAGACTTTTTAATCATCTTATAGTCTGGAATATAGCAGGAGAGCTTCTCTCTACGCAGAGAAGAGAAATTCACCCAGGGGCTGAGGAGAATGAGGCAAGAGGATTGCAAATTCAAAGCCAGCCTCAGCCACTTAGCAAGGCCCTTAGCAACTTAGTGAGACTCTGTTGCAAAATTAAAAATAAAGAGGCTGGTAATGTGGCTCAGTGGTTGAGCACCCCTGGGTTCAATCCCTGGTATCAAAAAAAATAATAATAATAAAATAAAAGAATACAAAGTCATTGTCTCTTATTCTCCAAGCCTGCAAAAATGAGGCACTAAATTTACTGGGTTTCTTTTACTTTTGAAGCACCTTCATAATACAGTTCTAACTTATTTGTTTCAAGGCTTATTTGGTTACCAGTTTCTAAGAGTTTTAGAACAAGGATAGTCAGGTTGTAAGCTTCCCTGCCATTTGTACCAGTTGATGAGCAAAATCAGTTCAGGAAGTATCTGTGGTGGATATGAAAATTGAGAAAAGTGCATCTAGTCTCGGTAATAAAATCATGGTTCACACTTCCAAAGTTGTGTAGCAAGATCATACTTTACATAAATATTCATTCTTTGAGTAAGTATATATGTGCCTATTTCTCAACCCAAATTCATGGCCTCCAATAGGATACATTAACAATAAATGAATTTATTTAATCATATGAAAGAAAAAGATTCAGCCCTAGTGTGTTCATATGTTATAACAGGGCTAGCCATGACAATGATGAAAGAAAATAATTCTCTTAGGCCAAGCTGTGAACAGCTTAGTAGGATGTCCACTTTGCATGCTTAGAGAGATGGCCTAAGTTATGAATCTACAAGAATTTATAAGCACTGTCAATGCTCAGCATTTGACACTGTCTTGCTAGCTAGTGGTGAATCTTAAGAAACAATAGAGAACTATCAACATAAAAGGAAGTCTGAGGTCTGATCTCTGATGAACAGATCCACTAGAGTGACTTCAAAGTGAGGATCTTTCTTCAATGCTTGTCAGTTGACAATTATTACAGAGAAGCAACAGCCAAGTAGACAGTATAACTTACATGACAGACATTAACCATCTTTTCCTCTCAGACATCTCAGTGGTCCCACAATATTCTCCCAAACAAATAATAGTGATAGGATTGAGACTATGCACGGATCTAAAAATATGTGCTCCCTTTCACCAAGACTCATCTCACTATAGCCCCGCTAACTGATAACATGCTACACTTCTTTGGAAAAAAAACCTAAAAGTTGGTGAAAAATGACAATATAGATCCCCTTCTACCTTTGAGGGGATAGATATTTATCTTATCTAGTATAGATACATACTCTGGGTAGGGTATTTTCTTTTTTTTAAGCTTTTTTTTATTATTAGTTGTTCAAAACATTACAAAGCTCTTGACATATCATATTTCATACATTTGATTCAAGCAGATTACGAGCTCCCATTTTTACCCCGTATACATATTGCAGATTCCCATCGGTTCCACATCCACTTTTTTACATACTGCCATATTAGTATGCCATCTTATGTAAAGAATGATAGAACAGCATATTGAAGGTTTCTACAAAGCACCAGCTTTGGATATAACAGTGTATAATACAGATATGGTCTTCCATGGGAGTCAACATTAATTTAACCAAAATGTCATATTTTGTTCAGCATTCCCAAGCTATTAGAATTCATGTATTAGGGAAACAAAATTTGGATTTGAAATTCACCTGTTTCACTATTTAGGCCCAGTAACCAACTTATAAACATGGGCTTTCCTACAAGTACAGGATTTATTGAGCAAGAGATTCTGGGTACTAGAGAAGGATTCACTGCTGAGAGTAGACAGAGTTCCACTGAACTAGAGCCTGGGATATAAACAGGCCAGGAACAGCTGATTAACACCGTTAAGATAGAAAGAAAAGAATGTACAGTGGGATAGACTTTGATCTCTGAGAAACAAAAGACAGTATTTATTGGCAGAATATTCATTTCCTTTTAGATGCATTACCCTTGTTAAACTACCAGCTTTGTTTTCTTATTAAATTGTGAATAGCTTATAAATACACTACCTTGTTCCCTTCCCTCCTTCCTGGCCTACTTTCCCTTTTCATCTCACTCTTCCAACCCTGGAGTTGTATGTATATACCAATAAAGCTCTGGTTCATTAAGTTGCCTTGATTTCTATTTCCTACGGAAAACACACCTTTCTCTTTTGGAAATGAACTAGTTAAGTAGAAATCCAACTAATGACCATAAACAAATAAGAAACTCATGGAATGTTTGCAATTTTAAGACCTTGTCCATATAAATACAATAGAACTGAAATATCAGTCAGAAAATATTAAATGTGGAGACTTCATTGATTATATTATAGTGTTTTGATCACATATTTAATGCATAATTATGGAGACAAGCAAAATAGAAAAAAATCCTCATAAGAAAAATATCCAAAGTAATATCAATAAAACTAATATTTATTTTATGGCAACAAAGACTTTAAACAATTGTCGCGACCCCTCGCCAGTAAGGGAAACACGACACAGGATTCTTCTTTCAGCAGTTTACTCAGGACCTTTGAATCATGATGAGAAAACAGGAACAAGAGAGGAAAGAGCGAGAGCGGTCGGTCTGCCCTAGTTTAAGTACCCAGCCTCGCCAATCAACTAGCACCACATGGAGGAGTCTAGTAGGTACAGCACAGCAGAAGCAGGCCAGAGCCCAGCCCACAGCCTTACAAGGAGTTGTTTACTTCTAACAGCTCCAACCGCTAATTAAGCAGAAGCAGGAAACCAGCGCCATTTTCAGGGTGCGGTCCGCGGCTCCCAACAAACAATGTCCTCTTTTACACTCAAATGTGTTTGGGGGATGGGTAAATATTACCAAGGGGTAGCACAGATAAATTTCCAAGAAGAGTTGTGTGTTAAACTATATATAATAGTAAATTTGAAAAACAAAAATGCATATGATATGCATGGGAGACAAGGACAAGGTCAGGAGTAGGCTTATTTTGGTAGAGCAAAAGAAATCCAAGAAGAATAAATAAATGAGATCAGACTCAAGTGAATATGATCGCTAATCTAAATTCTGATACCAATTTGGAGTCTAGTTACAAAATAAGTTAATGACAGATTTAGCAGAAATGGAGAAGTTCAAGAAAGAATTGATGTGGTAAATCAAAATAAGTTTTACAAAACCTGTTGCATTTGAAATAATAAGTCACAATAATTATAAATATTTAGGGGGAAGGTAGAAATTTAAATTTTAGGTAAGGTAAATTTTTTTAAAGATAAATGTTAGATAGAAGTCTTTTTAATTGATGGAGTAATGATATCCTTTCATGTTTTAACCAATGTGGTCTAATCCAAGAAATAAGAAGAAAAACAAATATACATGAAAGAGGCAAAAACATGAAAATTTTAAGGACAAGTTACTTAGCAAAATTTAAAAAGCAGGAAGATAAGTAGAGAATAATAACTGAGAAAAAATATTATGGATTTGCCATTAGTACCCCGAGAAGCACTTTTAGCCAGTGATAAATATACAAGTCTTACTGTAATAATGTAAAGGATAAATAGTGACTGTAGTAAAAGAAGAAGTAGAATACCCTTTGGAGTGCTATTGTGCTAACAAGAAAGAATTCAATACCATAGCTTTACCCTGGTATTAATTTTTCTAAAGATTTCTATATTCTTAAAGATGACAATATCCTTAATAATCATCTCAAAATGTGCAAGAGTGGAGGTCCTCAAAATGTTTTTTGAATAAATGCAAGTTCTAGGCTTATTGAAACACAGAGAAGAACAACTATATAATTAGGAGAAGAAAAAAATTAAATGAGTATAAGGGGAAGGTAGAACAAATGAGAGGTTATTTTAAAATGTTTCCTTGTGAAGAAAGTGATAAAAATTTAGCCAATATTTCAAAAAACAACATTATTCATGTTTTAAAATTTGTAATGAAAATTTTCAGCACTAATTTTGAATTATGAATATGTATCAAATTTTAAAATATTGAAGGTAAAGAAATATGAGAGCATATCAATCCAAACAAAAACAGAAAGGATAGAATAGCTATAATCCAAAGGTATACAGGATTTAGACAATAGAGAACACAGACTGTATATAAAATATCTGCCTGAAATAGTAGACTTGAATCAATGATAGTGACATTATTTCTTTAATTTTTCATGTTCACTTAATGTTTACCATATGCCCTAATAAATATTCAAAGAGATGTCCTGAAATTGATCATTGATTTAATTTTGGTTTAGTTTTAATAAATGAAATCAGACCAACATATGAATTATATTTATATGTAAATCAGAGAATTTTTATTTTTAATTTATTTCTTGAACACTACAAAGATCTTAGAACAGATTTACAAAATAATTTAATACTCATTATTTAATGAGAAAAGAGCATTAAAAATAAGGTTTATTATGGCTGGGGCTATAGTTCAATGGCAGAGCGCTCACCTAGCATGGGTGAGGCACTGGGTTCAATCCTTTGCACCTCATAAAAAACTTAAAAAATAAAGGCATGCTATCCACCTACAACTATAGAAAAAGAATGTACAGTGAGATAGATTTTGATCTCTGAGAAACAAAAGACAATATTTATTGGCAGAAAAGTCATATTAGAGTTTGAAGAAGTCAAGAAATATGCAAGTAGAAGAATTTTGATGGTTACTTTGTTTAGATTTTAAATCTCAACCATGGTATTAATAGGTAAATACAGCAATTATCATTATGAAATTCTTACCTGGAAACTAGAATACAACTATTATCAAAAATGTGTATGTACTCTGGCTAGATTTCTGTTGTGCAAATTCCTCTCTTCTAACTCTTGAACATACTCATTCCTCTAATCCCTACCAGCTGAGGGAGCTGAAGATAACTACTAAAAAATATTTTCACTGAACTGAAATAATTCCTTTCACATATTATTCCCATTATCCCTGGTACCTCATGAAGACAGAGCTCAATAAAATAACTGACAACTCATATTTTATACACATTATTTTCACATTTGCTATAAAAGTAGAAGCCCATATGGCCACTCATATTTGCCATCTTGAAAACTCAAGCCTAGTTTCAGTAAACATTGTCAGTTTTCATAAATATGATTGAGAAAGGCTTCAAAAGTAGGCTCTATGGCTCCAAAATTCACAATTAATCATAAATTATGTTGTGTATCAGTATGCCTTAAATAAAATGCTGCTGAAAAATATTGGGTATATATGCCATGATAGTGATATGACTTCTTTAATTTTCTTTGAAGTTTTCCTATTAATGATTTGTAATGAATTTTTTCACCTTTTAAAATTTATATATTTATTTATTTGTTCTTATTAGTTATACATGACAGCAGAATGCATTTTGATTCGTAGTACACAAATTGATCACAATTTTTCATTTCTCTGGTTGTGCACAAAGTACAGTCACACCATTTGTATCATCATGCATGTACCTAGGGTAATGATGTTGTCTCATTCCACCATCTTTCCTAACCCCATGCCCCCTTCCCTTCCTCTCCCTCCCCTTTGTCCTATCCAAAGTTTCTCCATTCCTCCCATGCCACCCCTTTCCATTATGGATCAGTATCCACTTATCAGAGAAAACATTTGGCCTTTGGCTTTGGGGGATTGGCTTACTTCACTTAGCATTATATTATCCAACTCTCCATCCAAATGCCACCGTGATTTTATTCTGTTTTAATGCTGAGTAATATTCCTATCTCTCTCTCTCTCTCTCTCTCTCTCTCTCTCTCTCTCTATATATATATATATATATATATATATATATATATATATATATATATATATATAATTTTTTTTTTATTTATCCATTCATCTACTAAAAGGCACCTAGGTTAGTTCCATAGTTATCTATTGTGAATTGAGCTGCTATGACCATTGCTGTGACTGTGTCACTGTAGTAGTATGCTGATTTTAAGTCCCTTAGGTATAGACCAAACAGTGGGATAGCTGAGCCAAACAGTGGATCCATTCCAAGTTTTCTAATGAATCTCCATACTGCTTTCCATATTGGCTACACCAATTTGCAGTCCCACCAGCAATGTAAGAGTGTGCCTTTTCCCCCACATCCTCACCAACATGTATTGTTGCTTGTATTCTTAATCACTTCCATTCTGACTGGAATAAGATAAAATCTTAGAGTAGTTTTGATTTCTCTAATTACTAGAAATGTTGAAAACATTTTCATATATTTGTTGATCAGTTGTATATCTTCTTCTGAAAAGTATCTGTTCAGTTCCTTAGCCCATGTATTGATTGGGTTATTTGTTTTTTTGATGTTAAGTTTTTTTGAGTTCTTTGTATAGCCCGTAGGTTAGTGCTCTAGCTGATGTGCATGTGGTAAAAATTTGCTCCCACTCTGTGGGCTCTCTCTTCACATTGCTGTTTCCTTTGCTGAGAAGAAGCTTTTTAGTTTGAATTCATCCCATTTATTGATTCTTGATTTCATTTCTTGTACTTTAGGAATCTTTTAAGGAAGTCAGGGCCTAATCCAACATGATGAAGATTTGGGCCTACTTTTTCTTCTAATAGGCACAGGGTCTCTAGTCAAATTCTTAGGTCCTTGATCCACTTTGGGTTGAGTTTTATGCATGGTGAGAAATAGGGGCTTAATTTCATTTTGCTGCATATGAATATCCAGTTTTACCAGCACCATTTGTTGAAGAGGCTATCTTTTCCTCAATGTATGTTTGTGGTGTCTTTGTCTAGTATGAGATAACTGTATTTATGTGGGTTTGTCTCTGTGTCCTCTGCTCTGCACCATTGGTCTACAAGTCTATTTTGGTGCCAATACCATACCGTTTTTATTACTATTGCTCTGTAGCATAGTTTAAGTTCTAGTATTGTGAGGCCACATGCTTCAGTCTTCTTGCTAAGGATTGCTTTGGCTATTTGGGGTCTCTTATTTTTTCCACATGGATTTCATAATTGCTTTTTCTATTTCTATGAGGAATGTCTTTGGGATTTTTATTGTGATTGCATTAAATCTGTATAATGTTTATGGTAGTGTGTTCATTTTGACAATATATTAATGAATTTGTTCTCTTTGATGATTATCATAGTTGCAATTTCTGCAGGAAAAACATGTCTTTACAAAATAAATAGACAAATCAAAACTGACTACAACATGATTACCCTTAAAAAGGAAGTTAAAAGAAAATTTAAAGCTGTTTTTCTCATATTTTTTTTAAATTCTGAGTAAATCTGACATATTTTTTACCTCTAAACATGTAGAGCTAATAAAAACAATTATCTAGAATAATTCAATTTCAAGGTGGAAGGAAATTATGTTCATCTAATCAATGGTTTTTCCTAATGCATTAGAGTTCTAAATTTTTGTTTTTAGCTAGATATAATGGTCCATACCTGTAATCCCAGGTCTAGGGAGGATAAGACAGGAGCATCACAAGTTTCAAAGCAGCTTAGAAAGACCCAGTTTCAATATAAAAATTACAATGGCTGGGGTACAGCTCAGTGGTAGAATGTCACTGGATTAAATCTCCATTACTGAAAAAGAAGAGAGAAAGAGTAAGTAAGTGTTGGTTTTTAAAGCATAGCATTTAGGAGCAAGTGCTTACATCTAGTAACAATGCTGATAATGTGGCAGGGTTGTTTACCTTTCATAATTTTAAAACCACTGCCCTTTAATGTTGTACTTCATTTTAAAAATCACATGTGGATTATTGTACCATGCACTATAAATTGGAGGTAGTCTTCTTTTATATTCTCAATTTTTAAAATATTGGGACAAGTTAGATATTGTTTGAAGATAATCACTAAAATATAATTTGGTGATTTTCTCCATTCATTCATTAAGTGATTATTGAAAATCTACTTTGTGACAGGTATTCAAATTAGATTCTGAATATTAATAATTAAGGAAGTAAGACTAACATCAGTTGGCCTAACCAATTACAAAAGTTTTGAATTCCTGCCAACTCATAATATTTGAGATGACAGCAACTATGATTAGTTCATAATTTCATGATTTAGGTTTTTATGCTACTAAATACAATATTTAATTCTCTTAGTGATGTGGTGTAGTTTGATTAGTCCCTTTCAAAAATGAGAAAAATGAGATTCAATAGGTTTCTTACCTTCAACAATTTCCCAAGTTTTCATATTAATAATAAAGGTGTTATGGTTTGGGCATGAGGTATCTCCCTAAATCTACTGTGCTAATGCAAGTGACAAATGATTAGATCATGAGAACTATAACCTAATCTGTGTATTAATCAATTTAACCAATTAATAGTTTGAATGGATTACTGGGTAGTAACTCTAAGCACATGGGGTGTGGCTGGAGGAAGTGGGTCACAGGGGGTATGCCTTGGGGATTATATATTTTGTTCCTAGTTCCCACTTGGTCTATGCTTCCTGGATGCCATAAGCTGAGTAGCTTCTCTGTGCCACACCCTTCTGCCATTATGTTCTTCCTCACTTTCATTGTTCAGAGCAATGAAGTCAGTCAACCAGGAACTGAAGCTCTGAAATCATGAGCCCCAAATAAACTTTTCTTCCTTTAAGTTGTTTCTGTCACATGTTTTGTTCACAGTTACAAAAAAAAAAAAAAACCTGACAGAAAAAATTCTCACTAACACACCAGACAATCTGCCTCCAAAATCCATGCTCAAGAAAACTGTACGGTCTCCTTGCCTGAAATAATTTCTACTAAATAGCTAGGAATAGAACTCTTGAGTAAATATGTCAAAGTTTTACAAATTTATACATAAGAGACTCTTTTTGAACTATCAAAGAAATTAGGAGATCATGTAACATGATGGTCACACTATCAATTAATACCCCAGAATAATCCAGGGTGCCAAAATCTCCCAGAGAACGTAATTACTGGCATAAAAATGTTGGTTAGAAAAGTGGGTTCACACAGTGAATTTTTAGTAGGTAAATATAGTATGTACTGTCTTCCTTTCTCAATATTCCATGAGAACTACGCCCTTATTAAGGAGTCACTGAAGTTCCACTAGATTCACCTGACACATGTTAGACAATACTGGACATTTTAGTTACCAAAGTAAGGCATTTCTGTGACTCAAGGTTCCTGAGGAGAGTTTCATTAGCTAAAATTTACCTAAAAGTCCCAATTCTATCTTTCATCTTATATAGTGGGGCAAAGAAAGCAGTCATCATTTAAAATAGGATCACAGGCTAATTGTGAGAATAATCCCTGAGTCTTTATTACCCACTTTAAAACACACTTGATTAATGTTTGGATTACATCTGTAAACCAGGAAAAATGGGTTGTAACACCACAGCCAAATTAAAGTTCTTATTTAATGCTGACATTTGGGAAGTTTTAATTTTGCTTGATTGGTTTTATATTTTTAATTTTTATTAAATTAATGTTTTCAATTATGGAATACATAATAATATTAGTGTTATATTTTATAATCCTTTATCTTGGATACAAAATTCTTTTATATATGGTTCATTTAAATATTCATTCTTTCAGGAACTAACCTAACAAAAAAGTATCATCATCTCTAACAGATGTGAGACAATATTTAATTGTGGCTTTCATTTGCATCTCTCTGATGGTTAGTGATACTGACCAATATACTTATTGGCCATTGTATGTCTTCTTTTCTTTTTCTATGCAGATCCTTCGCACATTTTTTTAAACTTTTTTTTTTTTGGTTTGTTTGTATGATTGCTTGGTTTGAGTTTCTTAAAAATTTGGATATCAGATATGCAGTTTGCAAATATTTTCTCCTCATGTATAGGTTGTCTCTTCACTCTACTGATCATTTACATCGCTGGGCAGACTTTTTTAGTTTGATGCATCATACTTACATTTTTTTTTTACTTTGGCTGCCTTTTCTTTGGATGTTGAGTACTTTTTTATATTCTGGATATTAATACCCTGTCAGAGAAGCAGCTGGCAAAGATTTTCTCCCATTCTATAGGTTCTCTCTTAATTTTCTTAATCATTTCCTTTGCTGTGCAGAAGTTTTTTTAATTTGGTAGAATCCCACTTATTGCTTCTTGATTTATTTCTTGAGCTGTAGGAGTTTCAAGCAACCCAATTTAAAAATAGGTCAAAGAAGCTGGGTGTGGTGTGACTCAGAAGGCTGATAATTTCACAAATTTCACTTGTTTCAGTGATGAGAGAATTCTCAAGTGAATTGCTAGGAGGATTGCAAGCTCAAAGCCAGCATCAGAAACTTAACAAGACAGTACCTCAAAAGAAAAAAGGTTGGGGATGTGACTCAGTGGTAGAGAATCCCTGGGTTCAATCCCTGGTACAAAAAGAAGGAAAGAAAGAAAGAAAGAAAGAAAAAAAGAAAGAAAGAAAGAAAGAAAGAAAGAAGAGAGAGAGAAAGGAAGGAAGGAAAGAAAGAAAGAGAGAGAGAGGGGAAGAAAGAAAGAAAGAAAGAAAGAAAGAAAGAAAGAAAGAAAGAAAGAAAGAAGAGAGAGAAAGAAAGACAGGAGAGAAAGACGGAGAGAAAGAAAGAAGGAAGGAAGGAAGGAAGGAAGGAAGGAAGGAAGGAAGGAGAGAAAGAAAGAAAGGAAGGAAGGAAGGAGAGAAAAAGAAAAAGAGAAAGAAAGAGAGAAAGAAAGAAAGGAAGGAAGGAAGAAGAGAGAAAGAAAGAAAGAAAGAAAGAGAGAAAGAAAGAAAGAGAGAAAGAAAGATAAAAAGAAATGTCAAAGATCTGAAAATCTTTTATCCAAAGATACCCAAATGTCCAATGAATACAAGAAAAGAGGCACCATTTCATTAGGCACCAGGAAAATACAAATCAAAATCATAAGAGGCCATTATATTCACTAGGATGATTAAAATCAACTAGAAACGTTAAATGTAGAATGACCACACAATCATTTCATTGCTAGATACATACTCAACAGAAATGAAAATATTATCTTCACAAGAACTAATATATGAATGTTAATAGCTGCATTATTCATAATGACCCAAAGTATAAAGAATTCAAACATTTATCATCTTATAAGCGGATGAATAATATAGGGTATATAAATACAATGCAGTATTATTTAGCAATTAAGCACTGATACATACTGTAACATGAATGAATGAGTCTTGAAAGTATGTTAAGTGAAAGAAGTCAGTCACAAATGACCATGTATTATATGATCCCATTTGTATGACAAATTTCTATAAATCAAAAAATCTGTATAGACAGAAAGTAGATTATTGGTTGCCAAATGCTGGTGAACTTGGGGACAAATAGAAAGTTAACAAAAAGATGTTTCTTTCTGAAGAAAATGTTCTAAAATCTATTGTGATGTTTGCATAACTATTAATATACTAAAAATCATTAAATTGCACAATATCCATTGGCTAATTTACAGTTGCTAATTATATCTTCATGTTACTTTAAAAGAATATATTTTGAAATAGAAAAATAATTCTTCAATAATCATCTCTTGTTCACTTACTGTTATCAGTGTTCTACTAGTAAGGACATTCATAGTTTTATTACTTGGTGACAAAATGGCACTTAACATTATCTTGGGAAGCATTTGAATTTTATGTAATTTAAAATTTTACAAGATATTTTGAAACTCATAAGACTGTAAAGAACCACAAGAAGCCATACTGATAATTTCACAAATTTCACTTGTTTCAGTGATGAGAGAAATCTCAAATGAATTGCTAAAAGACACATAGTTGCATTAAGCATCATTAAATAGCCAAGTTTATTAGTTTTCTTTGGGATTTTTTTCTTTATATGTTACTCCCTTTTCTACTCAATGTTAGTACTGAAATCTCAAATGCTTTCAATTATAATAAATATAATGAAACATTTAAAAATAAAAGTAGGTCAAAAAAATGTGATTGTTGGCCAAAATTCAAAAAGCATAGATTGGGAAGCATTATGGACAAAATTATTTAATAAGTAATTATGACCTAAGTTTTTGGCCCCTAGATTTTAAAATGGCATTAAAAATTCTATATGATATATTTTATTACTCACACAATATCCATGCCAAGCTTCTGACCATTTATTTTCTTTAATTTTAGTGGTGTTCTATATTCTCATAAGTTCTTTTAAAAATGAACATCAACAAATTTCATACATTCTTAGGTGTTATTAATAAAATTTTAGATCACAATATTTATTACTAAAAAAATTATTTGTACAAAATCTCACTGTTAGTTTGACTTAAGGCTAAAACAATAGTAACAAAACTAATATTTGTAGGATATTAGTATCCTACTAATAAAGTAAAATATTTGCATTTTGTATAACTTAACTCTTAGATATGTTATATTGGCTTCTCTCAAAACAACAGTAACTATTGATTACTATATATACTTAAGTTTTTGTTCTTTGGTCAATTAGATACATCAATTTTACTAATGTTCAATATTGAGGACCACTGCTAAATAAGAGTTGATAGCCTGTATTATCCTTTTAACTCAAGCAGATGCTTGAAGTTGGTAAGTTTTTCATCTGTTGATTTATCAGATTTTTAAAAATATTTTTTAGTTGTAGTTAGACAAAATATCTTTATTTTACTTATTTATTTTTATGTGGTGCTGAGGTTCAAACCCAGTGCCTCACTCACACTAGTGAACGCTCTACCACTGAGCTACAACCCCAGCCCCAATTAGATGTCTTTAAAAAAAAAAATTAACCTAGAACCTGAAGCTTCATTGACCAACATCTCTTTTGCATATGCTGCCAAAGAATATATTTACTCTAAGTAATTTATTGACAAATTGGGGGGGTTGGGTGGTGCTGTTGCTATTGTCAAAATTATTAGCAAGCTTTATTTGTATTAAACTGGAATATTTATCTCATATTTCTGCCTTCTTGAAACAAAACACTTTAGTAATTCTCAGACCATTTTATGACTTAAAGTAAAACAGAGGATCAAATTACTATGATGGATTTCAAGTGGGTTTATTAAACTTTCAATCTTGATTCTAAATGCTGTAGTAAAATAATATGCTTTTCTGTGCCAACTAATATTTCAGTCCACTAAAAACAAAGCCATGACAAATCACTTAAGGCTATTGAAGCAGGCTGTGCACACCATGTCATTGGCCACTTAAAAAAATCAAGTTTAGAGTCTTTGACAACAGTTAAAATTTCCAAGCTAGCTTTTAATATTTAATGATATCCTTTCCTATAATAACTCTAAGTAATTAAAAAATAGAATTTGCTTCAGTTTCCTTCAAAAGAGGAAGAAAGTACAACATTGCATCCCAAGTGACATCTGTCAGCACATATGCAGTAACAAACTTAACTAATTAGGTAATATATCATTGTTCTGTTTCTATTTACGTATTCAACTTATACAAGTTTAAAATGTAGACGTTAATAGGATAATGATGATAATAATAAAAGGGTATCATATATGATCTGTGAAGACTATGAATTTTTAAAACATCACATGGTCCCCCATTATTATATAGAATTTTTATGTTTTGTGTATCATTTAAAAATATAAAGTAAAAATGTTACAAACTAAGGTTATTAAAGAGTTCACTACTTAAAAACACAGCCTTTTTCTGATTAATAAATGCAGTCAATGTTGATACATAAATCTACTTGGGTATGTAAATGTATACATATATGTTTTAATGAGATAACACCATGAGCCAAAAAACAACAATAAAAAAGTATCTATAAAAACTTAAGTATCTCCGGGCACGGGTGGTGGCATGTGCCTGTAATCCCAGCAACTCAGGAAGCTGAGGCAGGAGGATGGGTGAGTTCAACCAGCCTCAGCAACTTATCAAGGTCCTAAGCAATGCATCGAGACTCTGTGTCTAATAAAATATAAAAAAGGGATGGGGATGTGGCTCTGTGGTTAAGTGCCCTGGGTTCAATCCCTGATACCAAAAAACAAAACCAAAAACCTTTAGTGTCTACATAAAACAAATATCAACTTCACTAATTTTTTCCAATTCAACCATGATTTATTTATTTGAAAAGCCTCTTCTAAATTTTATGTAATCTATAATCACCTGGCTTTGACTTTTACCTTTTATTCTTATTCATATGCCAGAAGTAAAAATAAAACCTTTTTATGTCAGAAGTAAAAATAAAACCCCTTTATAATATAATCAATAATTAGCTTAATCTCCTTTCAAAGTGATGAAACTAAATTTTACATCCATGTTAGGAAGTCTCTTCATGTTCTATTAAATTTTGGATCCAAAAAACCCTACAAATTATCTTTAAGAATTACTTACAATATTGCAATAACTAGCTTGAACCTTTATTCAGTCTTAAATAAACCAACTGTAATGTTGATGAAACAGTCAATTTTAAATAAAAATGCTAACTCATTGTTTTCAGGAAACCAGACCTTTCACCAATTATAAATTATATAACTTTAATTAAATTTAAATATCTCTTTTACATTGTTCAAATTGTCTTTCGTATAAAACAATTCGAAGTTACATAAATACTTATTGAAATAAAGTCCACCACATAAATTATAATATTTATTGAATTTATTTAGGTCCAGGTCTAAATCTAATTCTTCAAACTTTTGGCCATTTCTGCTTACTATGATTCACAATTTTTCATTGTGATATGTTATTATATACAATCTTCTTTCTTTTCATATGAAAATAAGATACATTTGGCCTAGTAGTAACAGTTCCTTTATTATGTATTGAAACATGAGGTTTTGAATTTTTCCTTTATATCATAATTTTTCATGAAAACTAATGAAACATAATTCTTATTTAAAATATTTTAAAAATTAAATATAGAACTTGAATATGAAATAACCATTGAAATTTTATTTTAACTTCAAAAGTATATATTCACATTGTATAAAATGTATTACATTACCTGTTAAACAGTTTTCAAATAACTGATAAAATATTAGTGATTTCTAAAGAACATGGTTGCATCTTGTTTTTATTTATTTATACTTAGGTCTAATAAGGAGATAGGAAAACAAAGTTAGATACAATGAATATTTCAAATTATTTTAGGTTATGAATAAAATATTTTCCTTCAAATTATTCATAAGCTTTCACTTAATTTAAGATTATTAAATTCATAACATTTCCATTTGGGGGGGTGCGGGGATTGAACTCAAGGGCACTAGTCCACTGAGCCACATCCCCAGCCCTATTTTGTATTTTATTTAGAGACAGGGTCTCACTGAATTGCTTAGCACCTTGCTTTTGCTGATGCTGGCTTTGAACTGGTGATTCTCCTGAGTCAGCCTCCCAAACCGCTGGGATTACAGGCATGCACCACCACACCCAGCAACATTTCTAATTATTTATATGTGAAAGTATCCATCTATTCTTTCAAACATCCTTTATTATGTACCTAATGAGAAATGTGATACACTAAACTCTAAGGACAGAACTATGTATTTTGATGCCACATATAATGTAAAAAGATGGCTCTATGCATAGCTCTAATATATTTAGAAAAAATTGAGATCTGGGAGAACATCTAATATTTATTAGAAGTTATTGTTCCTTGAGTTTTATCTGGAAGTACAATAAGTTCCTGAAAAGATTTTTTTAACTTTTTTTTTAACTGTAGATGGACACAATACCTTTATTTTATTTGTTTTATTATTTTTATTTTTATGTGGTGTTGGGAATCAAACCCAGTGCCTCACACATGCTAGGCAAGCACTTACCACTGAGCTACAACTCTGGCCTAAGATATTTTAAGAGTAGAGATGGCCTACTTCTATCCTGACCTGTGCACAACGGGCTGACTTGAACTATAATCAATCCCTCTACCTTTTTTTTTTTTCATTTTAAAAATTACTGTTAAAGATCTTCAGCATAAGTATAATCCTCAACAGAGAAAAAGCATTAAAGGAAATATCTAAAAGAGAAACATAAAATTAGTTCCATAAAATATGATGTAAAATTATTAGTAGAATGAGACTTTCATATACACAAAATTAGATTTTTTTCCCTCATTTGCAAAACTAAAAATTATTCATATCATTTATTAAAAACTATAACTGTTAGGTGAAAAAAAACTTACAGGTAAAATTTTCTGAATTTTCTTCTTCCTCATATCTCATAGGAAGATCTTTGTAAACTATTCTAAAGTGAGAGCACATCACCACAGAGGAGATTTCTCCAGATAAAATGATTGAAATCACATAGGAACTACTTTCAAATTTTTATGAAAATACTTTAAATGTGTGTTTATAGGATATCTTATACATTAATGTCTTTTCTTAAAATTGTACTAGTTATATTACTGCCCACAACCTGAGGCATATAATAAATCTACAAAAGCTAAACTCTGGTAGGCAATAAAGAAAAGATAATACATTTTTATAGCAATTTTTACACATTATATATTGTTGTTTTTTTATACTTGTGTAGTATATTGTGCTTTAGAAATAGCTCAGAGGAATAAACGAAAACTTAAAAATGTAAATGAAGGAAATTTGAAATAAATGGAATTCCTTTTAAGTAGATTAAAATTACCATTAACTTCTTGATCTTCATAAGCAACAATGAAGCAAAGGGTGCATTTCTTAATGGAATGCTCAAGTTTTTACATAAAAACCTGACATTGAGACATGTTTGAGCATTATGAATAGAAGAAATGGACTCTGTCATTATATACTCTGGATTATATTAATATATATACTATATATTTGAAATCTTCATAATGCACATTTAACTATGGTTATTTTAGAGAACTTTGATAATTGAATAGGGCATGGTGATGTACAACCATAAACCCAGCTACTCAGGAGAGTAAGGCCATTCTGAGCAACTTAGGAAGACACTGTCTCAAAACAAACAAAAAAAATTAAAAATAGATGGGGTATAGTTCAATGATAAAGTGCTCCTGGGTTCAATCCCATTACCTGAACCTCTCCCACAAAAAATCTACCAATCGAAATTGCAATGATCTATGTAGTCAAATTGGAATTGCATTGGTGGCTAATTACTATTTATAATATTACTTTTGAAATACATTTCTAACAAATTATTCAGTCAACTCTGAATAGTCTGTTATTACATTACACTGTCAATTTATTTTTGCCCCTCCATTAAAGTCAACTCTAATCTTAGCAGGCAGTTTTACCAATGACCCTAATTTAGAGCACAACTGAAAACTGCCTGTCAAGATCACTCAACAAGTTCCTACAATCTAAAGAAACAAAAAGTAAAACAAAACAAGTTCCTGCATTCTAAAAACCAGAATGGGGATACTCACAGCCTTTGGGAAAGGGATCCTCTACGATTTTCCTTTGCTAGCAAAGCAATAAATCTTTTTCGCTTTTCTCAAAACCATGTCCTTGTTTTTGGACTGGAATTGAGGAAAAGGACCAAGTTCTCTACAACAAGTTTGGTACCCCAGGTGGGACCTGGGAGCAGTCCCCACTCTACCTTTCTTGGGCAGGCTTGGATCTCCAAGAACCCCACTTTAATGCTGGAGGAGAGTTAGGAGACAGTTTCCCTCAGGTCAAACCAGAGGAGCTGTTTCCATGATTAAAGGGAGGGATTAAGGAACCATCCCAAAGGTGCTGAAGCTCCTTTTGCTTCAGGAACTCTGGCCTTCTCTCCCTGAATATACAGGTTGCTCCATCATGGTCCACTTTGAGGAAAAGGAAACCAAACTCTAAGTTGCAGCAACTTTGGCTATTAGGTAAGTTTCTCAGGATGCACGCCAAGACCCTTGATTCCTCACCTGGTTCCTCTTTGTGGGAACATCTTGTCCCTCTCTCTGGGGACATCTGTGGTGCCATTGGTGTAGGCGTCATGGTCAAGTAGGACCTAGGAATATGTACTCCCTTCTGATCTTTTCTAAGTTCTCATCTGTTTGTTGGCTTTGGGCTTGGGAATTCCCTCTGGTTGTCTGTTTTGTTGGTATCTGTTACTGCCCCTTTTAAGACATGACCAATACTGCATTGATCCTATAAGTAGTCTCTTGGGAAAGATCTTGGCTGGTCAATTTAAAGGTTTTCATCTGTCAGTCATGGTTTTGGGGCTCCTGTCTTGTCCCTCTCTGGGTTTCTTTTTTTGTACAATCCTACAATTGGAGTTGGTCTGTCAGAGGTAAAGTAAATTGAAGGGCCACTTATAGGTATAAGCCTGTCTAAGATAATGTTTTACTGTAATGATATGATTAATGAATAGCTTTCTGCATTATTATACAAAACTTGAAGTTGGAGTCAGTCTGTCAAAGGTAAAGTAAGTGGAAAAAATTTGTACATGCTGGTCTGTCTGTTTTAAAGTTTCTCTTCTGTCAGCCCTGGTTTTGGTGATCCTCTCTATGGTTTTGTGTGTGTGTGTGTGTGTGTGTGTGTGTGCATGTGTGTGTGTGTGTGTGTGTGTGTGTGTGTGTGTGTGTGTGTAGGTGTCTGTTACTGGCCCTTTAAGACCTGGGCCACACTGCATTGATCTTAACATAGTCTCTTGAGCAGAGAGATCTTAGGTGAATGGGCCACACATAGGTATAAGCCTGTCTAAGAGAAAGAGACAGATTACTGTAATACAATCTGGCCTTTGAATGGTTTTTCTAGATATCATACCATCTTGATTTTGAAGTTGGTTGTAAAAGAGATTCTGTATGTACAGGCATTTATGTAGTTGTGTGATAAGGGGTCTGAACCATCAGGAATAAAGTTGAAGTTACAAAAAGCACTGCATCTGTTGTGTAAGGAGAGGAGAACACCAGAAGAAATCCCAGCACTCTTTCTCAGCTTGGCCCCAGGAAGGCACAGATCATCTCACTGTGGTCAGGGATACTAGCCCTAAACTGGGCAGAGTGGGGTTGGGGGAAATCCCAGAAAAGCTACCTGGGCTATAGGAGAAAATGGCCAAAGAGAACCTGGCCTCTACCCTGCCTTCCAGTATCTTTTGCCACTGGGGACCGAGGTGGCAGGATGGAGGCTGCTGGCCACAAAGGATGTGGCAGTAAGTTCCCACACTATCAGTTTATGACCTGGGGACAGGAATAGTCTCCCTTTTAAGATCTGACAAGACACCCCAGTTGGCCAGGGGTATTCATCGCTGCGACAAAGCAATTCTTGCTGCATCCCATCAAACTAAATGCCTGGAGAGACTGGCAGAGTAAATAATTGCACCCAGAAAAGAAAAAGAAACTAAGGCCAACCTATGTTTTGCTGGCAGCCTCTGCCAAGGGATTGTCAAAGAAGCCTGAAGAAAAGGATGGAAAGGGGCCTCTTCCATTGCATATCAATATGCCTAGTAAAAGAAAAAGGCCCAGAAGGAGCCTCTGGGTAAAACTGACAGTGGGGAACTCACTGTAGATGGTATTATGATAATGATCATGTGCTAAACAAGATGGCAGAAGATAAGTGTTACCTCACTCTTTTTCTTTCTCTCTAGCCCAATATGTGTTAATGAACTACTAACCTCTGTTCTAGTAAAACACCAATCTTTATTTTTGTTCTTTCTTTTTGTTCTTCTCCTTATGACACTCTGGCGATCTTTCAAAATTAACATTTGGCCCTTATTTTCTCAAAAAAAATTTAATTGTACGATATTACATTCCAAGACAAAGCTCCAAATTCTTAACAAAGTCTCCAAAACCTGGTGAAATTTGGTTTGGCCTAAATCTCTAGATACATAGACTGTTTCTACTCTCTTTTCTTCCCACCATCTTATACCACTTGAATTTCCTTAAACAGCAAAATCTCCTTACCCCACTCAGATCATTGGCATATCTGTTTCCCTCTGTCATGAACATTCTTTAGCCAACTCTTGCCCCCCATGAATTTCACCTCATCTTTTACAACTTAAGCATTGATTTTTTTTAAAGAGGGTTTTCAGGTTTTATTCTCTCATAGCATCTTATAATTTTCCTTTGTAGCACTTATCATATTCATATGCATGCATCTATATGTGAAAACAAAAAATCACTTTTTATGGTGATAATTTACTTTCACTCAACACATTAACCTTGTTCTCAGGGCAAGTTCAGATGTCTAGTTCATTCTTGCATTCTCAGTGCCACCTCTACAGTACCTGGTAGACAGTAGTCAGCAGTATCTCATCCCTTCACTTACTCATTCAACAATGAATAAGATGTGCGACCATTTCTCCATGTTCTTAGATTACAGAAGTTTTAAAAGTACAACTAAGAAACTATTACAAAATGGGGCAGGTAGACAACTACAACCAATAAATAGAAGTCCAGGAAATACTAAGTACTCTAAAGAATGTAAAGCAGTGTAAGGAAGTAGAGTTTTGAAGGCAGTGTCACCTCAAGTGGAATGTTCACAGAAGTGACATTTGAGCATCAATCTGAATGAGCAGAGAAGAAAGTGATATTCACAGAGGTAGAGGAGAACTTCTGGCAGGGGCAAGTAAGAGCACATAGCACATCAAGTTATAGGCTTGATATTTTAATCAGCTTTTCCTCATGGTGACTAAGAACAACTTAGAGGAAGAAAAGTTGACTTGAGGTTCACAATTTCCGAGTTCTCAGTCCTTAATGGCCAACTCCATTGCTGGGCCCAAGGTAGGACAGTACTACATCATAGAGGAAAAGCCCAACTGAGGAAAGCTGCTCAGCTGGGGTGGAAAAGGGTGGCACAGGAAAGATACACTCTTGTAGGGCACACTCTCAGTGACCCACCTGCTCCAGGTAAGCACCACTTGCCTGCAGTTCCCACCCAGTCAGTCCATTTAAACTTGAGTGGTTAAAATTGAGTGGTGACAGCTTTCATAATCTAAGCATTTTTCCCTCTGAATATTTTGGCATTAATAGGAGTTCTGGTGGGGGACATCTACATTCAAACCATAACACTTAATGTAGTCAAAAAGCAATACAAAAGTTAAGAGGGGGGGCTGAATGACTGGATTCAAGACTGCTGAAAGTCTAAATTCTAAACAAATATGTAAGGGAAATAGAATTATTTAACTTTTTACAATGTACTAGACACTGTGTCAGGATTTTTTTTAAAAAATGGGGTAGACTACAACAAAGGAGTTTGCAATATATTTGTGGAAATCAGACACAAAGACATAAGAAAGATAATTGTATAAGGAAGTTTATAATGACATTACATCACCATAAGGAAAGGAATAAATACTGACATTTCAAATGAGGAAGATAATGTCACAGAATTTAGATATTTCTTTGATATAGAATAATTTAACTGGAAATAGAGGAATTACTTAGAACTTAATAGCAAGGATTCTGATATATATTTAAAGGTTTATAAAAGAAGGAAAAAGGTTTTCTATACGGTATAGAAACATTTTTATATCAATAAAAATAGGCTATTTATGAAAAATATACTTTTAAAAATAAGTTAGTATAGAGGAGATAATGTGAACAGATTGAAATCCACTGTTATTTACTTATAATTGATAATTGATTATAAGTCTTATAATTTTTAATTCATATATATCTTCAAAATATTTTCAGGATTAAAGACCTTCAAAAGGATTTTTTCTAAATTATTCGATAAGGTGAAGAGGGTGTTTTCATGCTTTTTAGCATAGATCTTGTGAAAATCCGACGAAAGGGATAAATACCGATGGTACAGCTTTCATAGTTTTCATGTAACTATGATTTTAGAACATCAGGAGGGTGACTTTCCTTAGTTTTATTTACGGTTAGTCTCAGTAGATTTTGTGCAAAACAACTAGCACAGCAGGCCTGAACTGCTATCCTTGAAAATGCCTGCTTACAAGATGTGCCCTTATCCCTAAACTGGAATCTGAGAACTTAGATTTCAAGAGGATTTCTACCACTAACTGATGTGAAAGGCTCACTATGCCTAAACTGTCATACTTACCATACATCTTATATATGCACAACTTTTTGTGTATCAATTATTTGTCAATAAATTTTCAAAAGATTATTCAAATTATAAATACATTTAACAGGATAATTTGAATTGACAATTGGCTATAAATATTTTCTGAGGGCTTAAATTCACACAAATATATAATACTATAAATTAGAGAAACTGTGATTTATAAGTTAATTTTTTTCTTAAAGTTTGCAATATCTACAATTTATGATTATACTTATGACAAGTCACATACGCTATGGCATTTTTTTCCTGTGGTTCTTTTTAGTTATACAAAAAGTTTCTTCTTTATGGCTGAGTAATATTCCATTGTGTACATATGCCACAATTTCTTTATCCATTCATCTATTGATGGGCAATTTTCAGGATATACAAAGAACTCAAAAAGCTTAGTACCAAAAAACAATTAATCAATCAATTAATTAATATCAATTAATCGATAATTAAATAATCAATCAATAAGTGGACAAAGGAACTGAACAGAACCTTCTCAAAAGAAGAAATATGAATAGTCAAGAAATATATGCAGGTGGGCTGGGTTTGTGGCTCAACGATAGAGTTCTTGCCTAGCACATGCAAGGCCCTGGGTTCGATCCTCAGCACCATATATAAACAAATAAGATAAAGTTATTCTGTCCAACTACAACTAAAAAATAAATACTTAAAAAAAGGACTATATGCAGGGCTGAGGTTGTGGCTCAGCAATAGAGTGCTCATCTAGCATGTGTGAGGCCCTGGGTTCAATCCTCAGCACCACATATAAATAAATAAATAAATAAATAAATGGTATTGTGGCCAACTACAACTAAAAAATAAATACTTGTAAAAAAGGAAATAAATGCAAAAATGTTCAACATTGTAGCATCTAGAGAAATGCAAATGAAAACTATAGAGATTTCATCTCACATCAGTCAGAATGGTAATTATCCATAATACAAATAGCAACAAATATTGGGCAAGATGGGGGCGGGGAAATGTTCATATGTTGTTGGTGAAACTACAAATTGGTGCAATCACTCTGGAAAGCAGTACGGAGACTCCTCAAAAAGTTAGGATGAAACCACCATTTGACTCAGTTTTCCAAATCTTCAGCATATATTCAAAGGATTTTAAATCAGCATACTACAGCGATGCAGCCACGCCAATGTTTATAGCAGCACAATTTACAAAAGCTAAACTGTGGAAGCAGCCTATATGCTATACCATTTAAAGTATAAGGAAACACATTGTAAAAATAATTCCACAAATGTAAGCCTAACATACACAATGGCACGTGTGTTTGAGTATATGTATGTGTGTCTGTGTATGTCTTCACCTTCTCAGCTCAATACTCACAAAAATATTCATATAGTATTTTAATGTAACAAGCTATAGAATATTCAAGATATTTATTTTCAAGATCAAACAATTACTCATTCAAAATTCAAATATTTTGCTAGCATTGAACTTCATAATAATTTAGACAGAATTTATCAGAGCAGTTCTCCACTTTTTATATAAAAAAAAAAATTTGTTTTAATTTTTACAGGTTACATTTTTAGGTTTCATTTTTATTTTCAAGATTATTTTTAACAAAAAATACTTTACATATATATATAGGGTACTTGGTGATATTTTGACACATAAATGTATACAGTGTATAATATTTAAATCAAGTAAAACAGACCTATCTCATTAAACATTAATCATTTTATCATGGTAAAAACATTCAAAATCATTTTTCCAGCTTTTTGAACATTACTATCAATACTAATTGTCAAATAATTTTAAAAGTTACTTAATGACAATTTTGAGGGTTAATTTAGGGATCATAGCCATTGACTATAAAGAGTTAAATATAGGTTGTTGTTGTTGTTTATTTTTACTTAGAATTATCCAATAAAAGATAGATACCTTTGTGAAAGTGAAAAAGTGTAAATGGAAGATTGAAAAAGATAGCAAAAGAGAACTGGACAGAAAGTCCTGATCTCCTCACAACATAAAAAGGAGGCAATGAAGGAAAAGCAGAATTGAGAGGTGAGTGACAAAATAAATGCTCTAAGACTCAATATTACAACATCTGAGACCTGGACAGACTTTAAGGTAAGATACTAGAGTAGGGAATAAATGAAGAGTAGGGCAAGTGACACATGGGGGTTACGGGTGGGGAGGAGCAACAGACAGAGAAGGAGTAGAAAAACTCTTAGCCTCATCCACTTAAAAACATTTTGAAAAGCAGAAAAATTTAAAGTGTGACAGGAACAGCAGGATCTTTAAAACAAAGCAAAGAGCTTAAAACCCAAACATGAAAAGAAAGCTGAGCTGGGGGTCCACAGCTATCTTGTGGAAATCTCAGCCTACCAGTCACCCCCTTAAATCAACATGGCATCTTCCCACACCCAGACTGCAAATTAAGCCAGAGAGAAGTCCCCTTCAGTGGGATCTCTTAAGAATCTATCCAGAAAGAACTTCTAGAGGGTCCACTACCTGTCAAAAATTGCTAAAACCTCTTTCCCTCTCCTTCACCACAAACAACGGCAGTGGGGTGCTGTGGTCCTGTCCTGGGAAATGTGCCTAACCCAGAGCGATGCTCAGCCTTCATGACTCAGGATATGGTGGAAAGCTCTGTGCAGAGTCCCCTCCATTCCGAAACAGGGCAAACCAACAGCTTAGACCCTGAACAGAGGAAAGTGGATTCACCAGGACCACATCGGCCCCAATCACTGATATGGAGAGTAGACACCATGGAAAGCCTACAGACTGTCTCTGAGATCCAAGCCATACCTGAATATCCAGTGATATAAAGCCCCAGTTCCAGATGGTGATAGCTAGAGACAGAAGGCTGCCACAATAAGTTCCCTGAATACACCAGGAAATTTAAGTAGAAACCTCCCACAAACACAGCCAGAGAGAGATGATGTAAAGAGAAAATTAGCGGAGTCAAGTCAACAGGAAGTGGCTGCTCTCAGCCTTAACTGGCACCCAGACTTACCTGTGATTACAATTGGTAAGTGGAAGGACACTGTTTGGACATTGGCAGGACATTGCACCAGACATAGCCAACAGAGAAAATCAACATGCACCATTCACAACTGGGGCTAGTGGAAACTAGGGCCAGGTAAACCACATGAATCCCTTCAACACAGCACCCCAGAGAGTGGCAGGGGAAATATTTCTGCACCAAAGAACACTCACATAAAACCCACAACCAGAGTGCCTGTGCTTACAGACAGCCACTAGGATCTTCACCACATTGAAAAGGATCCTACAGAGGGAAGCAGGTACTCAGTAACCCACAGCAATCACAGGGACTCTCAAGAGCCTGCATCTTGAACTCCTGTACACAATAAAAATTCTCAATCCACAACACTGCACCCCCAAAGCAGTCAGGTGCAAGGCCCCTGGGCTGATAAACCAGTAGTTGCTGGTGGAAGGTGCATAGCAACTAGGGAATTGGCTCCTGTGCCCCTACATCTCTGAAAAGATCCAGACCAAAGAATGATGGACATCTGCTAATATCTAAACCCCAATGAAATCCAAACCAAGATTCTGTAAGAATTTGCTTCCCCTTGACATGATTTACTATAAATAACTGTAATGTCAACTTTGATCATATAAATAACTCTTAAAATTTAATAACAGTTTTTATTCCAATGGTCATTGTTGCACCTTCAACCCATTTGAATGTATTTAATAGTTTTAAGCATTAATTGGAATCAACCTTCCTATCATTGTTTCCCTAGCCCTAGTTTACACTTGCTTAACCCTTACTCATCCTCTTGCATTGCTTGCTATTACCTCAAATACCCACCATTCATGTATTTCTCCTTTCTATCTTGGTATGAATTATTTTTCTTTATCTTTTTCTTCCTTTCATTTTTTTCTGTCTTTTTCCTTCTCTTTTTTGCTCAATCTTTATTCCTCCTCTCTTTTAGCCCTTATTTAAGGTTATAGTAAGCTTATAAAATTTAATAACTGATTTTTTACCTATTCCAGAATTTTATTATATGTTTATAACTGTATTTGATGAACTCTGGAGAACAACAGTAAAATTTTTTATTTCTTATAAAGTTGAATAGAACGAGGCTTGACTCTGTGGTGATTATAATGGAGTTGATATTGAGATTAGCAGAGGTCACACATTGACTTAAAATATCATTATTTGTATATTCATCCAACCCAGAGCTCCTAACAGAAAGAAACTAAAAGTAGTCCCCCATGTAAAAGAAGTAGTGAGAATTACACTGATATATGGGTAGACATATAAACAATATGAAAATTCAAGGAAACAAACCATCCCCAACAGGCCATAATGCTTTAACAACTGACTCCATCAATAACACAATGAAGGAAATGTCAGAGAATAAATGTAGAAAGTTCATAGTTAAAATGCTCTATGAGCTAAACAAATAAAAATAAAAATATGTAATAAGACATAAGGAATAAAATCAGAGAGAAAATACAGGAAGTGAAAGATAACTTCAATAAAGAGAGATTCTGAAAAAGAATCAAACAAATCTGAGAAAAAAAATATTCAATAAACCAAAATAAAAATTCAATAGAAAGCATCACCAATACATCAGAACACTTTGAAGACAGATTTTCAGGCCTTGAAGACAAACTACATAATCTTGAATATAAAGTTGACCATAAAGTAAAGAAGCTAAGAGATCACAAACAAAATATTCAAAAAATCTGGGATAACATTAGAGGTCAAATTTGAGTTTCACTGAAATAGATGAAGGCTGTGAAATACAAGATAAAGGGATGCACAAACTTTTCAATGAAATAATCTCAGAAAATTTTCCAAACCTTAAGAACAAGATGGAATTTCAAATACAAGAAGGATATACAACTCCAAATATTCAAAATCATACTAGATCCATCCCAAGACACATTAAATGAAAATGCCTAACATACAGAATAAGGATAGAATTTGAAATGCTGTAAGAGACAAATAACTGGTTACATTTATAGATAAACTGCCTACGACCTGCATGGCCATTAGTTCAGGTTTTCAGACCAGGCACTTAGAGAATGAAGAAAAGACAGACACACAAATAGAGAAAAAGCTGGGTTTCAGGGGTTGACCACTCCTTGGTAGGGAGGTAGTGACAACAAGCTCAGCACACTTATTATATAGCTTTTCTTTTAGTCAGTTTTTTTGCTGCTGTGACTAAAAGACCCGACTAGCACAATTGTAGAGGGGGAAAAGTTTACATAAGGGCTGTGGTTTCAGAGGTCTCCATCCATACACAACCTGGCCAAGGTGAGGCCCAACATCACAGCATAAAGAGTGTGGCAGAGGAAAGCAGATCACATTATGATCAGAAAGCAGAGAGAAACTCCACTAGCCAGATACAAATATATACCTGATAGCTATGCCCCTAATGAACCACATCCTCCAGCCACATCCTACCTGTCTCCAGACAATGCTCAGTTAATCCCATCAAGGATTTACTCCCTGATTGAGTTAAGGCCATAACCCAATCATTTGTACTCCAAACCTTCTTGTATTGTCTAACATGTGAGCTTTTGGGGAACACCTCACATCTAAACCACAACAGGTATAAATATCAAAAGGATTTATTGTGAGAAAGTTTCTAAACCATACAGGTATAAATATCAAAAGGATTTATTGTGAGAAAGTTTCTTAAAAGTAAGCAGAACCAAGATCATGAGCATGATTAACCAAGATTATGATTATCAGATTGCACCAATAACTTTCTACCTCTGAGCAGCTGGCATCTAAACCTCAAGGTCAAGAATAACTCCTTGACTGGCCCAGAATCTCCTATTGAACAGGTATCACCATGGCAACTAGACAATCTCAATTCAACACCTTTGCACGGAGAGATCCCAAGAGAGGCATTGCCTCTATCAAGGACAGTTCAAGACCCATAATTAAGCTGCCACTCTTGATAGTAAAAGAATCCAGAATTCACCTGATTTCTGAACCCAGACCATAAAAGTCAGGAAGGTTAGAATAATATATATGAAGCTCTGAAAGAAATGGATGCTAATTACACCCAGAAAAACTAGTTTCAGAATTGAAGATAAAATAAAAATCCTTTAGGTAAGCAAGAGCTAAAAGAATTCGTAACAAGAAAGTCTGCACTACAAAATATAATAAAATATCTCATGAAGAAGAAATTAAAAATGAAAACCAGCATAGGGAGGAATTATACTAGAAGAACACTCAATTAACAGAGAATCAAGTCCAATTTATGCATTAGAAATAAATCAAAATGGCAGAAAATAAAAATCATCTCTAAATAATATTGAATATAAACAGGATAAAATATTCAATCAAAAGACATAGGTTGGTAGATTGGATTTAAAAACAAGACCCACCAGGCATGGTGGCACACACCTGTAATCCCAGTGGCTTGGGAGATGGAGTTAGAAGGATCTTGAGTTCAAAGCCAGCCTCAGCAATTTAGAGAGGCTCTAAGCAATTTGGTAAGACCCTGTTTCAAAATAAAATATTAAGAGGACTGAAGATGTGGCTCAGAGGTTAAGTAACCCTGAGTTCAATTTCCAGTACCAAAAAACATTAAAAAAAACAAAACCCAGACTTATACTGTCTGCAAAAGACTCACTTTATAAGGAAAGACATGTACAGAATGAAGATGAAAGGATGGGCAAAAACAGACCATTCACATGGAACTCATTACCAAGCAAGGGTAGCTACTCCCATATCTGATAAAGTGGACTTCAAGCCAAGAATAATTGGGAGAGACAAAGGTAACTTCATATAATACTTAAGAGAATCATATATGAACACTGTATAATAATGATAAACGTCTATGCCACAAACAACAGAACATCTAGTACATAAAACATATCCTCTTCAATATTAAGAATCAAATATGCTAAAATAAAATAACACTGGGTGACTTTTAACACACCTCTCTCATCACTGAATAGATCATCCAAACATAAATTAAGATTCTATAGAACTAAAACATATAATTAATAATGTGGACCTAAAAGACATCTGTTGAATATTTCATATATCAACGACTGAATTTACTTTATTCTCTTAGTATATGGAACATTTTCTAAAATAAATCATATTTTAGGTCACAAAGCAAATCTTAGCAAATACAAAAAAATAGAGACATTACCTTCCTTTCTGTCAGATGAAATTAGAATCAAAGATACGATTAAAAAACAGAAATCACTCTAACACCTAGAGTTTAAATAATACACTTTTGAAAGATGAATGGACAACAGAGGAAATCAAGAGAGAAATAGTAATAAAATTCTTAGGAGTAAATGAGAATAATGATACAATATATCAAAATCTCTGGAACAGTATGAAGGCAGTTCTAAGAGGTAAGTTCATAGCATTGAGCTCATACATTCAGGGACTAGAAAGAAAATAAGTAATTTAACATTACACTGATCACAGGCCATAGAAAAAGAACATACAAATACCCAAATCAGTAGAAGACAGGAAATAATTAAAAACAGAGCCAAAATCAATATAAAAATGAGAATAAAAAATACAAAACATCAATGAAACAAAAATTTGGTTTTTTGAAAGGATAAACAAAATCAATAAACCTTAGCCAAACTAATCAAAAGAAAGAGAGAAAAAATTCAAATTAACAAAATTCAAGATGAAAAATAAAATATCACTATAGACACTAATGAAATCCAGAGGATTATCAGAAACTATTTTGAAAATCTATACTCCAATAAGGTAGAAAATCTTGAAGATATGGACAAATTCCTAGAGATACATGACCTACCCTAATTAAACCATGAGGATATAGAAAATGTAAACAGATCAATACCAAGTAATGAAGCAGCTATCAAAAGCCTTCCAACAAATAAAAGCCCAGGACCAGATGAATTCTCAGGCGAGGTCTCCCAGACCTTTAAAGTAGAATACCAATCCTCCTCAAATTATTCCATGAAATAGAAAAGGAGGGAACACTACCATTCTATGAAGTCAGTATCGCCTGATACCAAAACCAGACAAAGAGATAAAGGAAAGAAAACTTCAGACCAATATCCTTAAAGAGCATAGGTGTAAAAATTCTTAATAAAATACTGGCAAACAGCAAACTAAAACACATTAAAAAGATAGTGGATCATGATCAACTGGGATTCATCTCAGGGATGTGAGGCTGGTTCAACATACAGAAATCAATAAATGTAATTCACCACATAAATAGACTTAATCACATCATGGTCTCAATAGATGCAGATAAAGCATTTGAGAAAGGACAATACCCATTCATGTTTAAAACAATAGAAAAACTAGCAACAGAGGGAACTCACCTCAGCATTGTAAAGGCTAAGTATGACAAACACAACATACTTAATGGAGAAAAACTGAAAGCATCTCCTCTAAAACAGGAGCAAGACAAGGATGCCCTCTTTCACCACTCCTATTCAACACAGTCTTTGAAACTCTAGCCAGAACAATCAGTCAAGAGAAGGAAATCAATGGAATACTAATAGTAAAAGAGCTCAAATTATTTCTGTTTGCTAAGGACATGATCCTATATTTAGAAGGCCCAAAAAACTCTACCAGAAGCTTCTAGAGCTCATAAATGAATTCAGCAAAGTAGCAGGATACAAAATCAACACCCATAATTCAAATGTGTCCCTATCCTGCAATAATACATCTGCTAAAAAAAGATATTAGGAAAACTGCCCAATTCACAATAGGCTCAAAAAAAAAAGGTGAGGGACCTCTACAATGAAAAATATAGAACACTAAAGAAAACTATAAAACTATAGAATATAATAAAGAAGACATTAGAAGAAGAAAAGAACTCCTGTGTCCTTGGATAGACAGAATTAATATTGTCCAAATGGCCATACTCCCAAAAGCCCTATACAGATTCAATGCAATTCCCATCAACAATCCAATAACATTCTTCTCAGAACCCAAAAAATCAGTTCTAAAATTCACTTTGAAAAATAAGTGACCCACAATAGCCAAAGCAATCCTTAGCAAGAAAAGCAAAGCAGGAGACATCATAGTACTGGACCTCTAATTATATTACAGAACTATAGTAACAAAAATGGCCCTGTACTAGCACCAAAACAGGCATGAACACCAATGGAAAAGAATAAAACACACAGAGATAAATCAATATAAATACAGTTATCTGATACTGTAGAAAAAGGTGCCAAAAACATACATCGGAGAAAAAATAGACTTTTTAATAAATGGTTCTGAGAAAACTGGAAATTCATATATAGAAAAATGAAATTTAATCCCTCTCTCTCACTTTGTACAAAAGTCAACTCAAAATGGATCAAAGATATAGGAATTAGACCAGAAACCCTGCAACTGCTAGAAAAAAAAAATATAGCCCCAACTCTAACATGTCAGTATAGGAACAACTTACTTAACAAGACTTCTAAAATATAAGAAATAGAATTTAAAAATCAGTAAGTGGAATGTCATCCAATTTAAAAAGTTTCTACATAACAAAGGAAACAAGAGTGTGAAGAGAGAGCCTATAGAATGAGAAATCTTTTTCCACCTGCTCCTCAGGACATTAACATTCAGAATACACAGAGAATTCAAAAAACTTAACAAAAAAACAAATAACCCAAGGAGAATGAATGGAGAAAAGAATTAAACAAACACTTCTCAAATGAAGAAACACATCCAGGCACAGTGGTACAAACCTATAATCCCAGCAGCTTGAGAGGCTGAAGCAGGAGGATTCCAAATTCAAAGGCAGCTTTGGCAATTTAGTAAGGCCCTAAGCAACATAACAAGACCCTGTCTCAAAATAAAAAAAACATAAAGGGCTGGTGATATAACTTAGTGGTTAAGTGACCCTGGGTTCAATCCCTACTACCAAAAAAAAAAGAAAGAAAGAAAGAAAGAAAGAAAGAAAGAAAGAAAGAAAGAAAGAAAGAAAGAAAGAAGGAAAAAGGAAGAAATGATCAATAAATACATGAAAAAAAATGTTTAACATCTCTAGCAATTAGGGAAATGCAAGTCAAAACTACATTGAGATTTCATCTCACTTCATTCAGAATGGCAATGATCAAGAATACAAATAATAATAAATGGTGAGGAAGTGGGGGGAAAATTCACTCATACATTATTGGTGGGACTACAAATTAGTGCAAGCACTCTGGAAAGAAGTATGGAGATTCTTCAAAAAACTAGGAATGGAAGCACCATGTGACCCATCTACCCAATCCTTATATATCTAAAAGATTTAAAATCAGCACACTACATTGATGCAATCACATTGAAGTTTAAAACAGCACAATTCACAATAGCCAAGCTATAGAACAAACCTAGGTGTCCTTCAACAGATGAATGGATAAAGAAGCACAACTTTATGGCATTTGCTGGTAAATGGATGTAACTAGAGACTATCATGCTTAAGTGAAATAAGCCAGTCCCACAAGGTTGAATGTTTTCTCTGATATGCGGAAGCTAATCCAAAGTAAGGAGGGAGAGTTTAAAACAAAAACAGAGAGAGAGAGAGAAAAGGGAGAAGAGATTTTATCAAAAACAGAGGAAAGATCAGTAGAATAGATGAAGGGAACAAGAAAAGGGAAAAACAGTAGAATTAATCCGATGAAACTTTTCTATGTGCATGTATGGATGTGGCACAGTGGGTCCCAGCATCTGGTGTATCCACAAGACATTAAATAAATAAATAAATAAATAAATAAACTGCAAATGGATTGAAGAGTGATTGGTGGAGTGGAGGGAGAGAAGGAGGGAGTATGGGGAATGCTGGGGAATGAACTGGAGCAGGTTATGTTCCTTGCTTTTGTGATAATGTCAGGGTGTGTCTTACTGTTGTATATAATTTTAAAATATAAAATTAATAATGAGTTAAAAAAGAAGACCACATTCTCAAAAGGTTGATTCTTTAGTGGCCTTCTGGCTCATTCGCTCTTTTCTCCTTTCTGGGATACATTTCTTTTAGCACTCTTCAAAGTAAAGTCTCCCAGATCAATTAGCCAGTTTGCTAACTAGTCACATATGCAGGTACCCTCTGTTCTTCCCTTTCTGTACAATTGCTGACTTCATCTCTTCTATTGTTATGATTTATATATACATATAGAAAAAAAAGGTATATATTCTATCCTATAACTACAATTTCCCCAGTAATACCACACAAATTATTTGCTCATCTAGCACATTTCTGCAAACTCACAATTGGAAAATGTATTAACTAGTATGGACAAACATGTACAGGAGCAAAGGCCAAAGTGGCAGCAGCAGCTGAGAGGCGGCTTTTCTACCCTCTGCAAACAGAGCCAAATCTGGGTCATTACATTCAGTAGGAAGCTTTGAAAAACACCTTCCAACTCTGTGTAGCAGGATGCTGAGTGCTTTTTGACCTAGTTTTGCACACCACAAAATGCAAGGTTGCCAGGGCATGGAGACCAGTGTTAGATCTGTGCCTCATTGTTGCTAGAAAGACACATAAAAGGTTAGCTTCATGAGTGTTCCAGATCTAGGACACAATAATGTGATTATGTTTGCTACCAGCTCAGTACAGAAGCAAACGCTCCATCATATGACTTTTCGCAGTTGTAAGCAAATTGAAATTGAATTGAGAAGGATTTAGCAGTCCCTTCAGTTCCCCTGAATTTATATAGGTTTTTTCCTGGCTTTTGGCCTTGACCTTTCTTAAGAGCATTTACTTAAGAAAACTAGAATTGTAAATTTGTTTCTACTCCTTTGAGATGTGTTTTTCAGAGGCTTTTGTAAGTTTTATGACTCAATAATGTTTTTCTCAAGAACCTGAAAGCCATATCTTTAAAATGTAAACCTCAGGGAAGATTAACTCTTCTATCTCTCCATTTCTGTGGAAGAGAAAAAAAAAAAAAAGCCTAACTTAGGAAGATATTGCTCAATGTTTTGAAATTAACCCTATCACAAGAAATTAGAAAGCTTATTTTTCCTTTTTTAAAATCAATTATAGCAAACATGAATGGTCAGAGTTCTTACTTTGAATCTAGAACTTAAAAATCTCTCCTTTTGTTTCATCAGGATTAAGTACAGATTAAATTCTGATCTCCCTTGCAGCCTTGAAAAAAGTCTCACTTAGCTGTTTAACGTTATCTCATTCAATTTTTTACTTTGTAAAATGTTATTTAAAAATTATGGAGGACAAAAACCAAGTAACTCTTTCCATGACATTGGTGTTTTGATAGTCTGCACTCAGAGCATTATGATTTTTTTTCTGTTCCATGAGACTTCATTTACTGAGAATTATATTAATGTTAGGAAGTCCTCTCCATGATAAACCAAATCCTCAATGAGAACAGATTCCTTCTAGTTCCATGGCCTTTTGGCTCTGGTGTCTTATCTTCATAATGACACTAATTATTTTTCTGTTACCAGAAATGCTAAAAAAAAATACATTTCCTTAAACAGGGGCCCTGTTGCATTGATACTCAGGCTCTATCCTGCCTTTCTCTTCTAATCTCACATGATGACCAAGAATTCAGGCAAAATGAGCTGCATGACATTTCCAAATATATATATATATATATATATATATATATATATATATATATATATATACATATATATATATTATATTATATTTCTTCCATATAATATGATATATACATATATATTATATTATATTATATTATATTATATTATATTATATTATATTATATTATATTAAACAAATCACTAATCCACATTAACTGCCTTTGTTTCTTTCACAATATTTGATTATGTCTCCTCATCTCTATTAAACTTGGAAGAGTTATTAAGACATTTTCAAACTAGTGCAAATCTTGATAATGTTCCAGAGAGCATATTTCATACCTTCTAACTCCCTCAACATTTGGCTTTGTACCATATTTCCCCTAACCTAAATCATCTCTTCTTTTGGACTGTGAGCTTCTAGAGAGAACAGATATGATTTATTTATTAGTTTGTATAGCTAGTACTTGTACACTAAATATCATCCAACAAATGTTTACTAAATTGGCAAATTCTTTAAATGCATTGAATACAATAAGGTGCAAAGACCAATAGAATATGTTGACCTGGTAGATCAGGGAAAAAAATGTTTCAAAAAACTCAATTTCACAAATCTAAATATTATTATTGTCTCTTTCAAATAACTTTGTTAAGTCCTTATTAAATGTTTGTGAATGTTTTAACATTAAAATAACATATTACAAGGGTAAAAGTTATTTGAAACCATCATTTCCAAAGGGAAAGACATTTAAAATCTCTTTCCCACTCTAATTATTTGAGCAAGTATGAACATAAATTCTTACTTAACAATTAGTATGCTCCCTGCTCCTCTTAAAAGTTCATTCCATCAACATATTTATTTATTTATATAAGCCTGTTTAAATCCTTTGTGGAAGAGAGGAATATATACTTATACATATATACATGTGTGATTTCCAAAACAAATGAAAAGTTAGTCTGAATTTTCTCCATTAGAAAATCTTCAACTGTAAAATCAAAGATACAGACAAAGATTTCTCTTTCAGTTTAAAAACTTTACTCAAAGGAAATGAGCTAAAATGCATAAAACATCAACATGAAGCTACAACTTTTTCCCCATACCTATATATACAAATTGGATAAGGTCTCAGAGGGCATTGGACACTATTCCTTCCATATTGATCTTCTCTTACCTGGCTTCACAAACATCATTGTAACAATGGTGGCAAAATAGTTAGGAGCCTGAACTCAGAACAAGCCTGAGTCACAGGATCTAATTTAAGCCATGAGTGTAAAGCATGAAAACACCATGTCAACCAGAATGTACGGCACAGCACATACTCAAGCACCAACCAATCAATCAATCTATGCACTTATTTATTTATTGCCTCAGGACTGTTACTTTAAAAACTGATTCGTGAAATCCTGTCCTACCACTGGTCACAAAGCATTCTGAATCCTACATTTTCTTCCATCATTCTAAATATTTTTTTTCACATTTAGGACTTTAATAATTTTATGTAAATATTTAGTTTTATTTCTCTCTATATACTGACCCACCTTTCTCCACACTGTTTGCCCCATTGAATTAAGGTGCCACCTCTATCACAAATTCAAGTTCCGAATATATATTTAATATCTTTGAGGTGTAATATTTTTGGTCATTTGACTGTTGTACCAATGTAAAAATCTTTTGTAATACTAAGATTATGTTTTTATAATCATAGAATATGATTATAAATTCTTTCTATTTTTCATTTTATTTAAATATTAGTGGAGTTTGATTTTTTCACAAGTGAAGTTTCAAACTTTCTAAAGTAAGTTTTTTAAGCTCATCATAACAATACCAAAGAAATTTTATTAAAAATACACTGATTTTTTCCAATTTTATTTGAGGAAGATTGAAATATTTTTATATAAACCAATCCATCCCCAAACAAAGCATATTTACCCATGTATTCATGATGTCTTGTCTGTTTTACTGTCAAGTATGAAAGTTTTCTTTAATATTGCATTATATAGTCTTAATTCCCATACACTTTTCAGTTCTACCGGCATTGTGCAATATATATTTTTCAGATTCTACTTTTATTGTTTAGTCTGGATGATAATAAAATTATTCTGTAATCCCAAGAGATTTTCAAGTCATAAAAGAAAACTATCAATCTAAGTTTTTATCAATTAAAAATAACTTTTTTGAGATTACAAAGCTGAAAACAAATATTTTCAGATCAATGAAATCTTAGCCAATGTTTTATTCTCAGACATAAATATTATGGAAATTGTTGCTAGTGTTCATACTATTTTGGTTCCAGCAGTAAGTTAGTCTTCATTCTTATCATTGTTTCCCTGATATAATATCCCTTAACCACACCCTTCTCACCACAGTATCAGGAATTGACCCCATGGGCACTTTACTACTAAACCACATTCATCCACTTTTATTTTTTCATTTTGAGACAGGTTGTCTCAAATTTTTATTTTGAGACAGATCGCTAAGTTGCTTAAGGTTTACTAATTTACTGAGGGCAGGCCTTGAACTTGCCTGAAACTCCCAAGTGGCTGGGATTCTTGGATTACAAGCATGTGCCACCATGCCCAGTTGTCCTTCATATCTACATATTTTTAATTATTTTTTCTCTTTCTTTTAGGATTTTACTAGTTTGATCATAATATCCTAGGTGGAAACTTCTTAGTATTTACTGTGCTTTTGATTTTTCTGAGCTTCCCCTTTCACTTAGCATGATAGCCTCCAGTTCCATCCATTTACTGGAAAAATGCCATAATTTCATTCTTCTTTATGAGATTTTTGTCAAATTTATTTTTGTCAAATTTTAAAATTTTTCTGTGTTGGTACCTACACACAATAGAATATTACTCAGTCATAAAGAATGAAATTATGGCATCTTCCAGTAAATGGATGGAACTGGAGGCTATCATGCTAAGTAAAAAAAAAAAAAAAAAAAAAAAAAAAAAAAAGCCTATCCCACAAAACAAAAAGCTGAATGTTCTCTTTGATATGTAGATGCTGATTCTTAATAGGTAGAATCTGGGAGGCAGTAGAGGTTCACTGAATTGGACAAGAGGAAAGAGAGTGGGGATAGGAATGGAAAAGAAAGTAGAATAAATTGTACATAACTTTTCTATGCTCATATATGAATACACAACTAGTGTAATTTCACAACATGTACAACCACAAGAATGGGAAGTTTTACTCCATGTATGTATGATATATCAAAATACATTCTACTCTCATGTATAACTAGAAATAACAATTTTTTTAAAAAAACAAATAATAAAGTATATAGTTTTTTATTATTTGGCAGAGAAATTCTATTTCAAGGAGCAATGCCACTGTACTTTATGCAATACTGTGATTTAGAAGTCATTCCACCTTTGAGACTATTATTGTATTATAAATCTCCTGCAGAAGGCGGGGGTAGTCTGGGAAAGCAATAGCAACTATATTACAACTGGAAAAAGTATGATGCTGAGAGGGATAGGTTTGATAATTAGTGTTTTTAAGCAAAAAAATAAAAAATAAACAGGCAAAGATGATGTCTTTTTAAGTTAATAAGCTTTCAATTTCCCACTTAAAAAACAATAAATCCTGGGTTCCAGTAGCTCAAAACTATTGATCTTTTAAATCATCTTTTTGCTTCTCTTTCTGACCCTAGTGAAGGAATTTTTTAAATTTATTATTTTTATTGTAATAAAGGCTTTCCCACCTTCCAAGTCCAAGTTTTTCAAATCTTTCTGCTCTGCTTTCTGCTCTTGATTATCACAATAAAATGTGGCTAAAAGTCAGCAGGTTAAGAAATCCTTTGTTTTTAAAATCAGCCTCACTGAAAGTCTCAGGACATGGGCAAAATCCAGACAACTTCTCAACCAGAACATAATATGAATGGCCTCTAGTCCAGTTATCAATAGTGTCCTCCTTTTCCTTTAAACCCTCTTGAGCCCTCTCATCACTGTCTATGGTCATATTGGCATTCTGATCTTCTTAGCTCCCACAAGAATTGGCCATTAAGCTTTACTTACAACTAAAGCAACTCCAGCTTTCACTGCTACACATCTCAAAATTCCTCCCACCAATTCCAAAAAGCTTCAAAATTTTCTGAAACACATGGTCAGGTTAGTCACAACAATACCCCCGCTTCTCTGTACCAATTTCTGTTATAGTCAGCTTTTTCATTGCTGTGATAAAAGGACCCTACCAGAACAACTGTAGAGGAGGAACGGTTTAATTAGGGGCTCAAAGATTCAGAGGTCTCAATCCATCAATAGCCACATCCATTCCTCAGGGCTCAAAGTGAGGCTGAACATTGTGGTGGAACAGTATAGTGGAGGAAAACAGCTCATGTGGTGATCAGAAAGCAGAAAAAGAGGTCTCCATTTGCCAGATACAAATATATACTCCAAAGCCACACCCCCAATTCCCACCTCTTCCAGACATAGCCTACTACTTCAGTTACCACTCAGTTAATCCAATTTAATGATTGAATAAGACTCTCTCAGCCCAATCATTTCTTCTCTGAATCTTCTTGCATTGTCTCACACATGAGCCTTTGGGGGACACCTCATATCCAAATCATAACACATGCCAATTCTTTATTTTCTCAAAGTTTGACATAATGATTAAAGCACAAATATTTATTATATACCAATTAAATAGATCACTGCCAAGTAATGAGTTTTGTCTAAAATGCTATATATAACATTAAACGATACAAACATAAACTACCATGAAATGGGATAAATATTTTTCCTAGGTATACAAAGCATATCGACATAAAGTTAACCAGTTCAGTCTTAACACATAAAATCTATATCTGTAAGAGGGACACATCCTATAGCGCATAATATATTGTGACCTTTATTAGTCAATTTTAAATCATAAATAAATATTCTCCATCAACTACAACATATAAAATACTGCTAGTCCAATAATAGAAATATAGAATAATTTAGGATACATTTAGATTTAGTAACACATAAGCTCTAATTTAGATTTTAGAACAGGAATTTAATGCATAATAGAAATTAATATCTTCATATGTACATATTTGGCTTCCATCAGTGCAAGAGAAGTAGAAACAAAAACTGCATGAGTGTATGAATGCAACCATCCTGGAAAATCTCTTATTGAAGTGGCTACAAATTTATTTCTTTACAAATCTATTAAACTTCTCTAAATTTCACCTCAATTTATTATAATGTTTGACATTATTGACCTCCCACTTCTTTAAGTCCATTTTTCAGCTAAAGGAGTATAGACTTTTTATCAGCATACCTCTGATTCAATGACTTCTCTGTTCCTACTAATTGACCCTTTCATTGCCATAAGCATTTTTTCAGGCCTTTGTACTTCACCTTAACAATCATGTTACAGAATCCTTCTTGAGCAATCACAATAATTAGTGCTATGGTAGTTTTAAATCTAACTTTGTATCTCAATTCCTGTAGAAAAGCATCAGATATTCCAGTAGTATTTCACACTACCTAACTAAACTCAAAAGTTTTTTTTTAATACTTTGTTTCTAATTGGTACACTGGCAAAATATGGGAACATCCAGAATAGAAATTAGGTGATTGTCATTATGTTTCCTTTTACTTCATTGCCTATATCAAATGCGACATAAAATCCCTTTCCTTTTGTAGGGTTTGCTGTTGCTTTCCTTAGGAGACACAGCAGTGTCTCCAGGGGCAGTGAGGGTAGTACGTAATAACAACAAGATACATGCTTTTTTAAAAACTGCATTAGGCTCAACAGGAGCAGCCATGGGGGTTGATATGATTCTGTTCCTCTCACTTCATCTTCCCCAGCTTTTAACCTCTGGGTGGATTCAAAGGCAATGATTGCTAGAACGAGAGTATTAAGGGCTGCCCCCTGGCTTCAGGGTGTGACTAATAGCAATCAGTCTTGCTTCAGAGCCTGGGAGATAAACATGAAGTAAGACTCCTTCCTTAATTTATTCCTTCCTCTACCCTTCCTCACTTTCTTCTAAGAGCACTCTATAAATAAATAATGCACACCTGAATTACAGGCTCAGGCTGTATTAATAGGAAACCTGACTAAGACACCATTCTTCAAAGTATTTCTCAGTTAATCTCTCTATTTTCATAGAGCCCTAATTTAATGCCTGGATCAACTACAACAGCTTCACAGATCAGTAACTAGTTTCTTCTGGGAATCATTCATATATTTGTTAAAGTTGCACCATATTCAAAGAGAGCTTTCTAAATTATGATAGTCAGTCTATTGTAGTTGCTAAAAGCATCTCTGTACCAAGATTGCCTGGGTTTGGATTCTACTTGCACTGTTATTGACTGCATAATTTGAATGAAATTCCTAATTTTCCATTACTCAATAGTCTAGTCTCTAAGAAAAATATGGAGAAAATAAGGATTTCCTTTTCCTTCAAGACACATGCAAAGCACTTCAAACAGAGCTTGGCATGTGATTAACACTGTGCATATTAACAAGCATTATCATTTTATTTATTATAATTGTCGGTATTATTATTATTATTAACTTATTTATGTTACTCCCCTTCTCAAGAATCTACATTTGTTCCTAATTGTGCATAGTGTTTAAAATTCAAAACTTCCCTACTGGTTTTCAAGGTCTATATTAATCATCTTCGTCCCACTTTTATGGCTTAAGTTCTCACTATTTCCAATATTAACTCTTCTACTTTCACCAAACCATTATCATTATAATTTTCATAAACACAAATTCTTTAGTTCTCTATTTTTTCCATAGTAATCTCATCTATCTAGATACAACACACCATTTCTTCTCACAAGGTTGACTTCAAATGCAATTTTTCTGAGAATCTTTCAAAACACATTACCATGCTATTAATTATTTGACTGTGTCTCACATTTGACAGTAGTACCATATTTTCATTTCGGTTATCTGCAAAGAAAATAATTTCCTTAATTATTTGACAGGCTTCTCTTAACTAATGAATTTCTCTTAACTAATTTCCTATTGTAGGGTTTGCTATTGCTTTTCTTAAGAGACACATATTGGAAACTCCATGAGGAAAAGCTTCATGTTTTATAATTATTATACATCACAAACACTGGTCAAACTAGCATTGACCAGTGTTAGTATATGTTAGCAAAATGTTTTCCTTGATAAGTACAAAGAACTAATTTCACATTTTACTGAATATCAACAGTAGGCATAAACATGACATTAAAATGATATCCAAGTCATAGGGAAAACAAAAAAAATTAAAGTTCAGCTTCTCTAATTCTATTTTTATTCTTTTTAGTTATACATGATAGTAGAATCTATTTTGACATAATTATGAAAGCATGGAATATATCTTGTTCTAATTTCCCTAGTACCCTTCATTCCACCCACTGTTCCCTTCCCTCTATTGATCTTTCTGCCATTTACCCATAGTTTCTTTTTAATTAATTTCTTGTGGATATACATAATGGTGAGATTCACCATAGTTATATTCATATATGTACATAGGAAAGTTATGTCAGATTCATTCCACTTCTCTAATTCTTATGATTTAGATACAAAGTGCCCAAAAAGGCTCATGTGTGAGACAGTGCAAGAATGTTCCAAAGTAAAATAATTATGAGTGTTGTAATCTATCCAGTGGATTAATCCATTGGTATAGACTACTTGACCAGTGACTAGAAGCAGGTAAGTTAAGGCTAGAGGAAGGAAGCAGGTAAGGTAAGGCTAGAGGAAATAGTTTACTGAGGACATGATTTAGGGGGTTGTATTTTGTTACTGGTAGGTCGGGGGAGCTCATTCACTCTTGAGATCAATTGATCTCTCTCTCTCTCTCTCTCTCTCTCTCTCTCTCTCTCTCTCTCTTCTTGATTGCTATATCCTGGCTGATTTCCACTGCCACATTCTTCCACTGTGATGTTCTGTCTCATCCTGGGCCCAGAGCTATGGAGTGGTTGACCACGGACTGAAACCTCTGAAACTGTAAGCCAAAATACATTTTTCCTCCTTTAAACAGTTCTTATTGGGTCTTTTGGTCACAATGACACAAAGATGGCTAAAATGCTAATCCATTTATTTTCCTCAGGTACAAAGATATTACAAGTATTACAAGCTATTACAAGCTATTACAAGCTAAATGATAGATTTACATGGTTGTTCAAGTTAATAAAATGGAAGAAAATAGTTATTTCTTTTTTATCAGAAACATTCCATCAGCACAGAGAAGCAATACTATTAGTCTGTTCCTGGGTATTAATATCTAAGTTACTTATGAAAGTAATTTCTTTTTACTGCATTTAATATGGCTTAAGAGCTACTAAATGCATCATCTCAATTATATTAGTCTATATTATATTAGTGCATTTAAGGAACACTAATATATAAGGTGAGGAAATTTAATCAATGGGTACTAAGTTATATTTAGACAGGAATAAGAAGTTCTGATATGCTATTGCACCACAGGATGACTGTACAGAGAAATCTCAAAAAGGTAAAGAGAAATATTTTAAATGTTTTCACAACAGAGAAAAGAGATATGTTTAACTTAAATATTACACAGTCTTACATATATTAAAACATCAATCACATGGTGCCCCAATAATTGTATAATTTTTATGTTTACTGTCTCACTTAAAAGATTAAAATAATTTAATTTTAAAAATAAGTAGGTAATATGATGTATTAAGAACTATGTAATGTTATGAACGACCAATAAAAAAAAAAAGAAGGAAAAAAAAGAAGGAAAAAAAATAAGTAGGTAGATAAAATATAGAGAAGCTTAACAAATATATCTAAAATTACTTACGGCTTTTTGGAAATAAATCTCTAATTTTCTTACAATATCTGTTGAGGTCTAGGGTTTATTGTGCTTAAACCAAAACATGAACTTGTCACTTTTCCTCGCCATTAATATTATGACAGGTCATTAATTTGGTGACCAGTAAAATGTCATATTTTCAGCATATCATGCTGAAGTGGCACCTCCTTTCTCCACAAAAAAAGCCCTCTTCATCACAGCTGATTTTAGGACTGTCAGCAAAGGAGTCTCTGCAAAAGAGTTCAATGTAGATAAACTTCCTATTTTCATGTTGCCCTGTTTTACTTGGCCACTGGCCAAGAAGACACCAGCACTCCAGGTGCTTGACACCCCCTCAGTAGTTTTTCACAAACATATCCAGTATAGTACTTTAAAGAAATGTGCAAACAAGGCCTCTGTCTTTGAGCTGGGCTTCACAGAGATGTCTCCATTTTTAAGTTACAAATGGGCTCCATGGTAACAGCTGGCAGGGGGAGGAAAGAAAGGGGAGAAGAAGCTCTCCCCTTCTCAGGTGTTGTCCTTGAAGAGTTAACTTGCCCAGAACAGTGAGAGAAAAAGCTCCTTTTATGTGAACTTTTGCAAACTGTGAACTTCTGATCCCCTCCACTTACATGCTGGGTTTAAAATTCTGAAAGTCCCTGAACTCGGGGTTCAGGGGATTGATTGATTACAGCAAAAGCTGTGCCCTCTGAACCTGGCTGCAGCCAAATAAAACTGTTTCCTGCTATCTTCGGAGCCTTGCCTCATTTGTCCCTACAACAATGCTATACTGGTTATTGTACTATGGTTATTTTTATTTTTTATTTTTTTTCCTATGGTTATTTTTAAAGGGAATTTTTTCAAAAATACTGACTATATTGTGTGTTCTTATTTTCTGATTTTGCATATATTCCTTACTTAAAATTGTCCTTCAGGCTCTCCCAAGTATCTTTTATACTAATGAGTTCTTGTTTTGTTCTTTGTTTTGTTTTTTAAGCAAAATCAAATGACATTTTTTTCATCTTTTCACCCAGTAAAAATAGCATTAAGATTCTACTTAATTTTTTTTTTTCATTGAAAACATAAACAGACTTTTATATAACAGATCAGATAACTATTTCTTGGTAAAGGAAATAGAATGGTCTGTGGTAGTGTACAAGTGAAGTAGAATTCATTGTTTTATCCAAATGATTCTAATATTTTTGAACAATAAGGTTTTTCTTATTCTTTAATTTAAAAAATGAGTTTTATCTCTCAAAAAATAAAAGAATTAAAATTCTCCCATTTTAGCCTTCTGAAAATAAATTACTAAGTACCATTAACACTAAGACTTGTAAGGAAGCCCAAAGCACCATGGAGAAAAAGTCTTTTTCTGTTTTTTTTTCTTTTTTTTTAACTCAGATACCTGAGAAGTCCTGTTTTTGATGCAAAAGTATCTTTTTTCATACTTCTTTTCATAGTATAGCAGAATAATTAAAGACTGAGTTTTGGAGCCCATGTAGATTTGATTCAAATTCTGAGTATGATTCTATTCTCTATGCAAGAAGGTCAAATTATTTAATCCAAGGCACAATTTCTTTTCTAGTAATACATGGAAAGTTTTCTTATGAACAAAAGCATACTAAAAAAAATATATTTTTGAAATTATATGATTATCAAATATGTAAAAGGATGAAAATAGAATACAACACATCTTGAAAGATCCAATATTTTTGTCTGTAGAATAATATTCTTCTTGTCATCATCAAATATAATTTGTCCATAAAATTAGCAAATATAATTTGATCATGATTGATCATAATAGTATTTTATTAATGATTATATTTGATCATAATCATTATATTTGATCATAAATTTAGTTCATGATTATTTGAAAGAGTTCAACTAATATATATTTATACATATCTTTTTCAACTTCTTAAAACAAAGGGCAAACCCATCCTTTATCCTGCTATATGGGCCCTATTCTCCAGTATTAACGGGTACATCCTTCCAAATTTTCTATAAACATTGTAAATAACATTATGTCCAATTCAGAATATGTTAGCTATAATATTTTTCCATTTATATCTACTCAACACAATTACTTTTAATAATGGTTAAACTGGGATAAAAATTTAACAAGCTGAACCTACATATTTCAATACTTACCTGTGTATTATATCAGAAAAGGCACTGAAAATCCCATAATTGTCCTACTATTAAAAATTCAAGTATGTCAAAGTTAATGTTGATTTTATCTTTCTAATTTTCATCCTCATGCCTCATTATAGGTAGCCTATCTATTAAAAAAATCCACTATGTTTGGTATTCAGATGTCTACATGCAAATATTTTGGTTCACTTGTTGATAATCAATTATGCTGGGCAATTTGTGAGAAATATATATTTATCTTAAGATTTTTGTGAGGGCTGAGAACAAAAGTGAATTCAGAACTTTGGGTGTTTTACTTCCAAAAATGTATTAATGTATTACCTAACCTAATTATTATTCTGAAAGAGTAATAGGCTAAGCAACACATTTATTTTCTAATTTACTTTCTTTTACCTAGCCTGACTATTATTCTATTTTAAAACAATACTAGCAGTAAATTAATATATCAATAGAGACATGACATTTTATAAATGGATTGATAATTGTGACATACATAAATTTAGAAACTCATATATAACAGCCAGCATTCAAATAAAGTTATAATGGGGAATCCTAAATGGGGATAATTTTTTTAACTTGAAAAAGATTTATTTGTAAATTTTGAATGATATGATAATATAAATTAAATATGATTTTTACAAATGAATATTTAGTGACTGCTTATATTAGTTTTTGATATCTTTCCTGAAAGAACAGTGGACCATAAGACAAATTACTCAGATTAGGCCTTGACTTCCTTAATAAGACTCCTATAGCACAACAATTAAAATCAAAAATCAATAAATAAAATGGATTCAAACTAAAAAGTTTCTTCTAAGCAAAAGAAACACACAGTGAGGTAAATAGAGAACCTATAGTGCCGCAGTCTGACTGGGCACAATTCAGGAGCCACTTGTCAAAAGAAACAAACTTTATTTTTAAAACTACAAACGCCAAACAAAACAGCTCCTCAGGAAAAACCCTCAGAGCCCAACTGCCACCACTGGCTTCCAGAAGCCTCTCCCCACACAAACCACACCACCTCCCACAATCCTCCTGCTCTTGAGGCCGATTGGCTGGGTCGTGGGCGGAGCCAAAGAAGTCCCCCAATGAGCAGTTCCATAGTCTGAAGGGCAGGGAAACAGCCCAATGAACATCACCGCAGAGGAGCCAATCAGCTAGATGTTGCTGGGGCCGCTGTGAGCCAATCATCAGCTGGCAGTCTGAAGGGCAGGGAAACAGCCCAATGAACATCACCACAGAGGAGCCAATCAGCTAGATGTTGCTGGGGCCACTGTGAGCCAATCATCAGCCGGCAGCTGGGAGTTTGCTGGCAGCTGGAAGTTTGCTGGGGCCCCTTTGGCTGTGGCTCTCAACATCTCCCCCTCTCTGTTTAAACAACAAGCATGTGGCTTAGGGACCGTGCCTGCCTTAGGTTGTCCAATACTACATATGGTCCTTACCCGTCTTCGGATGAGCTGACCTCAGGGCGTCAGCCTCCTGTCTTAGGTTGGTACCATTGTAATTGGATCTTACCCATCATTGACTACCGGTCCAGTATACAGCCACACCTGTGGAGAGGTACCAGCGGGGGGGGGGGTGAGGTTCTTTGCCTCACCTCTGTTGGCCCCCAAATAGCTGAACGATCATTACAAGCAGAAGGGAGGAAGATATACCAAATCAATACTCCAATACTACCACAAGTCGCTGCACCAACAGATAGTTCACAATGCATACAAGTGAGTTCACAATGCATACAAGTGACACATAGTTTAGGCAAGTTCTGTAAGCGGTTCAGTGATGGCTATTGCAGAGACTGTAGATTAGTTTTATCTTTGTCTTCACCGGCACAGGGATGAAGATAGGAATTCTGGCAATAATGGCTAAAGAAAAAATTATATAACATTCTAGAAGGTACTAAAAGAAAACAATTTTCTTAACAATTTACATTGTCTTCACCGGCACTGGGATGAAGATAGAAATTCTGGCAATAATAGCTAAAGAAAACATTGTGTAACATTCCAGAAGGCACTAAAAGAAAACAATTTTCTTAACAATTTACATTATCTTCACTGGCACTGGGATGAAGATAGAAATTCTGGCAATAATGGCTAAAGAAAACATTGTGTAACATTCCAGAAGGCACTAAAAGAAAACAATTTTCTTAACAATTTACATTATCTTCACTGGCCCTGGGATGAAGATAGAAATTCTGGCAATAATGGCTAAAGAAAACATTGTGTAACATTCCAGAAGGCACTAAAAGAAAACAATTTTCTTAACAATTTACATTATCTTCACTGGCACTGGGATGAAGATAGAAATTCTGGCAATAATGGCTAAAGAAAACATTGTGTAACATTCCAGAAGGCACTAAAAGAAAACAATTTTCTTAACAATTTACATTATCTCCACCGGCACTGGGATGAAGATAAGAATTTTGTCAATAATGGTTAATATTAATAATTGTGTATCATTCTAGAAGGCACTAAAAGGAAACAATTTTTTTAACAATTTACATTATCTTGAAAAGAATTATTAAATATAATGAAAAGGATAGGTGAAAGTAAACAAACAGATCTGTTAACCTTTTTTTGTTTACATATTAAAACAATTCTTAACAGTTATTTACCCAATTTAAATTAAACCATTTAAATCACGTGAATAAAAAAAAAAAATTTTTTGGATCCATTTTTTTTTTTTTTTATGAGCGCTCATCATATATGATATATGGACATATGTACATTCAAACACATAACACAAAACACAAGTGTGCACACATAATATAATACATACAACACATAACATAATGGTAAAGGCCTTATAACTTTTTACAGGTGAAATCTCCATTGCAATGTTTAAAAACTCTATAGTAAAAAAAAATATATATATATATAGAACTGATCAGCAAAACATTAACCTAGGTCTATATGAGCTCAAAAAACAAAATAGAACTTCATGATATGGGAAAGGGCAATAATAAAACAGATATTGAAAAAAGCATCTTGGTTCTGTCGCAGATGTAAGGATAGCCAAATTGGAGTTTTGGATATCAGCTATTATTGATTTGAACCAAATCATCTTCTTTTTGGTCTGTAGAATTCGCTTTAGTTAATCTCTCTGGAATCCAAATCGGCTGCTGTTCTCCCTGTGGAAACACACAAACAGACCCCCGACTCCAGACAATCACTGGGTCAGGATTTTAGTTAATCTCTCCGGAATCCAAATCGGATGCTGTTCTTCTTGTGGAAACATATAAACAGGCCCCCAACTCCAGACAATCACTGGGTCAGGACCTTGGTTAATCTCTCTGGAATCCAAATCGGCTGCAAAACGTGGACTATCCTCAGGATGAATTGGAATTGAAAAAAAACAATCTTTAATATCTATAACTAAAACATACCAAGTTTTTGGCAAAGCAGACAACTGAGGAATCCCCGATTGACCAGGTCCCATAATGACCATTTCATTATTAATGGCTCTTAAATCTTGCAATAATCTCCATTTACCAGATTTCTTTTTGATGACAAAAATAGGAGTATTATGGGGAGATACAGAAGGTTGTATATGTCCTTCCACTAATTGTTGTTTGACCAGATCATGGGCTACTTGTATCTTTTCTTTAGTCAAGGGCCACTGAGGAACCCATACCGGTCTTTCTGATTTCCAGGTAATTTTTATTGTCTCAGTGGCCCTTTGTGAAAATCCAACCCATGTCTGTCTGTTCCTTGATTTATTTGTATTGGTGCTGCTATACCTTGTTCTTGTTTTTCTAATCTTTTTCCTTTCCTAAAACCTTGTCTAGCCATAATAGTGGGTGCATTTTGATTGATATTATTTGTTAATGTCAAACCTAATTGATCTAAGACATCTCGTCCCCATAAATTTACAGGAAGATGATCCAATACATATGGCTGTATAGTTCCTTCACATCCTTCAGGATCCTTCCAATCTAATACCATTGCACTTTTATCGGGATTAATCGCCACTCCTAGGCCTCGAAGCGTTTGAGTGGCTTGTTGTAATGGCCAATGTTTTGGCCATTCTTGACGAGAGATAATGCTAAGGTCTGCACCTGTATCCAGTAGCCCATTAAATTCATGTCCTTGAATATTTAGTTTTAGCATGGGGCGAGAATCTAAATTTAAAGAAAGCATAGCCCAATCTACACCTGTGGAGCCTAATCCCTTGGAACCTCTTCCTACAGCATGACTGGAAACTTTATCATGTAGGCTTGGTATTATTAGTAATTGTGCTATTCTATCTCCTGGTGAAATTACTGATATACCCTTTGAAGAACTGGCTATAATTTTTATTTCACCTTCATAATCGGGATCAATTACCCCAGGACTTATCAAAAGTCCTTTTAGAGTAGAAGAGCTGCGTCCCAATAATAAGCCTACTGTTCCTTTGGGAAGAGGTCCTTTCACCCCTGTGGGAATGATTTGAACTCCCATCTCTGGAGTTAGTACTGCTCTGGCAGAGGCGCAGATGTCCAACCCTGCGCTCCCTCTGGTTTGTCTGATGAGGGATCTGATGCCCTGGGCACTACCCTGATGGGGTTGCTGGGGTTGCTGGGTTCCTCCAGAGCTCCGTATATTTGTGGTTTGGGGCCCCGGAGGATTGGGGCCCCCTGTCCGTTTTTTGGCAACGGAGCCCGATGCCTTTGTCCACGATATTGTGGATAAAATCCTTGTCCTTGTTCGTTTTTTGATAATGGAGTACCCTCTATGGTGGTTTGAGAACGGCACTCATTAGCCCAATGTCTCCCTCTATGGCATCGTGGGCAAATACCCGGTATTCTATTCCTTTGATACCTAGTATTGTTAAACCCTCCTCCTATGGGGCAATTCCTTTTAAAATGTCCTGCTTGTTGACAATTGTAGCATGTTCTTAGCCCGGCATCTAAAGCCTGTTTTACTGCAGCTGCCACAATTTGCCCTTGTTCATTAATGTCTCTGGCATCTAAAGCCTGTTTTACTGCAGCTGCCACAATTTGCCCTTGTTCATTAATGTCTCTGGCATCTAAAGCCTGTTTTACTGCAGCTGCCATGACTTGCTCTTGTTCATTAATGTCTCTACATAATTTAATATATTTGTTTAAATCTTCCTGTTTCCATGGTCTAATGATATCTCTGCACCAACGATTCGCTTGGTCATAAGCCAGTTGTTTTATTAATGGCATTGCTTGTTCTGTATTCCCAAAAACTCTGGTAGCTGTTTGAATAAGCCTATCTACAAATTCAGCATAAGGTTCATTAGCTCCTTGTATTATCTTAGATAATTGACCTTGTAAACCTCCATGTCCTTGTAAAGTCTTCCATGCCTTAACTGCATCTACAGCAATTTGTAAATATACACCAGGATCATATGCAAGTTGTTGCTGCCGATCCTCATAAGGTCCCTTTCCTAACAACATATCTAGATTTCTCTGAGGATAACCAGCTGCTGCATTTCGCCTAGCCGTCTCCTTGCAAAATTCCTCATTGGCAACCTTCCATAACAGGTATTGTCCTCCAGTTAGCACAGCTTTACACATATTAGCCCAATCTGCTGGCGTCATGTTTAAGTTGGTAATGGATTCGATCAAGCTTACAGTGAAGGGTGCTTGAGGACCATAGGTTGTTACAGCCTCTTTTAGCTCCTTCACTGTTTTGTAAAATAAACCCTGGTGAATTTGCTGCCCTCCTGCCTCAAATACAGGGCATACTTGAGATCCTGTCTCAGGATCCCAACTATCAACTGCGGGGGTTGGGAGCCTCCTAGCATATGGAGGTGGTGCTGTTGATTGGACACTTATGCCCTCTGGTGATAGAATGCTGTTAGTAGCAGTCTCCTGTAGAGGTGGTGCTGTTGGTTGGAGACTTTCACTCTCTAATAGAAAGATGTTATTAACAGTCTCCTGTTGTAACTTTTCCCCTGATGGCTTTTGCTGCTCTAAACTTCCTTCCTCTACCTTCGTCTGAACTGAAGGCTTTCGACTAAGCAAGCCAGATACGAGCGTCCACATTGGCAATGTGCCAACTGGCAGAGTCCCTGGGCTTTTCTTTTCTATTCTTTTTAAATCCTCACCATGATGGTTCCATTGTGTTATATCTAACAACTCCTCCTTAAAAAGCCATGGGCTATATTTTTGTATTATATCAACGTATGCCCTGACTGCTCTTGATTTTACTGGGAAGCTTCCTTGCTCTAACAATTTACTTAACACTCTTTCGGTTTGTTTTTTACTAATTGCTGATCCCGTATTTCTATAATACAACCCAGCAAGATAACACCAAACCAAACCGAGACAGAATCCAATAAAAATGGAGCAACAAAATTTCATTATAGCCTTTCTATCCTCCTGACATGTGCATCCGTCCTTTCTCCCTATCTGTTCCTCAGACGTAAATAGTTTTTCCTCAAATGTGAGTGGTTTTTCTTCCGTCTCACTCATCTCCAGGGACTGAAATGTCCATCCGTCCTTTCTCCCTATCTGTTCCTCAAACGCAAATAGTTTTTCCTCAAATGTGAGTGGTTTTTCTTCCCTCTCACTCATCTCCAGGGACAGGCAAGTTAAAACAAAAATGAAGCAAAACAAAAGAGTAAACTTAGAATGGCTACCCATCCTCTCGCCCTGCCCTCAGGGGCGAGCAGTTTACTTACCCTCAGTCGCTCCCCATGCGAGCCACCAAATGCCGCAGTCTGACTGGGCACAATTCAGGAGCCACTTGTCAAAAGAAACAAACTTTATTTTTAAAACTACAAACGCCAAACAAAACAGCTCCTCAGGAAAAACCCTCAGAGCCCAACTGCCACCACCGGCTTCCAGAAGCCTCTCCCCACACAAACCACACCACCTCCCACAATCCTCCTGCTCTTGAGGCCGATTGGCTGGGTCGTGGGCGGAGCCAAAGAAGTCCCCCAATGAGCAGTTCCGTAGTCTGAAGGGCAGGGAAACAGCCCAATGAACATCACCACAGAGGAGCCAATCAGCTAGATGTTGCTGGGGCCACTGTGAGCCAATCATCAGCCGGCAGCTGGGAGTTTGCTGGCAGCTGGAAGTTTGCTGGGGCCCCTTTGGCTGTGGCTCTCAACACTATAGAATGAGAGCACTACAGATAGAGCACTAATCCTCTAGAATATATAAAGAACTCAAAAATCTTAGCCAAGGAACTGAACAGACATTTCTCAAAAGAAGATACACAATCAACAAATATATGAAAAAAATGTTCAATGGAAATCAAAAACTAGAGATATCATATCACTCTAGTCAGAATGGCAGCTATCAAGAATATCGAGAATACAAACAACAATATTGCTGGTGAGACTACAAATTGGTGTAACCAATATGGAAAGCAGTATGGAGATTCCTTAGAAAACTTGGAATGGAAACACCATTTGACCCAGCTACCCCACTTTTCAGTCTATACCCAAAGGACTTAAAATCAGCATAGTACAGTGACACAGTCACATCAATGGTCATAGCAGCTCAATTCATAATAGCTAACTATGGAAGCAACCTAGGTGCCCTTCAATAGATGAATGGATAAAGAAAATGTGGTATAGATACACAGTGGAATATTATTCATAATTAAAAGAGAATAAAATATGGTATATGCAGGTAAACTGATGGAGTTGGACAATATAAGTGAAGTTAGCCAATCCCCAAAAAACAAATGCTGAATATTTTTTCTGATTTAAGGATGCTGATTCATAATGGGGTTGGGGGGGCATAGGAAGTTTAGATGAACTCTAGATAGAGCTAAGGGGAGGGAGAGAACATGGGGGTAGGAAAGACAGTGGAATGAGATGGACATCATTACCCTAAGTACATGTATGAAGACACAAAAGGAGTGACTCTACTTTGTGTACAACCAGAGATATGAAAAATTGTGCTCTATATGTGTAATATGAATTGTAATGCATTCTGCTGTTGTATATATCAAATTAAAATTTAAAAATAAGTAAAATTTTAAAAAGACAAATTACTTATTTTTATATTATTTAAAATTATTATATTTCAAAAACACATTTCCCTGTGCTAATGATTATATACTATATGTAATTTGCCCTAAGACAACACTCAGCTATATTAATCAAAATGAAGGAGAAACTTTTAAATCCATTTGTTTGTTTCCTACTCATGTGATAATTATTTGCTTTAAGCCAATAGCTAGTTTTACATCAATTACAATTTTTCATTGTGCAAGTATATAAACAAGGCAGTAAAATATACCTACAATTTTTCAAAGCAGGGCTTGCCATTTTTTAGGTTTCCCACAGATACTTTTTCACATATTTATTAGTATTAATTTAACCTAGAATTATAAGGGTGCAAATTGTTTATAATATATTGCTATGATTTTAAACCATAATGTTTTCTAAAATATTAGTTGGGAAGTCATTAAACCATTAGGTTGAGATAGCTCCGGCATTCCAGATTTCTACACATGCAAAGCCCAAGTTGGAATAACTTAAAATTTTCCAACTAATCTCTAACTAGGCCACTAGTCCTCCCTAACCAATTTAATACTTTCTTGTTTCCAGGAACACCTTATGAAAGTTTTCCTTCTAGCTCTTTTGGTGAGGCTCTGATTAATGTATTGATATCTGTCTAAATAAACTTTAAAATTTTAGTGTGCCTAAATCTATCTTGAAAACAATGTAGAATATTATGAAATGTGTTATATGTAAACAATGGAATACTGTTCAGCCATAAAAATATAAAATCTTGTCATTCAAGGCAGCATGGATGAACTTGATGGATATTATGTTTTGTGAAAATACCCAGTATAAGCAAAAGTGTAGGCTATTCTCTCTTCCTAAACATATTCTAAAAATCCTAAGTACAATATTAAGAACCAAAACCAAAAATATACAATAAAAAAGGATAATGAATCACAGCTAATTGTGATGAATTAAAAAGCACACTTTTTTGGAAGTTCTTGTCAGTATGATGTGAATAAAAAGTGAACCTATAATTATTAGATAAGAAAACATATTCCAACCCCAGGATATGGTCATTTCTCAGCATTTATTTGAGGAGTAAGGTTCAGACATATGTAGCAAGAACAGCAGAATTCATGTACACATTCACACATTAATCAGAAAGTTGCAAAATGTCTGCAAGGTACATTTTTAAAACTAGAAAGAATATACCATTTGCTCTCACATCCCTACAGAGAATGGAGTCAGGATTGTAGGTTAATAAGAGACAAAAATTGTCCCAAATGAGTCCCAGATATTTCTGGTATAGTATCCCAGAACACATGAACAGGATCTAAAATTCAAGAAAGTACAGTCTAGCAGAATGACTCCAAATTAATTTTTATAAGGGGTTTGAGACAAAGGCTGCATCCAGATGCTTATGTTTGTTACCCATAAAATAATGAAATACCTAAGGCAGAAATTTACACACTTCACTAAAAATTTCATAATCTGGGAAATGTTATCAAGAAAATAATCTAGTATCCTTTATCTTTAAATCATCCAAGACATGGTAGATTCAATATTAAAACAAATAGTGAAAAAACAGAATCTTACAATTTTAGAGCTTAGTGAGAATCTAGAAATGAGAGTATATACTATTTGATAGAATTTATTCAGAGCCAAAAGGTTAACCACTATCAATACAGAATCTTGTTTTATGTAATCTAAATACATTTGAGTCTTTTCTAAAAAATTTGAAACTAATTTAAAAGAATAAAAGATCAGAGAGCTCGAAACTAGACTCCAAAACTTTTTTCCCCTAAATTCAAGTTTTCTCCTAGATTTTTTTTCTAAAAGTTCTCATACTTTGAGCCTGTCCATATTATATCTGTGACTAAGTCAGTTTTCTTCAAGGTCATCCAGTCTGTCTGATAAATGGTTATATTGGTTTAACTTGATTTTCTCTCATACAGTTCCTCATAAATCATTTCCTGATCTCAAATGTGGGTAGGCTTTATTCTCTTTGACCTTTGTTTCAAGATGGGATTTAAAAATGAGTTTCGACATCCTAATACTCATGATTTTTAAGCTAATCTTTAATATTTGACTTCTCTCTATCAAATATCAAGTCTTATTAATTTGACAAATAAGACCTTAAAAGTTTTGAAAATATACATAGTCTTTAACAATATTTCCTATTTGTAGTAAATAAAAATTATTTCATTAACAATATTTCCTATTAGCATTAAACTAAAATTACAAAATAAATTTACAAGCAGTTTTTTTGTTTCCCTGAGTAATGTTATATCTTGTTTTCAAAAAATATATTATTTGAAAAAACATTTCTCGAATATCAAAGGAATAACCCATATTTATATCATCTTGGGCAGCAACCTGAATATAGTGAAAAATGGGTTAACTGTTTTAGCCTATCGATATAGTAAGCATTTCAGATAATGTATTGCTTCAGAATGTTTGGTTTGAAATTCTTAATATTTTGTAGCTCAGTGGTAGGGTGCTCACTTCACATGTGGAAGGCACTGGGTTCGATCCTTAGCACCACAATAAAATAAAGATACTGTGTCCATCTACAACTAAAAAAAATTTAAAAATAAAATACTTAAATATTTTATGTGAGGCTCAGATTTTAATTGAAAACCATAAAGTCATTATTACAAAAATATTAGACCTAAAATAAAGAGAAAAAAAGAAATTTAAATAAGTAATAGGCCACTTTGCAGTGTAACTTTAAGTAACAACATCTTTACATATCAATATTAAACCACAAACCAGTATTCAAAATAAATGCTTAGTTATGTTAAACACACTAATTTTTAAATCTTTTTTTCAATCTTTTAAGAAGTTCCACAAGAGAGGTTAGATACAGGAAATATTATAATACATAAAATTCAAGCAGCAGTTACTGTTACTTAGAATGAGGAAAAATGAATATAGTCATTAATGTTCCTCTGGATACAATTTTATTTTATAAGATAACTGGAATTTAAATAAGGTTTTTTATCAGAGTTTTGAAACTCATGTACACAAACACAAAACGGTGGAACAGAAAAATAAATAAAGAGATTTGATTTACAAACCAAAGAAGAAGTTTATATATTCTCAATATATCAGTGGGTTCTAGATCTCCATGTGTCTATAAAATATAGTATCATTTTTAAAAAACTCCTGATATGATGTTCATGGAAATAAGTAGGTATATATTTTAATACACTTTTTAATATAAGTTTTAAGTTTATTTTCAAAGAAATTCTGGGTATAAAAATCTAATTATATGTATTACATACATGTCAATATGGTGCAATATGTTTCTTGAAAAAATTATACGTATAAAAAAAAATCCTACAAAACAAATCATGCATTTGTTTCTGTTTTTAATTTGTGGGAGGTGAGGGGGACACCACACTGTTTTATTTCAACCTTCAAACAACATAAGAGGTGGCAGCTTCTGATACCAAATCATGCAAGTAATAATAAAGAACATTAAAATTTTTAACAAAAAGAAAATCTCTTTAAAAAAAAGCAAGGACTTGACATTTCACAACTGTCCTCTCGCAGTACCAGTAAGGGATTCTGGCTAAGTAATTCATCAACAGGGTCTGAACAAACCCCTGACCCTCAGGGAAGCATCATGTTCTTCTGACAATTCACAATCCTGGTGGCCACACACCACACTGTTCCACTCACTTCTGTAAACAGGATTAAAACTGCACTAGATATTGTGGGGCATTGCAATAAAACTACCTACAAACAAAACAGAGTAGCAGAAGAGAAGTAAGTCAAACTCAGAAGGTCAGAGTCATATGTTTTCTCTCATATGTGGAAGCTAGAGAGAAAAAAAAAAGGAAAAGAAAGGTATATGTGGTGTGTGTGGTGGGGGAAAATCTCATGAAAATCAAAGGGAAATCAGTAGATACTAGGGACCAGGGAGGCAGGAGAGGGTTAGTGCTGGGAAGTGATTTCGGTCAAATTTTATTGTCATATTGTGTGCATATGCGAATATGTAACAACAAATCCCATCATTATGTACAACTATCATGCACCAACTTAAAAAGTTGAATTGTTAAATGACATAATAACAATACTTAAGAAGACTGGATTTAACTGTCCTACCTGCCTCCGGCGTGGTCAGCAGTCCACCCTGGTACAGACAGGTTAAGGCAAAGGCTCCAGGAGAGGCCGGCTGCCCTGGCGCAGCACAACAGGTGAGCTCACTGCTCCAGCAGCAACAGGACAAAAGCTTCTCCCTGGTGCTCAACAGGCCGTGCTGCATTCCTAAGTAGACCCTCACAGCCATGTTGATGAACTGGATTGTCCACACCACATCTGGGTTCATTCTGATGGCCGTGTCCACTTCATTTGTGCACCAGGTCAAACTTCCGATACCAAATAAAATTCCCATCGCCTGTCACTGAAGGATCTGTCTGTTGACAGTGATCCAAAGGTCAACCTCATCCCGAAACTTCTGGGTCACAGCTCTGTTCACGGGATGCAGGCCTTCGGGTTTACCTACATAGGAATTCCCTGTAGGAATTCTCTTTCCCACGGTTCTTTGAAACTTCCCTTAAGTCGGAGACCACTAGGAAGCAACTGGACAGCCAGCAATCACCTGCGTCAGGCAGCTTTCACCACCCTCGGTGAGGGTGAGGGCAGCGTCCACTCCAGCAACTCCATCCAAGGCCAGGTCAGTCTCTGGGTAGAGATCCAGGTCACTGCGGGTTGGGTGGTCCAGCAGGACTAGGGAAAGAAATGGGACTGCAGAAGCTCCTGCTTCACCCTCTGAGCTGTTAGCTGCACAGCGTGGACACCTGTGGAGCAGCTTCCAATTCCCAGCACTTGGTTATTCACGTGGCTCTCCATGGCCTTGAGAGCCAGCAGCACTTTGGCCTCCGCGGAGAAGGTTAGCCCCCACAGTCCTGTGCCTGGGTGCCTCACACCTGCGCAGTGCAATCCCCTGAAACAGCATGTAGGACACCCAGGAGGGCCAGCTGCTCCACCTCTGTGGAGGCCATACCCTGGCCTTATGGGCCACCAGGCCTGCTTCTGAATTTTAAAATTTATAATTTGTAGATATCCCTATTTTGAACTAAAAGTATTTTTAAGTTACAAAAGTTACATAACAAATATTTTCAGGAAATTTAAACTCAAAATTGTTGACAATGGTTAGACTGACTGACAAACTACATTTAGATGCTGGAACATTCTCGAGAAAGAGAAGAATTATAGATGACTCCCAGAGGAACTTTTCACAATGCAAAATGTGATAAAATTATGAATGTGTTTTTGATATATTGCAGCCTATAGTTACTAAATCCTTTTCCATCAGTGAACCTAATATTTTAAAATCAAAGCACTCTACCTTTAAAACTAATAATAGGTTAATCTTACTTGAACATATACTCGCCATTAATTTAGAAGGCTACACTAATTATCTTCAGTTAGTTTTATCATCATGGAATGTTGCTAAAAATAATATTATGAAACATAATTATGAAAAAAAAAGATTTTTATTGTGGTAATTGTGAAAATTATCTAAACATGTACATTCAGAAGCAAATTGTCCCCCAGAAAATCTGTTTCCAAACTTCCAAATTCTTAGAAATAATTTAATTTGGGGGAAATAGAAAATCCAAGAAAACCAAAGTTATCTCAAGATAATTAAGATAGGTTCAATAACCTAAACTTTTTCACAGTTATTATTTGTGAAAATTAAGATTTAATAATAAAATCTGAATTTAAAAAATCCTAATTTGATTATTGTTAGAGTAATATTTTCATAACAGAAAGGAGGACTTTATAATTCAAGAGGAATGAATTTCACTCTTTAGATGACAAATAAAAGAAAAAAACATGTGCATGTACATATATTGTAAACTCTTTTAAATGTTTAGAAAATGTTTATTGTGTATCATTCTAAAATACCACATTCTCTTTGAGATTCCTTAATTCTTACTAGAAATGATATGTTTGACCTATTCCAGTTCATTCATTATTCACAAGGTATCTCTGGCTACAAGAAAAGTACCTATCAAAAAACCCAGAGTCTCACTTTCCTTCTTCTAATGAACTAATCAGGAGTAAAATGGCAATTAACTGTGGAAAACAGAAACTCTTAGAAAAGTAAATATTACTTTATTTGTTTTGTCATATATGATAATAAAAATATTTTCTCATAGCAATTGCTTTGGTAAGGTAAAACTTCAAAACTTGATAAATTTTGAAATACATTCAAGAAAAGAATTTTTCTTTACATTTTCAGCTATTCAACAAACAGCAATTTTGTTGTTATTGTTGTTGTTGATGAATTATCACAAAATTAAAGCATCCACATTGCTAAGCAACTCAGTGAGACCCTGTCTCTAAATAAAATATGAAAATATAGAGCTGGGGATGTGGCTCAGTGGTTGGAATGTCCCTGAATCCCCAGTAACCCACCACCCTCCAAAAAAAAGCATCCACATAACCATAATCAAGGTCTAAGAAAAGAGAAAAAAAGAAGGAGAAGGATAGGGAGAAAAAAGGACGAGGGGGAGGGGAAAGAGAAGGAGAAGAAAAAAGGAGCTTACAAAAAGTTATCTCCCCTCCTCCATTGCTCTACCTAATGACTACAGTCCTGCTTTTTAACGCCAACGATGTTGTTTACCTGTGTTTGAAAGTTACATAAATGACTTAGTTAAAATATACAGATAGAAATAGACAGGTGCAAATAGGTACAATAAAATGTTGTACAGATATCCATACATAGTTATAGGTATCTTTAGTCTAAAATTCTCAAAATAATGAACTAAAGAGTTACTATGAAAAGGTACTTTTTAAACACAGGAAAAAACTGCTGCATACAATACATGAAGTACAATAAATGTTTTATTTGCAATGTGAGCTATACAATTTTTTCATTAAAAAGTCTTGCTGAAAAAAACAATTTTTAAAAAATATGATACAATAATAAGAATTGAAAACCACCATTTTCTTTCTCCCCCTTTAACATACATCATCAGTAAGAAGAAAAACAATGGCAGCAATCCCAGAAAATACAAAAACACAGGTTTTTCTACATCTGTCCAATACTTCCAACTGTAACTGAAATTTTACCTTCTTCATAAATCCTTCCAGCCTTTCTTATTTCTATTGATTACTTCTAAAGGTAAAAACACTGGCTAAAGATTACTTGTGGAATTCTGGAGCAAGGATAAAATTTGGATTTCCCTGTTCTTACACTAAAGTTCTTCCTTTATATCTCTCTAGACATTACAAAACAATTCTCAAACTAAGATGTCAAATTAATTCTTTATCTAAATAAATTATTATGGACAGCCATGTATTTAATATAAAAGAGCAATATCTTTTTTTTTTCCTTTTTTTTGTATTTTCCTTATGTAAATATGCTGCAGAGGAAAAGCAAAAAAAAAGTGTACTGTTCTTAGAATGTTAGTAACTTAACTGAATTTTATTTTTCTAACTATATTAATTAGTAAATCATTCCAGATAAAATTAAACTATTATGGGTAGACCAATTCAGTTTTAGTAGCGATTGCATCTGCTAATTTTCCTGTGTGTATTCAGTCTTACATTGAATTAATTTATACCATTTATATACAATAGGTTTTTGAGGAAGAAAACTTACTTCATATGTTTCAAAGTTTTATTGGTTGCCACCTCCCAACATATCCCTTTAGATCAAACTTATTTACTACCTTATATAACCTGCTGTGTTCCATGGAAGGAACTGGATCTCTGAGCATACCATCCCCTGCAACATTTCCATCCTTCATTACTAACTGGATTCATTTTTCACGTGGTCAGTGAAAGATAGAGGTTGATGAGAGTGAAGAATGAAAAAGAGGGCAACTTACTATTTTCCTGTTCTCTTCCAATGTGGTACTTGATTTACACACATTCCTCCAAGAGTCAGTCCATCCCACAAAGACATTGTAGTTGCCCGTTGACTCTGAGCTCTAGATGTATCATTTCTTCCTCTTGTCCTTTCGGCTTAGAGGTGGTAAAGGCTTCCCAGTTTTCTAGTTGTCTTATCATTATCTTGTTCCTCTAATACAATCAATACCTGGGTAAATGGTATCATTACATTTCTTCATTTGAAACAGTATGAATTTTGCTATACAGGGACCTTTCTGATTAGAGCAATGGCTCTAGGAATTTGAGAGCCTCATATATTTGAAAAATACACAGATGATATTGGCAGGTTGGAAATATAACACTAGAATTTCAGTGCTTAGACATCATTTTTTATTCAAAATAACCAGAGTAAGGACATGACATAAGGAGCTAGTGGAAGACAAGGATTCGGGTAGTTAAAATATATTGTTTCAGCAACAATAGAATTCATAAGGACCATGAGTTGGACTTGAGAACTTACAAAGGAATAATGAATGAAAATTTTAGAGCCCAGGATTCCAAACTCAAAGCACAGAAGAACAAAAATTCTTCCATGGGCTAAACGAATCCTTTATTCCTAATGAAAACAGGACAAACATATGGAAGGAACAGACCCCAAATCTAATTGTGATATAAATCATAATGCCAGTTTAATGTACAAGCTTATTGAATCAGTTATGATCTGAATGATCCCTGGTTGGGTAGAGGTGGCTCTATGGGACTTGGGGACAATTGTGGGCACATAAGGTAAAAGCAAGAAACTTGAGCCCTTTCTCTTAGACCCCCTTGATTGCAGGGCAGCAGCATATCCTCTTCAGAGGAAATTAACCTACTCTTGCATCAAATTTCTTCAAATCTTTCACCAGGGTTTGACCAAGAATAGATGCTTTGCAACATAATGCCATTTTTCCTTAGGACTTGCCCATAACGCTTTATCCTTGCTCTCCCTACAGGCTTACCTAGTATGAAGGAAAAAAAAGTGTCTGTAAAATGTGCTGGGAATACATACCACACATGAAACCAATTGCATGATATTGTGCTAATTTGTATAAACAGGTACCTACCAGGGAGCACCTGTAGAAAAAGATTCACAGGGTGTCAGATTAAAGAGAACTGGGTGAAATGAATTGCTGTAGCTCCAGCACCGAGAGGCATGGCTCTGTCATCTTGTGTGGGATGAGTCCTAGCATCTGCAATGGCAACATTTCTGGGCATACTTTAGAGCAAGAAACAAAAATACTAGTGTCTATGGAATGGTCTAATTAATCTATTGTGGCCAATCTGTTTGACCATAATTATTAGGTGGCCTAGAGAAGGCTTCTTTCACCATTAAGGAATTCACTGACAAAGAGACCAGTAGTATTCTTTGAAATATCTATGATCAGTAAACTTAGACTCTGATGACTTAATTGAATCGAGCTATTTGATGTCAATGGCAATATTGTACCAACGACAATATGGAGACTTGTGTCACTGTAAACAATCAACACTATCACAATTTTGTGTAAATAAAATTTTAATGCTTTTTTATCAATACACATTGTATACATGTACCAAATTGTCACACTATACCCTATCAGCGAGTATAGTTACTACATCAATTAAAAATAAAAATGAAGTTTATTAGATCACATTCATACCCATTTCACTATATATTGCCGATGTCTGCTTCCTTGCCATAATAACATGATAGAGACCATATTTCCCCCAAAACTTAAATTAGCTACTATCACACTGCTTACACACAAAAAAGAATGGAGTGGCAATCAGTGGATATATACCACTGGAGGTAATAAGTTGATTATGAGTTACCAGTATGTAAGAGATAGACAGACCTCTTAAGTTGTTATTTGGTCTATTGACTTGGAAATGTTTAGACATTGTGTGTAGAAATAAGAGTTTAGTTACCATATTTTGTTATGCTCTCTCCCGTTTCCTTATTTATTAGAAATTCAGAGCTACTTCATTGATTCTGGGTTCTTTTAAGGAAGAATTCTGTAAAATGGCTACAATTCTGTACTGGGAATATTTATCCATGTTTTTCCCAGATATTTGATGTTAGAAAATGGAGAGTTCCAAAATATTCCAGGAGTTACTAAACACTAGGATGAACTGAAACAAGTACTTCATTACCCTAAAATACCTCCATATGCACCAGACAGACAAACCTTTCAAAAGCCAGGTAATAAATTGCATACTTGCCCAAACCATATCCTGGTGTTGTCATTGGATCAATGGATTCCAGTAGAAAACTCAAAACCAAATACAGCATTCATGAAAAATTTCAGATATCAATGCTACATTATAAACTTAAAATATGAAAAAGCAGAGATTCAGTTATATCAAATTCATTTATTCATTTGGTAATAAAACTGCCAGATTGATTTTTTCCCCCTTGGTACTAGGGATTGAACTCAGAGTGGCTTAACCACTGAGTCACATCGCCAGCCCTCTTTAATTTTTATTTTGAAACAGGGTCTCACTGAGTTGCTTAGGGCCTCACTAAATAACTCAGGTTGGCTTTGAACTTGTGATCCTCCTGCCTGAACTTCCTAAACAGTTGGAATAAGAGACATGTGTCACCACCAGGTGGATTTTTTTTATGTTTTATTTTATTTATTTTTTATTTATTTATTTTTTTTTTTTGGTACTGGGAATTGAAGTCAGGGGCATTTGACCACTGAGCTCATTCCCAACCCTATTTTATATTTTATTTAGAGACAGGGTCTCACTGAGTTTTTTAGCACCTCACTTTTACTGAGGCTGGCTTTGAACCCGAGATCCTCCTACCTCAGCCTCCCAAACCACTGGGATTATAGGTGTGTGCCACTGCCCCCAATGATAACTACATTATTATCAATGTAATCAGGCAATGATGATAATTGAAGTTGATATTCCAGATTATTTTTACAGAAGAAAATCAACACAGTCCCTGGAATTCAATATACAGTTATCAACTTCCCATTACATTTTTTAAAAATCAACATTTTAAGAAAGTCAGAATGTGTTAGCATTGCCCAGATATCTTACCCTAGGGGAATGACAACTTTCCTTCTTTTCATGTGATTTGCAAGGATCTTGGTAACCTCAATGACCCATAAAACAACACACTTTTTCATAAGATATTGTGATTGCTGGATCTGATGGGCAGGAAATAGCAAGTATGCAAGATGTCTTACTTCTTAAAGAGAATTAGAATAGGAAAATACTTTAAAATTTAAGGATACTGTGGTGAGCCGTTTCTGTGAACTGTGGCCGCCATTACAAGATGGCGCTGGTTTCCCCTGTAGTCTGTGACAAACAACTCCTTATCAGAATGAGTTGGCACGCTGTGACTTGGCACCCTATGAGAAAAGTCCACGTGGCAGTTGTGCATTGGGGCTTTATCTGCTTTATTAAGGCTGGGGCACACGGGACTAGTAGTAGTGGCAGTAGGAGTAGCAGTAGAAGTAGTAGTAGGAGTAGCAGTAGAAGCTAAAAGACATGTCAAAACAAAGGCCTGGATAAACTGTTAAGAGAAGAAAAAGTATCAAGGACCTGACTAAACTGCTGAGAGAAGATTCCGGGCAAGGGGTCGCGACAGGATACTGCCACATTAGTGGAAATTCTAAGAGTATTAAAGTTTGAGCATGCTAAGAAAATTGCTGTTTAAAAAAAATCTCACTCAAAGTTATATTTTCTTCTTTTATTTTTAATTAATTAATCTTTCGGTAAAAACACTTAAGAGATGTACCCTCTTAACCAAATTTTAGGTGTACAATATGATATATTGCTAACTGTAATCACAATGTTGTACAGCAGATGTCTAGAACTTATTCGTCCTAAATAATTAACATTTTTATCTATTTAGCAGCAATTTCCCATTTTCTTCCCACCCCAACGTCTGGCTTCTGGCAGCCAGAATTCATTCTGCCTTCTGATTCTGTGCTTGACTATGTTAGATTCTACAAATAAATGGAGTCATTCTGTATTTGTACTTCCATGACTGGCTTATTTCACTTATGTCTTCCATGTTATTGCATTTGCCAGTATTTCTTGTGTTTGTTTGTTTGTTTGTTTGTTTGTTTTAAATCTGTATGTATGTGTGCACACAGTAAGGGAGGCTGCTCTCCCTGTTTGGAGAATGCCAACGTGTTCTGATTTCCCTAACAATATTGATTTTCAAAAAAAATCTATGGGAAGTTGAGAGCTACATACCGGTTTCCAGGGACTATGGTGATTTTCATTTGTAACAATATCACATCTGGAATATCAACTTCAATTATCATCATTGTTGATTACACTTTCGACAATATAGTTATTATTCAAGATCCATCTCACATTTTTACCTCCCAAATGAAGAAACTATGCTTATAAGTCACACTTACAAGAGAATGTTCTAGCAAACTCCTTGAGGTTCAAAAACAGTACAGCTCTCTTCTTTGTAATTGTGAATTAGACAAGGGGAATGCAGCACCAGCAAAAACTAAGTACCTAATATATTAAGCATTACACTTATTTTACCTTTTAATCCTTACAACAATCTTGTGAGTTTTCTATTTGTCAAAAAACTCAGGTTCTGGGGGATTATTACTTGATTTTCCAAGGTCACGGGGCTATTAAGAGGAACACTGGGGTATTGATGCAATCTGCCTTTTACTGTGACACACTGCCCCCTAGAGCTGCAGGAGCCTATGGCAAGTTTGGAGGTTAAGAGAATGAAACACCTAGAAGGCAACGGGCTTGAAATCTTCCCTGGTGGACCTAATTGGCTGTGATTGATCCTTCCTTCGAACACTTATAACCCTTTTGTGGATACCACAGGCTTGGCATAGAAATCTTTCTGACTTTTGTTAATTGCCAGTTCATGTGCTTTTAGCTAATTGCCATTACAAGCAAGCTCAGGCAGGGCTAAGATATTCCCAATATTTTTTAATTCACCGCAGAGTCCAAAATTGCCCTAGAGCAGTAGAATCACCTGTAGACCCTGTCAAAATGCAGAGTCTAATTCAGAGGATCTGGGTGGAACCTGAGATCCTGCACTTTCTAACAAGCAACCAGAGGATGCCACTGCTGCTGGAGAGAGGGTCAGACAGTGAATTGCAAGGAGCTCATTGCTCTACAAAATGGCTTGTTAAAATGTACTTGAAGAACAAGCAGCTGTGAGTATGGCTTGAGAAATCACATTTTTGCCATATTTTTCATTTCTAAAAGTTAAAACAAAGTGTCTCCATGTTACAAACAACCAAGTTAATAAGATTGTCTAGTCATTCCTTTCCTGCTCAATGAATCTTTGTAGATTGTTCAGTTGCTAGGATATCTTAACATGAAAATAAAGCACCTAAAAACACAGTTGGATTTCTTATTTAATAACATAAAAGAACAATAACAGGTTGCTCCATGGATTTTTTTTAAATTAAGGTTAGCTATCTATTCCTCCCACTACTGCTCCCGTTAGTACTGAGCTCCCCCTCAACTGTGCCCACCATGTCCTTGGGGCTGCCAGCGGGATGCTTCCAGTAAGAAACCTGTGGATCACTCTATTGATGTTTTCTCAACCAAACACAATCATTAGGAACATTAGCCTCAGGGGCAGCAGACCTGTGTTTAATCCCCTGCTGACATTTTTAGTTCTCAAAGCTTCATTTCTTGTCTAGTAAAACCCTAAAGCAGGACATGGAACTTTGAAACAATCCAAAAATACTTCAAACTGCAATACATTAACTAGAATTATATTCACACACCATACAGTAGCTTTTCTCATTCACAACAATGAGATATTTTACTATTGATTTCATGTTGAAACACAAAAGAATACTCATCACAATAAAACTTCATAAATACTACTTAAACACATTGTGTTTTGAAGAAGATATCTCTGTCCAGTGTTTACCTTTGGGTCTCCCCACATTTGGCACACACACAACCTGTCATTGGGCTTGATACAGATGTAACTTTATCCTGCTAATGGACTCAGCTTTCTCCATTATCAAAAGGGATGGAAGATACCTTCTCTGGTTGTCCTCATGAAGATTAAATAGTGCTTGCAGCCCCCCCACCCAGTCCTTCCTAGAGACTGTTTCCCTCCGTTCACCCTTCAAACTCGATCTTACCCACTCTGGTTTAAAACCTCATCCTCATGTATCTCTTCCCTTCCTAGAGAACTTTATTTATCTCTTGGTTTTTCTAACCAGAATCTGTCCTCTTTCAATGAGAGCAGAATTATAAATAACAAACAAGTAAGTTTACACACACCCAGTTTTCTATAAATATTTGTGACATGAATACAACAGTTGGTCTTTCTGTCAACAAGTCAAGCCCCAGTGGATCTACATTATTTAGTTCTCTGCAACAGGCAAAAATTGGATTGGGAAATATTAACAAATCCTATTAACTGGATTTTTTTTTTCACTAAACCTCCTTCACAAAGGGGAAAAAAAAATCAAGGTTCCACCAACATTTAGATGACATTTGAGAAATAGTGCAGCAACCAGAACTTAAAAATACTGTTTGAGTCTGCCCAAAGCTCACTTCTCTCTATGATAGTTTTAAAAATGTATATAAAACACACAAGAAAGTGCCCTGCCCCTTAGCATATGTGATCTACTTGAAACACACTTCAAAACCCCCCTAAGTGTATTCATATTACTACCTCACATTGTTTTTTTTAATAAAGAGTAAAGGAAATGCCATATGGTTATTTGAGAAGTTAATACTTTATATATATTCAATAAACATATCATTCAGTTCATCCAAGTAGTCATTTCTATCCATGAAATGTAAAGGTAAAATTTCTAAGCTGATCCTAAGCCGCAGAGCCTGAGTTAAAGTGTAAAATACCAGGCATCCTAAAGTTTCCAAAGTTCAGGGATTGAGTTAAAAAGTAAAAGACTAGGTATTGTTAGAGTCCCTCTGCTACCCCCAAAACCTGTAATCCCTGTAGCTGTTAGGACAATACTGGAACTGCCCAGTAAATATTTCCACTGACTTTCTGGTTGTTTAATAGCTAAGGGTTCCGAGTTGCTTGGCACGTAGGCATTGCAGGACCTAAACTAATCAGTTTGAATGTACCCCACCTAGGAGCACCAATCACTCCTGCCCTGATTGTTCCCACCAATGTATGTACTAATCCTGACTCAGAGATGTTGTTCAATTTTCCCGCGCCTCATGATGATTTGTTCTGATGTATGCAAAGCCCACTGCCCTCTCCAAAAAGTGTACTTAAGCTCCTCTTGACCTCTGCTTTGGGCTCTGAGCCGCTCTCCCTTCTTGAGTGGGCACAGAGTCCCAGCGCGCTGGAACGGATCCCCAATAAATTTCCCCCCTGCGATTGCATGAAATGAGTCTCTTGTGTGGTCTCTCCCTCCGACTCTCCGCTGCACCCCAACAGAAACACAGGGGGAAAAATGCCAAGTGCTTAGTCCACATGTTCCTTGACTTTATAAAGAAAGAAAATTCTGACCACAGCAAACATTTTATATATTAGGTAAACTTAGCTCTCATAGTCCTCCAAAATCTTAGGAGAAGAGGTATCACATTCTAAAACATTATTGAACTATATACAATGAAATTGCATTCACCTGCAGAGGAAAAAGAATAGGAACAAAACCATAATAGAAAGCCCCATCACTGGGAAAGAAAAAAAAATACAAAAAAAGATCAAGTCACACCACCAAATAATAGACTGGTAAATCAATGATGGGAAAAAAGCTACAAAAGGAACCTGAAATAAAACCTCACCCAAGGAAAAATGAAAGAAGAAGAAGAAGAAGAAGAAGAAGAAGAAGAGGAGGAGGAGGAGGAGGAGGAGGAGGAGGAGGAGGAGGAGGAGGAGGGGGGGGGGTAGGAGGAGGAGGAGGGAGGGAGGAGGAGGAGAAAACAATGATTTTTAATTGAGCAAGATTTAGCTTATAAATTTAAATTTTACATAGGCAAAGAAAAAAACTTTATCATAGGAAATTTTTACTAAAAGTGAAATTCACACGCAACCAGTCCTACTGAGTGAGAGTAATTATCAGCAGACAAAATCCACAGGAATATATTAGTGCTAATTGATTCTGTGGCAAACTAAAAACAAAAGATGGAACAAGAAACAAAAAGGTGGAAGAAACTTTATATATTAAATGCTTGCTCATCAATGGAATCACTTTTTCTATTTTCCCTAAAATTTAGGAATTCAACTAGCAATTACCCTTAATATACTCACTGAAAATCTATTCAATATTCCTTTAATTAGGTTACAAACAATAAAACCTATGAGTAATGGTGAAAATATTCAAAATGAAGTTGCTCATTACAAAAGTCAATTGCATGTGATTACATCACTAAGGCCAGTAAGAAAGCCCAGGGGAATCAAGGTAATTTCCACATTCTATACATACATAGGAAATGCCATGCTTCCCCCCACCCCCACCATGCTTCTGTTCAGAAGTCTTCTAAGGAATGTGTTGTATAACAATGTAGCCTAAGGCCTATGCAAACTCCTCAGCTAGTGTGCTCTGTAGAGCTTGCTTTTCCCTCCACATTGAGGAAGAGGACTTCACAAATTTATGTGAATGACAAGGCAATTTTGTTTTTGAGTTTTTCCCCCCAATTCACGTGCCAATTTTTCCATTGATTAGCTCCCTAGAGTTGTGACTTTGACATGCCACTTCCCTCTGGAAATCTTTGAGTTCTGTTGGAAAACTTTGCTATTTAAAAAACAATAGAAAGAAAATATTACTATTTGTCATTCAGTTACTTGGTTAGTGTGAATTGAAAGCAAAAACTGAAGGATATCTGTCTATCTGAACTCAATTCCTAAGTAAGGAGACCTTTGACCTCAAAAAGGATCTCTTGATCCTAGAAGAGTTAATCATCTGCATGGTATATTTCAAGGGTTCCAGAAAATCATTCCTAATTCCAAGTGAAGAAAATGACCACCATACCAACAACTCCTGTTTATATCTTCTCTGTTCATGAGACCATTCAAATGAATTACAAATCCAAGTTTTCCAAGTACCTTGCTTGGTGCAGTTTGACTCAAGGATCTGCTACCCTATCAGCATAATCCAGTTGACAACTATGCAGTAGGTAGGACAAATTCCAGGAAAGGAGATCAAGATGCTGGGCAAACTAACAATAGTTAGTTGTTCGTCTATATTTTTAAGAAAGATGTGTATTACTTCTGATCAATTGCACCATACTGCCTGATTCCACACAAAGCATCTGTTCTCTATATTAAGTATAAAGCTACGTATAAATTTAGAAGGATCTTGAAAATTATTCACATTCATGGAAAAAATTTTAAAAATAAGCCAACAGCAGGTGGAGAAATATAACATCAGGTATAAAGAAATGTTAGAAAGCAATTGCTAGTAGGATCTCAAATGCTTGAGAAATAATAAAGAAAAGAAGTAAGAAAGAGAGGAGGGGGTATAGGGACAAGAGGGAGGGAAGACAGAAAATATAAAGACAAATAATGAGATATCAGCCAAAGCAGACAACCCTCCAGTGGGTAATAAACAAAGGACATATTAAATACCAAATAAAAAGCATTTGTTCATTCAACAAATTGTACCAAGTGCTAAATACATTGCAGAGGGTTGGTATAAAACAGTTAATAAATCATGATCCCTCCCTCAAGCACCATGCAGTTGAATGGAGGAGAGAGTATTGGTAAATGCTATGATTAGTTATGAGTGATTACCAAGTTTTGAAGGAGACGACAGAAAAACTTCTGCCCCAAGCTTTATAGTCCCAATGGCAACATGCACAAAGAAATCAAGAGCGGAAGAACAAACAAAAGCTGCTCAAGTGAATAAGGTGAGGCAAAGAGCATTTCAGATGGAGGATGAAAATGGATAAGAAGGGCATAGTGGTAAGCGGAAATAAGCAATCATGGGTTGAAAGAAGCTCAGACCAGCTCAGTAATGTCTAAGACAGGAAGCTGGAGATGTATGTCAAGTGAAGTCATGCAGGCCCTGCATAGAATTCTTGGAAATGGGACTTTGAAGACAAAAGGGAGTCATCTAGGAGTTTAAAGAAGACATTTCTTGAGGAAAATCACCACATTGTGTTCATTTTACCTCCTGAATAGCTCTCAAGCTGGTTGTCTCTCTTCTCCACCACCACAAATTTTCCCTCTCAGTGGGATTAATGTTACAACCTCCAGCTGGCCTTGTGGCCTCCACAATGTTTCATCCCTAAACTATTTACCACAGAGAACACAGGGAGACTGGCTAGAGGTCGTAGCAACAATATTGTTGAGAGATAGTCGTGGTGAAGAAGAGAAATGGACCAATTTGAGAGCTATTGGGAGATAAAATAAGCAGGACTAGTAGCATGAAGGAGGCAGGAATTAAAAGGTCCAAGATTCCTGGCTTTGGGCAGTTATTAAGTGGATGGTGGTGCTATTTAATTATGAGAAAAACAGCATTTGTGAGATAAATCAGGAGTTTAATTTTGAGCTCAAGATGCTATAGGATATCCAGAAAGAGCTGTATAGTCAACAGTTCATTAGAAAAAAAAAATGAGAGATTACCATGATTTACAATTTTTTACATGTTAGGTCTTCAAGGGGGCCAACAAGTAGCATTGCTTTTCTTCATCCACTAACAATCAAATGAGACATGAGCATAAGCAGATGGAATTAAAATATTACTTTGATTACCACTATATGTCATTTTTGGGAAACACAGATTGCCAGTTATTACTGATTTAGGAGAATATGATAGTCTCCAAAATGGTCCCTAATAATCCCTGCAACTTGATATTCATGTCCTTGTGTAGCCTTTCTCTACATTGGATAGGTTGACTTATGACTGTATTAGTATTCTCCAGAGGAACAGAACCAACAAGATATATATTATATATGGTTATAAAAGGGAATTTAATAGATTGACTTACATAATCAGAAGCTGAATGGTTCCACAATGATCCTCTGCATACTAGAAAGCCAGAGGGATCAGTAGCTGTTCAGTCTAAGAAGCTGGAGCCTCAGAACAAGAAGGACAAATGATTGAGTCCCAGTCCAAAACTTAAGGCAGGGAACTTCCTGGAGTATTGCTGGTGAGAGACCACATTGGAAGAGTGAAGAGTTCAATGTCCTCAGGTGATGGCAGCAGAAATTATAGCACCCACTCAAGAAAAATTGAACTGGCATCCACACTACTTGTTATGATGTGGATGTGAGGTGTCCCCAAAAAGCTCATACTGAGAGAGTACAAGAAGGATTAGAGGACAAATGATTGAGTTTTGAAAGCCTCAATCCAATCAGTGAATTGATCCCCTGATGGGATTAACCTAGTGGTGGCTGAAGGTTGATGGGCTGTGGCTGGAGGAGGTGGGTTCCTAGGGACATGCTTTTGGGGTATATGTTTTGTGTGTGGCAAGTGCAGTCTCTCTCTGCTTTCTGATCATCGTGTGAGCCGCTTCCCTCTGCCACACTCTTCCACCGTAATATTCTGCCTCCCTTTTAGCCCTGAAGCTGGCCTCCATTCTTGAGGAATGGAGCCGGCCTTCTATGGACTCAGACCTCTGAAACTGTGAGCCCTCAAATAAACTTTTCCTCCTATAAAGTTGTTCTTGTCAGATCTTTTAGACATAGTAGCAAAAAGGTTAACGAATTGGCCATTGGTTCTCTCCAGGCCCCTAGCCTACCAGACAATGCCACCCACAATCACAGGTATCTCTCACTCAGTTTCCTCCATGATGTGCCAATTATCTCTGGGAAGACCCTTGTCAGCACTCTCAGAGATGTCTTAGTCCTAGGCATTTCTTAATCCAATCAAGTTGATAATCCAGATTGACCATCACAATGACCAATGAGATTACAGCAAAAATGACAAATGTGATTTCTACGACTACTTTAGAAAAGACATCACAACTTCGGTTCTTTTTTCTCGTGGATCTCTTCCTCTGGTGGAAGCTGACTACCTTGTTGTGAAGCCATCCAAGGAACTCTCTGGAGATCTCATATGGTCAGAAACTGGGGCATCTTGCCAACAGCATGCAAGTAAATCATCTCAAAAGCAGCTACTCCAGCCCCAATCAGACCCTCAAACAACTGAAGTTCCAACAAATATCTCGACAGTAAACCACGTGAGAAACCCTGAGCAGAACCACTCAGTCATGCTGCTTCTAAATTCTCAGCCCACAGAAACGGAAGGTTAGTAAATGTGTACTATTTTAAGCCACTAAATTTGAGGGGTACAATTTGTTACACAGCAGTAGATGAATAATATAGAAATCTATCTACCAGGCCATAACACATATGCTAGAGAACTGTAGGCCTCCCCAGTGGCATCCTGCCCCTATACAACTTAAGGTGGTAGTTCTCAAACTTCTGCATGCAACAGAATCATCTGAAAATACAGATTACGGACCTCACATGGGAGTTTCTGATTCATTAGGTCTGCAGAGGAACTTAAAAAATAATTGCAGTTCTCTAGTGACTTCCAGGGGTTTGGGTGCTGACAAAAGAAGATGGCAGTAACACCTAGCAGGCTTTACTGGGTCTACACATAGACAGGTTTGCACATGGGGCTGTCTCTCAACATGAGACTATCCAGAGGCCACCATCTGAAAGGGGAGGAGGGACAAGAGATCTCCTGAGGGAAAGGGGGAGTCAGAGAGGAGGATTATATTTCTCAGCAGTTTAACAGGAAATCTCCAGGTCAATGAGCTCCCCAGAGCAGCAGCAGCTTGGAGTCTAATTTATTGTGACAGGATTTCTCTTTTCTATTACTAACAGATGTTGGGTGCAATTTCACAGTGTATGCAAAGCAAATAGCCTCTAAATGACTAAGAATCTATTTATTTGGACTATGTTGAAAACAACTGGATGTGTAAAAATTGAGTTTGGCACTTCTGGACTTCTGAGCTCACTGGTCCCAGCCTCTTGTGAGGAAATAACAGTATAGGACCAATATACATCAGCCATCTTTGTCTCATTTATATAACAAAGTCTCCAGGTGCTGGGGGTACAGGTGGTCCAAGAACACACTTGGACAACGACTGAAATGAACAGACAAGTAGTGTGGGCTTCTGGTGGGCAGGATGGCACTGGAAAAGAGGGTGGACTCTGTGATCTCTCACAAATTGACATAGCAAATGAAGTCTCTTCTCCTGGAGAGAAATAAAAGGAGGAGGCAGGAGTTCTGCCCACATAGAAGAAAGCATTAAGAGTGAGGAATAACTATTCTTTCCTCTAAACCAGCTCTTCAAAATGAAGACTGCATCTTAAAAAAACATATTTTTTTTACACTTCATTACTGAGAAAAGGAACTCCAATGAGGAATCTCTGGTTTTCTATATACAGAAACCCATTTCATTCCTCTGACAAACAACACACTTTGCCTGTGGGTGGTTAAAGCTGTTTATACATCCTAACTTTGATTAAGAAATCTCTGACTAAAAATGACTATCTCACAAGTGTTCTCAACAGATTTCCCTTAAAGAATTCCAAGAAATGCATCTATTTTCAATGTTTCAAAGGTATGTAAATTGAGTTTTAATATTGAAGCTGTTTCCCTTAATGCAGTTTTTAGTTGCTTTTATATCTCCAGAACAGCATTCATGTCTCCATAATCATCCAGTTCTTTCAACCATTAATTCATTCATCTTGTCTTAATAACCATGTTCTATGCATTCAGAACAGCCTTAGGTGTTTTGAGATGACAGAAGTTGAAGCCAAAGCTGAGAATAAAAAAAAAAGAAAGAAAGAAAACAATTTTTTTTAATAGTGAGAACTTACATTAAAAAAAAAAATTGGTTACCAGGAATTTTTGATATATTATTCTCAGCTATTTTATTTTTCTTTTCCCTCTATTCACATTTAGAAAATTTAGCACCAAATTAGCATAAAAATATTTGAAAAGTAAAAGACCACAGTTTTATTTTCCCAACAGAGAAAAACGCTAGCTTGAGATTTAGTGACTAGAAATGTGTCACTTGTCACTTTACAGGGTAGTTTGGATGATAGGTACTGAACTTTTGGTGGATCTTAAAACTTTTCCCTTCTGGATGATGTTTCCAACTGTCCCAAAGAAGCTCTAGCCTCTTCATTCTGTCAGTGTTGACAGCATTTGCATAAGTATCTGTCATCATCCCCTACCAAGTGTCTCCTTTCCAACCTTGAACATTTCTTCTGGACTCATTATAATTAAAGAACTAATGTAGCTATTCAAGTTCACATTGTCATTGACCATGTAATCTTTTTCCCTAGTGGACAGCATTCCTTTCTCTTTATGAGCTTACAATCAAATTCTTTCCAGCCATAGAGTCAAAAGAACCTGGAACAGTTAACCTTTCCAGTGGCTAATTTCACATCTGCAACTCTGACACATATAAAATAAGACCTCTTAAATGGAAAGTGTCAAATTTAAAAATAATATACATTTGACTACACCTCAACTGAAGTCAATTAGATGTAAAAATTAAAGATTGTAGATTCTTTTCCTGTTACTGGAAGTGATCCTTGACACTCTACTTATCAATTTAAGACACATTTGTGTTAAAGTAATTTGTAAATTAGAAGATAATTAAAATAGCCCAAAGCTTGGGACAGTACTATACAGGAGATTAAAATAACATGTTTATGTCTGTTCCTTCCAATAACTTGCCTCTTATTTTATTTTTTCCATTCCCAATATTTAAATTCTTATAAAATGGATTTTATTATTTTTCTACTACTTAGACTTTTCATATTTTGTAAAGAATTCTAATGATTTGCTCACTATCCATGGCTAAATTCCACGAGCATATTTGGCCTCTGGCTTCCAAGATGTATCACTGATCAATAAAGCCTTTCTGTTTTCTTTCAATCTGAAGTCAGCCTATGGACTTTTTAACCTGTGGACCTTCCTCTCCATCTACAGTTTTCAATGATTCTCAGTTGCACTCTATACACATCACCACCACTGCTAGCTTCCTATGCCTTTAACTCTTCCTTCTCTTTCCAAGACAACAGTTGCTTTCTGCAGTGAGCCTACCTACTAGAAGCTTTGCAAGTCTAGCTTCTATGGAATCACTGTCAAGTCCCTGTCAATGCATTCCAGTGGGTTCCCAATGAGAAGACTGCCTCTGGCAGCCACCATGCTGTCTTCCCAACTCAAACGCTCCTAATAGGGTGAGAAGTGTGACCCACAGCCAGCAATTACAAGCCCTGAAGTTCAGACACCCCAAGAATCCAGGAAGTCAAAATGAACTACTCACTTAGGAGCAGGTTATCTCTTCTCAAAATCAAACATGCAAGTGAGGACTCCAAGCCCCAAAGAGCAAAAAAGATCCAATTCTTGCTCCTTTTGTAGTTGTTGTTGATACATTTTGGATTCACAAGAGAAATAACTGTCACTGCTTTTTGTGGTGGATGTCTGTTGCGACTGTCCCCTAGTGTCCATTAATAAGTGCACTTGATTTCCCTCCAGGTAACCATGCTTTTCCCACTCTCAGTTCATATGCTTTTAAGCATATTTGCACCCTTTGGATGCACACACTCAATTATGAAGATAATGGACTGAGCAATATATGTTCTGGTTCCATTTGTACAGTTCAAAAAGAAAAATGACTAACAGGGTCAAACCAAAAAAGTAGAGTCCAGAAATGGATAGGAAAATTAAAAAAAAAAAAAAAAGCTTCCTTCATCAAGCCACACCTGAAACTAGATTACATGCAATATCTGAATTAATTAATTTGTTAATTAAGCAGTTTTATGAACCATCCTCTCTGCTAGAGTCAGAGGCACACTGTAGTCCTTGCCCTCAAAGCCTTCACTACCACGTAAAGAAGCAAAGACCATTCAGTGCAATAAGTGTTGTCACAGGGCACACAAAGCTGCATGGGTGCTCCTGCAACAGCGACGGAACTCAAAGGAAGTATTTGAGATATTTGATTGAAGTTTTCCTGTAAACTCTCTAATTATTCTAAGTATTATCAGTACCATGTGGATGAGTCATCCAACTGCTGGCATCTCAGTTCTTTGAACTATATCAGAATAGTGACTTTCTCCTCCAGTTTAGCCTTTGCTAGATTATGAGCTTAGATTTTGCCTGGAACATCTGTGCCTATAAACAAATAGCCAAGTACCCCACTGTCTAACCACAATATCAATTTCCCAGTCCTTTTATTCAATTTTACTCCTAGTTCATAGACCTTTCTACTCTCCATCACACCCACCTGGCATATCACTTATTATATTTTATTCTAATAGTGTATTAATAGTTTATGTTCCCTGAAAAACTATAGCCTATAAGAAGGCATAAACTTCTTTTTGAACTGACACACAATAATTGCACATATTTATGGGTTAAAGTATAATTATTTAATACATGTTTAAAGGGTAGTGATCAAATTAGGATTATTAGTATTTATCACCTTAGAAATTTATCCTCTATGTTTGGAGCCCACAAATTCCTCTCTTCTAGAAATATAATAAATCATAAACTATTACCACACTATTGTGCTGTAGAGTACAAGACTTTATTTCCTCTAACACTATTTTGCTACCTGTTACCCAAACTTCTCTCTCCCCACTCCTCCCTACACTTTCTAACCTCTAGTGACTACCATTCTACTCCCTTATTCTATTCTATCAACTTTTTTAGCTTCCATATATATAATACAGGGACTTTTTACTAACCCTTGTATCCTCAGAGCTCACTATCATTGTGCTTGGAAAATAGCAAACAATTAGATTCATTCATCAAAATTATATCTTTTATGAATCTACTATGGACAGACACTGTGCTGAATGCCTGGAATTTAATGATCAGAAAATAAGAGCTCAGCCCCACCCTCCTGGAGCTGAAAATCTATTGATCGCGACAGAATTTACTGTTAAAGGAGATTAAAATATCAAAATGTAAGTGGATTTGTAGGCAAGAAGGAAGAAGGCAAGTATGAACAAAAGGACCATCGCTTCTTAGGGCTTCTGGGGAAAGTCAAAACTCCCAGTACCGATTGGTACTTGGAGGAAAGTGGGCCACCCCACAAAACAGAACATAAACAAGAGAAGGGGTTAGAAAAATATAGAAAAATTAAAAGAAATGAATATTCATGATGTGGCCAAGATTCACATCAAGCTGGAAAGCTTGACTTTGAATAATACAGAAAAAATAATCAGACACCAGAAGGGGAGGTGGATAGTGACTGATTTAAGAAATGAACAAGAGCAGAAAGGATAGATTCCATCTTCTTATATTCCACTCCTGCTTTCCCTCATACTTCTGTTTCAGGAGGAACATTTCCTCCTCACATGCCATGTACTAGGGCTGTGCAAAAGGACAAATGAGAGGAAGACTGGCATCTCTCAGCATGTCATAGCTGAAAGACTGAGCTTTGGGTCCAGCCCATGGGAGGTGGAAGCATTATGCTTCTATTACTAGCTGTGTGGTCTTAGGGGGATCACTCAACTATTCAGATAAGATTGAGATGTAAATTCCAGTGTTATTGGGAAGTTATGTTGTCTAGTATGAATTATTTAGCATAGTGCTTGTTATGTTATAAGTGCTAATAAACATTATTTTCAGTTTCCCCCTTTAGCCCATAAAACAGATCAAATAATGGAAAATGAATTAATTACAGTAATACAGGCAGAGTCCAGGATTTATCTCTATATAGGTGATTTATTGACATTCTGTTTGATACTATCACACTTTGGGATAATAAATAATGAGACTCATGTTCATTGTATTCTGGTTATTGTGATTTGGATTATTACAATAAACAAGGAAGCATTTTCAACTAGTTAACATGAGCTGTCATAAGAATTTTTAATTCCTAGCTGTTTCCTCCAAGTAAGATGGAGTAATTGAACCAATAATAATTAATTCCCTATCTTTGAGTAAGTCTTAGGAGAAATTGATTTAATAAGAGCAAACCCACAGTATCATAAGTGACCTCCTGCTCTACTGGACAGATGTGAAGTTCACATGGTTCATAGACTCAGCCCCAAGTTGGAAATGCTAGAAAATGCTTTGAGACCTCATTTGATGTCTCTGACTTCTCCTAAGCCAGAATAAGCTCCTGGAAATATAGAGCCTACAGTGGTTAATTAGAGAACACCGGTAGTTTGATCCATGCTATTTTTTTCTTTGTTTTTTTTCTTTCTCAATTAGTTCATTGTTCTCAGACTCAAATATGTCAAAAAATATGGATGAGAATTCATCATAAGCTGACAAATTCTTTGCTCTTCTTCCTAATTTTGGTGCTATGGCTCTTTGTATGAAAAATAACTGCAGCTATCCAGCACATCCTTTACACAAATGGGGAGTTAATTGTGTGAAAACAAAGTAAGAGAGAGAGAGAGAGAGAGAGAGAGAGAGAGAGAGAGAGAGCGAGTGAGCGCTGTCTGGGTGCAGGGCTCTCTCAGCATGAAGAACAGCTGAAATTATCCAATAATCTATGGTTCACCTGATGCCCAGAGCAGATGAAGAGTAGTGGCCAGCTTGGTCCTCAGTTTCACTATGCCAGTCTCTCAGCTGGTGATCAGAATCTCTCTATCTCATTTGGAGGAAACTCAGATAAGTCTTCAGCCTATGAGGTTTCACATGATCCCTGACCTCACACAGCTATGGTAACTAACTTCCCATTTGCCTAAAATGTTTCTAGTTTTACTGCTAAAGCTCTTTTATCCTGGGAAATCCTTCAGTCCCAGGCAAACAGTGATGGTTGTTCATACTACAAAACATAGAGTGTTCAAGGACCTCTCCTTAAATAGAATCTTGATGAAGTGGGATGCATATGGACTCAACAGTGGGGCATGAGAGCAGATTAGACTCTTTCAGCCACTAAAAAGTCACCTTACAAATTCTTGCCTCTTTGTTCATGCAGCAGATCCTGGGATGGAGGCAGCATTGCCTCATAAGAGTTTTGCTGAGCTGGCAAGGACATGCTGTTTTTTCTCCTGACATTTGGTTTTGAATTGCTTTATGGAATAAAAGGAGAAGATGGGGAAAAAAATTTGTCCCGATACTTACAGTTAATTAGACAACCATACCAATTTAATTTTGCAATGAAACAGATATCTTCTGCAACTGAAAGACAAGTGGTGAGGCAAAGCATCTGCCTAGCAGCAAACATAGCTCTAAGTCTGACTTTAGTGTTTAAGACTAAAGGCAGTCACCTAGTCACAGAGAGGAATTTATTAGCTTCCAACCAGTCAGATTCCATTACTGTGAACTTCTTCTGGAATAAGAACAAGATGGGCATTTCAGCTAGTTCTTTTAATCATTTGGGTGTTTGGAGATTTTCAACATGAAAGCACCCATTGCTATAGGATCTATTGGCCCCAATTACACCAGCAGGCAAGTGATACTGGTATATTGTTGATTTGTTAATGAATGCCAAAAACATTGATGTCATGATCAAAGATTCTTTACCTGATAGATGTATTTGTGAAAGACTTTAAAATAGAATTGGGAGGGAGAACAGGCAAACAACGCATATAAATATACAAATAAATATTCCAAGAATATTAAAATCTCTGGATACCTTTATGTATTGCTTGCCTGAGATGATGCTTATCAGTGCTAAAATTCAATGGTAATAAAGCTTAATTTGACCTGATAATAAAAACTGGCAGCTCATAAGATAGAGAATCCCAGGTAGTGTTTGATGCTGGTGGTGGTGATTGTTTGTCTTTTTTTGAAAGTTTTTATTATAATTAGGGTTACACATGGCAGGTTGAACATGAGTTTATCTTCACTCCCTCATGGAATGTCCCTAAACTAATAGTAAAGTAATAAAAATAGTACAATAATCCTATCTTGTCTTCAATTTCACTTTCTGAGGTGTACCCTCAGAAAATCATAGTCCAAAAATATTAAAAGGAAAATTGAACAAATACATAAATAGTAAGTTTAGAAGTACATAATATTCTGTGTAATGTGATGAAATCTTGTGCCATTGGGGTCGGTCTCACCATGGACATTAATCATCCATCTGTCCAGTATATCTACACTGTATACTCTACCCACCAGTTGTTTGCTTGATAGCCATATCAGTTATCAGATCAACAATCACATTTTTGTGATGCTTGTGTTCAAATCACTCCTATTTTACTTAATTATGGTCCTAAAGCTCAAAGTAGTAATGCAAAGGAGGCAGCAGGCCTTAATACGTGGAAGGAAAGATTAACTCTGCTACTATGTGTTGCTGCAGGGCATATAGGAAAAAAACAATAATATAAATAGGGTTTGGTACTATCTGTGGTTTTAGGTGTCCAGTTGGGGCCTTGGAACATGTTCCCCACAGATAAGGGAGAACTACTATATGCATTTTCAATGAAGAGAAGTGGCAGAATACAAGAGATAAATTCTGGAAGACAGAAAGTGAATTAAGGAGTGGTAACTAACATAGCAAAAGAAAAGGTAAAATTAAAGGACTTCAAGGCAGTAGTAATGAGAACTGTGTGATCCATCCTTTGGAACTGAGCTCCTCAGTGTGGACAGAATGTCTCTTTAAGGAGTATTTGGGCCCCCATGTCCCCTTTGGCAGTCTGTGTGGTTAGGCAATCCTTCCCTTGTGCTCACTCCCCAAGTAGATCAGATGCTTACTCTCTTGAATTGAATCTCACACAGCAGAGGACTGAGGCAGGATGATTAACTGAGAGTATACATACAGGACCACTGAGAAGCCTAAGCCCCCTTCTCTCTAGACCCTAGAAAAGCAGCTGCCAGACCTTTATAGCTAAGACTTTTCTGAAAAACTAAAGCACCCCAAAGCAAACGCCTAATGATATTGACATTTATAACTCCATAGAAAACACATTTGCTGTCTAATAATCCCATGGCAAAACCAGTCAGTCCCATCCTTGCACATAGAGCTTACAAACAGTCTAATTCCTTCCTGTGTATTAATAGAAAGCCAGGGGAACACAGGGAATTTGGGAAATTTTCCAACATGCAAGAGGCAAAACAAAATGTACACACACATTAGGAACCAGAAGTATTTCAGCTTTCAGAATTTTGGGGGCTTCATTATATTTTCAAATGCATAATGAGATGTCTGAGGGATGGGACTCAAGCCTAAACATGAAATTAATTTATGTTTTACATATACCTGCACACATAACCTGAAGACAGTTTTATACAACATTTTAATGCATATGCATTTTAACTTTGACCCATCACATGAGGTCAGGTATGGATTTTTCTATTTGTAGTGTCATATGGGCATCCAAAAAATTACAGATTTGGGAGAATTACATATTTTGGATTTTCAGATTAGGGATGCTCAAACTTTAAGAAATAAATAACACTAAAAAAATAAATTAATGGAAGGAGCAAAAGAAAATGGAGAAATTTGAGATATTGCTATAAAAAGCAAAAAATTCAAAAACTAAGAAAGAGAACAGAAATTTTAAAAAAGAGAGAGATTACCTGCGTATGTGACTAGGGAAGTAAGGACTGGATATTTACCAACACCAGCCACTGACTACCCCAGAAATACCAGAAAGATTCTCCATACAGGCTTCAGAAAAACCCTGCCAACACCTAGATATCAGACTCCTACCCTCCAGAACTGTGAAGAAGTACATTTCTGTTGTTTAAAGTCACTTAGAGGGGCTGGGGATGTGGCTCAAGTGGTAGTGCACTCACCTGGCATGCGTGCGGCCTGGGTTTGATTCTCAGCACCACATACAAAGATGTTGTGTCCGCCGAAAACTAAAAAATAAATATTAAAAATTCTCTCTCTCTCTCTCTCTCTCTCTCCTCACTCTCTCTTTAAAAAAATAAATAAATAAAGTCACTTAGATTGTGGCCCTCTGTTAGTCAGCCTTAGGGCACTAATGCACTTCCTAACCCTTTTAGAATCAGATCCTCCTGTTCCACTATAGAGGTCTTCTGACCAACAGAGCTGAAGGATGACTGACAAACTCCTCACTCAAGTTCTTCATTTCTCTGAGTGCAGACTTTCTGGTGACAGAACAGGCTACAGAAGCCATTCTGTTCCTGATAACATCAGACAGCAAGTCATGAATAATTCATTACTAGTTAGCTCAAGTGGGTATAGGACTGTGGACTTTGTAGAATGTCAAATGCTATACAAGCCATAATCCCATGAGGAAATTGGGTTCTCTGAGAAGGAGCATGTGTGCAGCACAAATCACAAGGACAAGATAAGCCCAGAGTTAAGAGTTCTGAAGAGCTAGGTGGGAAGCAAATTCCAGGTGAACCAGGTAGAGTTAAAATCCAAACAGAAGGGTATGAGCCAAGAAGATCATTCCAGACATCAATGATGAGAATGTTGTCTTAAACTCAGAACAAATAAGTAATTCATCCAAGAAACACAATGGCAACTGATTCTAAGAGATCTGCAGGGGTGGATGTGGTGGGCCTCAGCTGAGAGAAGTTAGTTGACAAGGCCAGGCAGGTTTGCTCAGGGAGCTCTACTGTGCATAGCCACAGGTGGCCTTCTGGCACGTGCCAACACCCCAGGATTACCCTGAGAATGTTCACAAATCAAAGTGAAAAAAGCATATCTGATTTAAGTTTCTAAACCGTGGAGGTACTGTATTGTCAAGAAGAAGAAAGAGCATATTTTGCCTGTAAATGCAGCAAAGTAATTTTTTTATTTCTCCCCTCATTTCTTCTATCTATTCATCATTCAAGAGTATATTATTTAATCTCCAGGTGTTAGAGTGGTTTCTATTTTTTATCTTATCGTTGATTTCTAATTCCATTTTATTATAATCTGATAGAATGCAAGGTATTATCTTTATTTTTTTGTATTTGCTAAGATTTGTTTTATGACAAATGTAGTCTATTTTAGAAAACGTATATACTGCTGAGAAAAAAGTGAATTCAGTGGTGGATGATGAAATATTCAACAGCTGTCTGTTAGACTCATATTATTAATTGTATTTTTAGTTTTGTGGAACCTTTACTTAATATGTTTGAATGATCTATTCAGTGGTGAGATAGGCATGTTAAAGTCACCCATTACTATTTTGTTGTGGTCCATTTGATTCTTAATATTGAGAAGGCTTTGTTTTATGTACATAGATGCTCTGTTGTTTGTGGAATAAATATTTATGATTGTTATAACTTGTTGATGTATGATTCCCTTAAGCAGTATATGGAGTGACCTTTTTTTATCTCTTCTGATTTACATTGCCTTGAAGTCCACTGTATCTGATTCGAGAATGGTAACCTCTGCTTGTTTATGAGATCTGTGTAAGTGATACGTTTTTTTCCCATCCTTTCACCTTTAGTCTTGCATGTCTTTTCCTGTGAGCTAAGTCTCTTGCAGACAGCATATTGTTGGGTTTCATTTTTTTAATCCAACTTACCAACCCATGACTCTTGTTTGAAGTGTTTAGACCATTTACATTCAATATTATTATTGAGAGATTATTTTTATTTCCTGCCATTTTGATTTATTTCTAGTGTTTAAATTGGATTTGACTCTCCTTTGATTTATTATTATTCCAATGTTATTCCTCCCTATGCTGGTTTTCATTTGTATACTCCATTTTTTCTTCATGAAATATTTTATTGAGTATGTTTTATAGTGCAGGTTTTCTAGTTATAAATTTTTTAGCTTTCATTTGTCATGAAAAGTTTTTATTTCATTTTCAACTTTGAAGCTTAATTTTTCTGGGTATGGTTTCTTGGTTGACATCCATTATCTTTTAGAGATTGATATATATTATTTCAAGCCAGCCTCACTTTCAGGGTCTAGGTTGAGAAATTAGTCAAAATCTGGGTTGGTTACCTCTATACATGACCAGTTGTTTTTCCTCTTGCAGCTTTTAACATTTTATTCTTATTCTGTATATTGGGCATTTTCATAATAATGTGTTTTGGAGTAGATCTGTTGTGATTTTGTATATTTGGAATCCTATATGCCTCCTGTATTTGAATTTCCATTTCATTTCTTAAGGTTTGGAAAAATTTTTAATGAAGCTGTTGTTGAAGCATTACAGGTTGTTTGTAATGGATTTTTTGCTTTTTCATATTGATTATATGTATGCCCATCTATCGGTATAGTTCTGACTTCTTCTTTTAAGTGAAGGACTACTCTGTGAGCTTCTTTTTCTTAAGAACCCTGGGTTGGGTAGATATCTAGATAATGATACTTTAATTCAATGTATGACTTCTGCTGATCCCAATATTAGTTCCACTATAAAAGATACCACTGAGCCCTATTTACTGTAATCACTTCTGAGCCAAGCCTTGTACTAGTCAACCTTAAGAACAAAAACGTGTTACAATTGTTCTCTGCAGTTCCACCAATTCAGGTATAAACCTATAATAAGGTTATGGAACAGATCCAAAAATTTGTAGTTAAATTTAGTAAACTTACTATAACCTTAAGTGAGTGCTAAAAGGAGGGGGTAAGAAGGTTTGGGCAAATAGAAGAGAGAAAAAGGTCAGAATTAAATAAAGAGAGATTGAGGGAGAGAGAGAGGCTATAAAAAGGTCATTTATGCCAAGGCAAAGGAGAAATAGATGAATGGGTGTTATCTGAGGTAGTAGCAGATAGGGTAAGAGGATGAGTGGGGGGTAAGACACACAAGTATAAACTAGAGATAGATAAGGAGATTGATTCCAATGAATTCTCAAAACCATTAGATGAAATACATTCAAATGGATTAGAGGTACAATGTTGGCAATGGGTTAACAATTATCATTCAAGTTAAGTAGTTATGTATACCATCAAAGTTGACATTAGAGTTGTTACAGTCTCAGAGAGTGCGGTGTTGTGAGTTGGCTGACTCTAATGTCACAGAAGTTCAGGATACAGGCTCTGAAGTGCCCCTGTACCTGTTCCTATTTGCTAGATTCTTTTCATGGTAGTGAAGATCCTGGTAGCTGTCCATGTGTGCATGAACGCTAGTTGTGGGTTTTCCACATGTGTTCTGTGTTGCAGGAGTATGCCACCTGCTGCCTCCACTCTCTGAGGTATTATACTGAAGGGTCTCTGATGGTTCACCTGGACTGTAGTTTCCCCTGCCCCAGGTTGTGAATGATGGGTGTTGACTCCCTCTGCTTAATAAATCTGGTACCAGATTCCACAAGTATCCAAACAATGCCCTGTCACTTGCCAGTTGCCATCATAGTTCAGGCTATGCACCTATTGAGGCTGATATCCACCTCTTTCTGCTGCCTAGCCTCTGGCAATTTCCCGCTGGGTCTCTATGTCACTGGATAGTCAGTCATCTTACCTGTAGTGTGGTGCCACAATGCTGGGGACTCTTCCTAGGCTTTCCACAGTGCCTACCTTTATTCAGGGCCAAAGCTGCTCGGTTGTTACTTTTGTCTGAGTTGAGCAAGATTGTGTGCAGCTTTTTGCCCTTGCCTGGGTCACAGAGGCTGAGCAGGATTAGACATGCACTTTCCAAGCACGGGTCCCCACCAGCCCACTCCATTCCCCCTTTTCCCAGTGAGGGGAGATAGAGAGGGCATTTCAGAGATTTACAGCTAGTAGTGGTCCTTATAGAAGTTCTTTCTGGCCAGATTCTTAAGAGGGCCCCTTCTCTTTGGTTTAATTTGCAGCTATTTGGGCATGGATATATATTGTGCTGATTTAAGAAGGTGACTGGTTGGCTACAGGCTCCACAAGATGGCTGTGGGGGCTGTTCAGCTTTCTTTTCACCTTTTGGTTTTAAGTGGTTTGTGCTATTTTAAGCCTTCTGTGTTTTAAATTTTGGCTGTCTTTCCAATAGTTTTTAAATGGGTGAGCTTAAGAGAATGTCTGCTCCCCATCTCTTTCTTTTTCTCTCTCTCTCTGATGCCCTCTTCCTCCATCCACAGGTTTGAGTTAAGGCCCTCAGAATTTTGATTTCTACTCTGGTAATCTGTCTTCCAGTCTTTCCAAATGTTAGACTTTGTAATAACAAGTCTTAGTGCATTTATTATGTTACCCATCTCTCAATTCTGTTTTTATTTACTGTCTCCTTTCCATGTTGTGAGGAGACCCAAACTTGCTGCTGAGCTCACTTCTGCCATCTTCCTAAGTCCTGTTGTTGTTTCAAATTTTTAATTGACATAATATTTCTACAGATTTACTGGTACAATATAATAATTTGGTACATGTATACAGCATGTGTTGTAGTCAGTTTTTGTGTCACTGTAACCAACATGCCTGACAACAATAACATAGAGGAGGAAGAGTTTATTTTGACTCACGATTTCAGAATTTCAGTCCATGATCAAATGACTCCATAGCTCTGGGCCCAAGGTAAGCAAGAACATCATTGGTAGAAGGGCATGGCAGAGGAAAGCACCTCAGGACATGATATCCGGAAAGCTCTTCTCACAAAGGACAAAATATGAACCTCAAAGTCACACCTCAGTGACCTTTCCTCCAGTCACACACTACCTAACTGGGGTTAACACGCAGTTAATCAATATCATATTTAAATAATTCACTTATATAACATTTATTTTTTTCATCTTCACATACACTTTGCATATGCTCCACAAAAGGAAGGATATTTCTTTAATTCTGTATTTCAGTTCCAAGAGCAGCATCTGGCACAGATATGTTAATAATTGAATGAATGCTATCCCATTGACCAATTACAAATTTCTGTACCCCTCAAAGTCTTACCCAGTATTAGTCAGGGTTCTCTAGAGGAACTGAACTAACAGGATATGTATATGTGTGATGAAAAAAGAATTTTATAGATAGGTTTACATGATCAGAAGCTGGATAGTCTCACAATGACTATCTGCATCACAGAGAGCAGGAGGAACCAGTAGTGTCTCAGTCCGAGAAACTGGAGCCACAAAACAAGAAGGACCAATGCATCCCCAATCCAAGACTGAAGACCTGGGAAATCCCTAGAGAATTGCTAGTCAGAGTCCATGTTGGAAGAGTAAAGGAGGTGGAGTCCAATGTCCTCAGATAATGACAGCAGCAAAAGATGCATCCACTCCAGAAGAATCCAGCTTGCATTCTCAGAACTTTCTTCTTCTTTTGTCTTTTGTCCCCCACCTACTTAACAGTGCAACACACATTCAGGTGATTCTCCCCATTCAGTTTGATATCCCACATGCCGATCATCTCTGGAAAGACTTTCATTGACACACTAGAAGTCTCTTAATCTTAGTCATCTCTCAATCCAATCAAGTTGAAAATCCAGATTAACCATCACACCTAGTCATTTGTGGGAATCTCTTGGAGTCTCTGCTATATGTTCATGAATAGCCTACTAATATCTTTGCCCTATGGGGGCCTTCTTTTCTTGATGATTCTTGAAGACAACTCCCACCCAGCTACACTGTCAGACCTAGGCCACTCTAACCACTTCCTGCATGTGTAAAGAACAAAGATTCCTGAAACCTAAACACAAAAAAGCCATGCTATGTCCCTTGCATCCCTCACCAAGTGAAGCATTATATTCTGGAAGAAGAAGAGCAAGAATTCACCCTTACAATCTGTGACTGTGCCTGTCATGAGGACACCATAAAGCATAAAAGCCCTTGCACTCTGAGCCCTACCCACTCCTCTGAAACCCGAAAAGTCTAAATTCCCTGAATTCCCCCCACCCTCCACACAGCAAGCTCACCATTTTTCCTTTTTCATATAGCGCTTCCAAGTTGTGTCAATGTATGGGTAGACAATGTAAATTTGTTATGTTAAGATAATTCCCTAGTTATTAAGTGCTGTTCTCATGGGCTCTAATCACTGTTTAAGTATCCAAAGTGTTAAGGTTATGTGAAAAAGCACAGGTGTAACAAGTTACAGCTAACTTAAGTGGAAACACTTGTAGTTCCTTAAAGGAAAGACAATAAATGAATAAAGAAAATCTTTATGGTTACACTTATTCAAAGGCAATTTGCATATACATTATTCAAATGCATTTTTTTTGCAAAAACAAATAAGTATTTTAAAATGGCCCAAAGCCAAAGGATATATTAAGATTGGATGAAGCTCATTTACAATATTTTATTTAGAAATAATGTTAAGAGCCATACTTTTTCTATTATTTTTATTTATGCAAGTTTGCTGGCTTTTCCTTTGTTGAATTACATTTAAATTCCATTTTCTTCAAACTACTCTGACTGCAGAACTTCTGTTTTCAGGAGAGGCATAATAAGTGCATCAGACTGGTTCTGGTAGCAGGCAGCTACATGATAGTAGGTGCTATTGCTTCTTATCTGTATAAGAAAGTGGTTGGCAAAGAAATGATCAATGCATGAGGTGACAGATAAGCCAACTGCCACACTCTGATCATAACACAATCATATGCATCTATTTAAATATCACACTGTACTCCATGAAAATGTACAATTAGTGTGATAATTTAAAATATTTACATATATCTAACTATAAAAAAATGAAAGTGATTGGATAGGTCACCTTTAATACCTTTTCCTGGATTTTTTTAACTGAAGATGCTCATTTGAAGCATGAAACCAGGATTAAAACACTTCTAAGCAGAAATTTTACTCTGCTTAAAAAATATGTAATGAGTTTATTAGGTGTGAAGTGGAAACCACTTTTTTAAAATGGGAACTTTAATAAAGTGTCAAATTTATAAGCATAATCCCTGGGTAGCTATAGTACTTTTCCATATGGTTTATGATATTCTTTTTTAATTAATTTATTCATTTTAATTAAAAATATGTAACACTTCACTAATTTGCATGTCATCCTTGTGCAGGGACCATGCTAATCTTCTCTGTATCATTCCAATTTTAGTATATGTGCTACTGAAGCAAGCACATGATTTCATGTTTTAAGAAGAAACCACCCAATTTAAAGGACTGGACATGACTCATTCTGAGTGCAGAAACTCAAGACCAAGTAATAAATTGCCATTTCAGTTCACCTTTACAAGTTCTAAAACAATTATATAGATATAGATTTATAGATAATTTAAAATTCCCACATATATTATCACCATCAATTCACTGTTTTTTTATGCTACAAAACAGAATTGTGCTAATTTCAGATTTCATTCATTTGATCAGCTGATTGATAATCATGTTTTTCAGCATCTATTATATGCCAGGTATTGTGTTAGCCCCTGAGCATGCAAACACAATCTCTGCCTTTTAGCATTAGATGAAGGCAGGGAGATGGTATATTAGCTTGTTAAGGCCTCCATAATGAAGTATCATAAACTGAGTGGCTCAAACTATAGAAATTTATTTTCTCGTGGAAGTCTGAGGTCAAGAGGTTGGCAGGAGTATTTCTTCTGAGGCCTCTCTCCTTGGCTTGCAGGTGACCATCTCCCCTGCCTTTATATTATCTTCCCTCTGTGTGCATGTCTGTATCATTGCCTCTTCTGTGAAAGATACCTGTCATTGAATCAGGGTTCAACCTATGATCTCATTTACCTTAATTCCTTCTTTAAAGCCCTATTTCCAAACACTGTCACACACAAAGTAGAGGAGATTAGGAATTGAACATAGGAATTTAGGAATGAAATGATCACAACATGGTCATGATCCAGGTGAGAGATGCTGGAGATAAGGAAGAAGTCAAGGAGCAATGGGGACACAGGGTGGTGATGCCCATGACAAGAAAAGGACCTTTGCATCACTGGATCTGTGAGGCAAGGGCAAAAAGAAGAAAGCAGGAACCCCAGGTATCTAGGAATGGGCACCTGTGAGCAGGGTGCAATAGTTTGCAGAGGTGACTTTTGGGTTAAGTGTAAGTGTTTTGATACAATACATATTTCATTATTTTCTTAATTTTTTTTCCAACATATATGTATAGATCTTAAAGTCACATATTGTTAATAAGATTAAAACAAAGAGAAAAGTGTTGCTTCTCTCCCCCACCCACTAAGACCTGTCCCCTCCCAAGAAGTGATCACTTTCAACTCTTCAGCTCTTTGATCTGGCATTTTCCTGAGTGTTCCTAAATAACATTTATAGTCTGTTGATGGTGCTGAGCATCACTCTTCCTCTCAAGTTCAGAATTGATTGGGAGGCAGACATGGGTGTCAGACAACTAAAGATCAAAGTCTCAGTTTAATTATTGGCCAAAGTAAAGTGGTTTCAGTTTCCTAAGAATTTAGGTTACCATCCAGGGAATTATCTGTCCCACTTTCCATTAAACAAAGGGGTCAAAAATAAAAACAAAAATGAATTTAGTGATATTCCAGGATTATTATTCATTTTTATATATAATGATGATATTATGTTTCTTCTTTTTCTTTAAAAAATATTTATTTTCTTTTTGGCAACACAAGCTAGAATAAATGTGGATGAAATGACATGATGCCTGTGATAGCGTCAAATTATCATAGGCAGGGACTGAGTGACGATTCAGATGAAATAAATTTGGCCATGAGTTTCATTGGAAATTGAGCCTGTACCATTATCATCATGTTTTACTATTTTCATATGTGGGTATAATAAAAATAACAAAACGTTTAAAAGAAAATAAAACATAATTATGTTACAAAAAGCAAAAAGATGAGTGAGTTTCAAGAAGAAAGTCATCAAAAATTACAAAGGCAACAGCATTTAAAAGTAAGAAGAAAAAGTTCATTGTTTTGATTTTTAAGAAGGCATTGATATAGTTCTTGAGCAGAAACTATACGCTAGCACCACTGTGATGATTGGGCACACAGTAGTGAACAAAATGGTCAAAATTCCTGCCCTAATAGTGTGATAGTAAAAGGAAATGTGACTCTCTTTTGTTTTGTGACTCCATTCTGGAAAACAACCATGCCAAGTACAAGGGTCATGACTGGGGCAAGATGTTCTTTTCCTTTTGCTATAGAAACCTTTAAGAACACAGAACTACCTAATGGGGCATTGTTTCTGTAACTAGGGTAATGGGGCTCTGTTTCTGTAACTGGGGTGATTGGGCTGTGATTGGTTAGGCTTCCAGCCGCTTGACTGCACTCTCCCTCTTTTGTAACCTGGCTTACTTGAACTTGCAGTTTTCAGGCTTATAAGGAGCATGCAATTGTTCAGGGCTGATCAGGGGAATAGCTTTATGTTCTGGTCAGCTGCCACCAATGTGCTTCAATAAGGCTTACTTCGATTATACATGAGTGGACTGGAAGTCAGTTTATGAAACCCTGGGATGAAGCTTTAACCATAACAATAGAAGCCACTTTCTATTGTTCCAGGGACTTTTTTAGACCAGATTTAGTGCATGATAGACTAACTGTCCAACAGCCAGAATTGATAGACTTACCAAGTAAGGGAGAAAAAGTAAATACCAAAAAACAGAGTCAAGTTTTCAAGGAAGAACAAAAAATAATGTAGCTGCTGGAGGAGGATTTTTCTTTTCAATAAGAGAGAAATTTGAGATTGAAAGTAAGTTGTAAGTAGATGCAGAGAAATTTAAAAACAAGAAGAATAATCCATTGATTCCTCGAATTCTATCAGACCATGCTGGAGGGATTTTCTTTGAATTAATAATAGAAATAATAATAAAAATAAATATTTTTCCCTGAGTTTAAAGGATGTGAGTGCTCAGAAATTTTAGCCCAGCTCAGTTCACATGCATTATGAAAGAAATAGGCACAAATATTCTAGAATGATTGTCCTTCCCTTCAAAGCCCACAAGCCATTTAGATATTTCTATTTATACTTCATTTACTTCCTCAGAGTCCTTCCCAGACTCCATAGTTTAAGTAAGTTTCCCCATATTATCAGTTAGAAATTCATTCAGCAGCAAGTAGCTAAAAAACCTCACTAACAATAGTTTACAAATAACAAAGATGTTCTTTAATGATAATATGAAGGCCCTAGGCTGGCTCATGCCTTCTCCTCCAGTATTTTTACTTGCTGTTTCATCCTCATAGTCACAGCATGGTTGCTGTACCACAGACATCATGCCTCAAGCAGAAGAAAGGAGAAAGAATAGTGCCAGGTACCTCTGAATTCTCTAGCAAACTTCTAGTTGTATATATTGGCCAAAAATGTGTTGCTTGGCCATTCCTAGCTGAACGGGAATGTGGAAAATAAATCCTTTAGTTTTCCAAACTGTGGAATGGAAGTGGTCAAGGAAAAATTAGATTGAAAAATGGGTGTTAGTAGCTAACTGACATATCTGCCATACCCTGTTTTCTGTTGTAGTGGTTGTTATATTTTGTTTTTCGTTTTTTTAATTAACCACTTTATTAAGATACCATCACATTCCTATAAAGTTTACCCTTCTAAAATGTACAACTTAGTGATTTAAATACATTCACAAAGTTATTCGTTGATTACCATTAATTCCATAATATTTTCACCACCCCTAAAAGGAATCTCATACCACTGGAAGTCACTCTTCATTCCTCCCGCCCACCCGCACAGTACCCCTGCCATATCCTGCTATGCTTTCTCACCAGACTATGTGCTCCCTGAGAGCAGGGGCATGTCTGTGCCTGTCACCAATGCATACCCATCCGCCTGGTACAAGAAGGGATGGGAGGTGTCTGAAAGTTTTGATGGTCCAACATCCATGCTTCTCCCTTCTGTTGGTAAGAGATCCTTGATCTTTCTTTGGTATCTGGCCCCTGCCCCAGTGAATGAAATCGTGGTAGGACTGTCAGTAAATTTTTCCCTGTTTCCTGTCACAGCTTGGGAAATAACTCCAGTGAGTCCATCCTCTTGTTTCCTGGGAAACTGAACCTTAAGAAGCAGATGGCAGAATAAAGCATGTGTGGAGCCAGGAAGAGCTCTTCCTCCAGCTGCTAGATCCTTGCAGCATCAATGCTTCCCCTCTTGGGAGCCTGCCTGCTTCCACTTTTCTTTCTATTCTGTTAACATACTATGATTGTTAGTTCTTTTTTATTCTTTTGTTCCTTGTTGACTGTGCCAAGAAAACCTAACTGATAGAAATAAGTAAGTTTTGATAATTATATGTTGAATGACTTGTTTTAATTAAACAAAATATAAACCAGAGGGTCCTGAAACCAAAATGAAATAAATAAGATTCCGACTTTCATTTTTGGCCCAATTTCTTGAATTACCTGAGTTTTACTTCTGAGACTACAAAATATTGCTTCCTGCTGTTCTTTTCATTTTAATGTTAATGATAATGTTTTTGGATCTGATTTCATCTCTTACCATGTTTCTATCCTAATGTCCCCTACCCACAGAGCCCAAGCCTTTGCTGAACTTTTGCCTTATTTTCCCTGAAAGGTGGCAGTTCTCTTCAGAAAGCAGCCATCAAAGAATCTCTCACACATCCCAAAGAGCTGCCAGAATGACTTCTCTGAGGGATGTTATATCACTGCCTGCAGCCCCGAATGGTACATTTCCTTTTCTCTGGATTTATAGTTTTGAGATCATATTTAGAAACCTGTTCATAGCCGAATTCTCACTGTACATTCTTAGAGTTAGAGGAATGTGGAGATATTTTTTTCTAACTCCTTTTCTTTGTAGTACAGATGGGAGGCCCCAGGGTGACAGTGTGACTGTCCCAGCTCATGCACTGCCTGCGCTCACAGCAGAGCCAGCAAGATCACCTGCTCTGGGGCTCCTGAGCTACTACTCCTCTCCACCAGACTACTTTGCTTTCTTAGTTTTGTATTTACTTCTTCTCCTGTAAAACCCCAAACTGTTTAAGATATTAAAATATTTCTGCTTCAGTCCTCTACCTCCAGGCCATTACTATTGTTTAACCTCTGCTAAAAGGTGTTACAAGAAGAGTTCTCCTGGAAATAAACTCTGAACCAGGACTTGGCGAAATGAGCACTCATAGGGAGCAACACCTATGGCTGCAAGGGGCAAGAATAGGAGTGGACAGAGAGAAAGGCCAACCTGTGAGAGCCCCAGGAGCCTTGGACAAGCACACAGAGAATCCTGGAGCTAAAATGGCCTTCAGAGCTGTCCCTGCCAGGAACAGATGGCTGGCCCCAGGCAGTAGGTATGGCCCAGCCCCCAGAAGGGCATGATCTGGGGCTGAGGCAGCTCTCCCCATCCCAGGCCATCTCCAGATTGGCTGAGAGCTGACGGCTGTCCACTAACAGTCCCCAAGGAACAAGTCCTTCTTTGAGGAGGGATCATCTGGGTGGTACATCGCATTTCTATCACATACACTATTTACACACACATACACACACACACACACACACACACACACACACACAGAGAGAGCTAACACTCACTGATAGCCTGCTGCATAGAATGTACCATCTTAGACATTTCTCATGATCCTCCCCCTCGAGGAGCTTAAAGTCTAGTAGAAGAGAGAGTTAATAAACCCTGATGATAGGGCTGAGGTTATGGCTCAGTGATAGAGCACTTGCCTTGCACATTTGAGGCCCTGGGTTTGATCCTCAGCACCACATAGAAATAAATAAATAAATAGAGTTTTTGTGTACAACTACAAAAAAAAATAGATTTTTTAAAAAAGAATAACCACTATTTTAAAAATTAAAAATATATAAACCCTGATGATGATGTGAACTGCAATTACACATCCAAAGGTAAACAGGTAAACAGACACACAGGAGGGTGTGATTATGTCCAAACACTCAGAGGAGTGAGCATCTGCCTGGGTTGAGGGGGACCCAGGAAGACAGTGGGGGGGGAGCTGAGCAGGCAAGAGGATTCTGCAGGGGTTTGCAGTTTACCAACTTCATGTCCTTCTTTCCTCCAGTGTATCTCCTCTAATAACTTCTGTGTGGATACAATCCTTGTAATTTCCCTTCTCATTTATCTCACATAGTTTTCTTATTTCTTCTCATGTCTACAGAGCAGTTTTTCTCTATTTAAAATGCTAGTCCCTCAGCTTATTTTAAGTTAAGCTTTGAATCTTAATTGTTGTGCAACATTTTTGCACATTTACAGTGATTGCACACCTGGAAAATGGCATTTCCAAGGGATCTATAGACTTAATAGGTTCAGGTTTCAGATTTGTACATAATTAAATTTCTGATCTTAATAAACGACATTATAGGTTAGGTGCTAAGCAGAATAAAAATCTTGGAAAGGGAGGGAAGTGGGGTGTAGAGTCAGTTAACAAGTATTTACTCCTTAGGAGATTTCTAACATGTTGTGTTGCCAGATCTGAAATGTTGTGTTGCAACACATACAATGGGAATCTAACCAGGAAATGCAAATTTGGATTTAAAATTCTGTGGCCTAAAACAAACAAAGATGAAAGAAAACAACTTTCTGTCTTCTGACTTGAGAATTGGAGGAAAGTAACACCAACCACCATGCATTTGAAAATAATTGGCAAATCCAAAACCTCCTCAAAACCTGGATGCTTTTCATTGCTGAGAAATCTCAGACACACAGCGGAAGATCACTGCTCAGCCCAGCAAGTGAGCTACTGCCTCAGCCCCCAGGGAACTTCCCACACCCGTGAGCACCAGTGAGAACAAACCTCAAACCCAAAGAATGCTGTGTTGGAACACTTTCAAACCAGGCACTTCACACATCAGTGACAGCTTTTGGCAAGGGACAAATGGAAAGCACCTGAGGCATTTGTTATCTGTACCAAAGAAAACCTGTGTAGTCAGGAAGTGAACTGGGTGCAGAGCCCAGAGGGCTCCAGTTGGGTGGGTGGCCATGTCCGTGAGATGCAATAATTAAACTGACTCAAAACCCCTCCTCTTCTCTGAAAGTGGAGTCCAGCCCCATCTACATTTGATGTAAGAACCCATAATACCATTCACTCGAATTTAAGGAAGCCAATGAGAAATTTTATCCTGCTTGCTCAGCTTCCCCTGGAGGGCTTGGTAGATGTTCTAGGACACATACTCATTTCTGAGATCTCAAGAAGGCTTCCTGGTGCTTTGGCCTTTACATTTGGAATCCCCTGCCTCCTAACATAAATTATAGCCTAATAAATAGTACAGCCACAGGAGTGGTGGCCCTTCTAAATCTGTGACTTATTTGTGCTCCTGAGGAGGAGGCAGACAATCACATGGGAATTTAGCTTTTAGCATCTGTCCCTATTGCCTCTGAGCTCAGAGTCATTCTGAAACTCAGAAGAGGACTCTGTACCACAGAAAACTAAAGCCAAACCTTAACCTTGCGCACTAGGTGCTGTTCCAATAACAGAGCAAGTGTTGTGTCTGCACTGGTGTCTGGGTCACAGAAAATGTGAAGACAAAGCCATGAATCTAAACACTTTCCAGAGACCAAGTCGTTTGCATTTAAATGCTTCAACTCAAAAAGCAAATTATTCATGAACATGGCTTTTATGTAGGTTGCATTTGACTCATGTAAGTTTAGCTATAGAGTTAACCATTATTTGGGAGCATTCTATCAGTCACTGGGCCCAGTGGTGGTGGTGGTGGTAGTGGGGTGGATAAAAAGTAAATAAATTTAAGAACAAACTGCTAATATTATAGGGAATCCTGAGATATTATTGTGTTCGCCATTTCAGAATGGTCATCAAGTTTTACATCAGTTGAGATTTTGCTGCTGAATGAGTTTGCCATAAATTTGTCCACAAACTTTGCATTTCAGAGATTATTTTTAATTTCAGAATTGCAAATAAAACTTTTGGACTGGCATTTCACATGTGTCATTAAAACAAGACTTCGCCAAAAATATGTCTACATCTCAAACTGCATCTTAAAACAAGTAACATTCATCTCTTCCTTCTTCCATTCATTTGTTCTTAATTCAATAAATGTGATTATCTACAGAAAATAAGCCATTAGACCTCTTTTTAAAACATACTTTATTTGTTCTTTTTAGTTATACATGACAGTAGAATGTAGTTTTACATATCATACATAGATGGAGTATAACTTCCCATTCTTCCATGGTTGTACACGATGTAGAGTTACCCTAGTCATGTATTCATATATGAATGTAGGAAATGTATGTCTGATTCATTCTACCATCTTACCATTTCCATATGCTCTTCCTTTGCCCCACTCCCTCTGTATAATCCCATGAACCTCCACCCCTCATTGTAAGTCAGCATCCACATATCAGAGAAAACCTTCAACCTTTGATTATTTGGGATTGGCTTATTTTGCTTAGTATGATATTCTCCACCTCCATCCATTTACCAGTAAATAACATCATTTCATTCTTCTTTAATGCTGAGTAATATTGCACTGTGTATATATACACCACATTTTCTTTATCCATTCATCTGTTGAAGGGCACCTAGGTTAGTTCCATAGTTCAGCTATTGTGAATTGAGCTTCTATAAACACTGATGTGGCTGCATCACTGTAGTATAATGATTTTAAATCCTTTGGGCATAAACTGAGGATTTGGGATAGCTGGGTCAAATGGCATTTCCATTCCAAGTTTTCTGAGGAATCTCCATACTGCTTTCCAGAGTGGTTGCACCAATTTTCAGTCCCACCATCAATGCATGAATGTACATTTTCCTCCACATGAGACTATATTTGCACCAACATTTATTGTTACTTTTATTCTTGATAATTGCCATTCTGATTAGAGTGAGTTGAAATCTCAGTGTAGTTTTAAACTTTGTTTCTCTAATTGCTAGTGATGTTAAACATTTTTTTCATATATTTGTTGACTGATTGTATTTCTTCTATAAAATGTCTGTTCAGTTTCTTTGTCCATTTATTGATTGGGCTATTTGTGGGGTTTTTTTTTTTTTGGTTGTTTATTTTTTGTTTTTTGCTGTTAAGTGTTTTGAGTTCTTTATATACCCTGGAGGTTAATGGTCTATCTGAGGTGCATGTGGTAAAGATTTTTCTTCCATTCTGTAGATTCTCTCTTAATGTTCTTGATTGTTCCTTTAGTTTGATACCATCCCATTTATTGGTTTTACTTCCGTTCCTAAGCTGACATGATGGAGATTTGTACCTTCTTTTTCTTCTAGTAATCACAGGGTCTCTGTCTAATGCTTATGTCATTGATTTACTTTGAGTTTTGTGCAGAGTGAAAGATAAGGGTCTAATTTCATTTTATTACATATGGATTTCCAATTATCCAAACACCATTTGTTGAAGAGACTATATTTTCTCCAAGGTATGTTTATGGTGCCTTTCCTACTTAGACCTCTTGATAACAATATTTGTGATTTGCAGCTGGCAAAATTATAAGGCTGGGGAAGTTGTGCTTCCATAAGTATTTCTCTCTCTCCTCTATTGCAGATATATTTCCCCTTCATGCTGAGCCCAGACTTCCCTGTTGGTAATGTCTTAGCTCTCAGAGAGCCCACCAGCCCCCATCATTTTACTCAGCACCATCAAGGGTATGCTCTTTGTCTAAAAAGAGGCTAATTCATATCATCTGATCTGAGCCTTCACATAGCCTAGGTACCCCAAAAGCACCAAATAGGATCTTAACAACAAGAAAGATGGGTAACTTTTCTCCATTTTATAAATGAAGGAGCCAGGGCTTTTTCAAGATGGTGAAATAAAAGGAGTTTGTGTTCCTGGATGCTCTGTGGAGTGGAACCAAGAAAGCAGACAAGAAGCTCTCAGCAAAGTGGGTAAAAAAAAAAGATGGAGGACTTTACTGGAACTTAAAACTGGACATTCAAAGCAGATCAGGGACTCAGGAAGCTGGATATAATAAAATAAGAAAGAAATCCCCAGTGGCACAGCTACTACCTCGACTGGGCTGGAAGCACCAGCCACAGCAGTCCCTCCACAAGCACAGTGGAGAGATAGGGAATTAAAGAAACCTACATTTTTGGGAGAGTGTAGAGATCAAGAACATTGCCCGGCAAACCTGAAAGATGCACTGCACAATATCCATGTGCAGGGAAAAAAGCCACCATCTCTCCAAGTAGCTTGCAGAGGACAAAGGAAGGAACCATTTTGTAGCTGCTGCATGGGGGCCAGCAACTGAGGAGGCCAATTCTTGGCAAACTGGAGTTTGGCCTGAAATATAGGCCAAGGAAACACACACTGCATGACATAGAGTATGCTTAAGTGACCAGGATAAAATTAAACATGGAGAGAGGATTACATAGGGGAAAATTGATTGTGGAAACTCACCCAGCTCTACTACTCCCCCGCCAATCTGTCTGCTTGCAGGACCTACTGGGAGAGATGCATCTGTTGGGAAATTCAGAAGGGCAGGGACAAGCGAGATTGCTTGGAGACTGAACCCATGACCAGAAACATGGGGTTCAAAGGTGACATAGGGGAGACTAAGATCTGGGTCACCCTCCACATGAGTGAAACCCAGGGGAGATCCCTGGAGTGCAATCTTCCATGGAGGACCAGCAAGTATGGGGTGCTGAAGGTGCCCTGATTTAAAATCTGTAAACCAACTGGCATTAAGCAAAGAGCTTGGAGTCCACCTAAGCCTAAATCCTGCCTCCAGGAATTCCACCAAGGTGATTATCTCATTCCTGCAATCCAGATAGTAGAGCATCACGCTCCAGAAGATCCCACTTAAAACTGCTGAGAAGAGAAGCTGAGACTCTTTTGAACTCCAATGGAAAAAATTCTTTAGATTTTCATCAAGATTTTTTTAAATTATTCTTTTCTCTGTTTAATTGTGACCTTAATGATACATGGATATATATATATATATATATTTTTTTTTTCTCATTTCTAGCATTTTTAAATCCAGTTATTTTTCATGGATTAGTTTTTTTTTTGTGAAGTAGGATGCTTGATTAGTATACTTTTGTTTTGTATTTGTATTTTTTTAAATTTTTACTTCACATATATAAATTTTCTCCTGTTTCTCTTGATTCTCTTTTATTCTGCTAACAGCCAATCTTTATAATTCTCTTTCACTCTTCCTTTAATTTTTTACTTCTCTCCTTCTCCCTCATAATCACCACATCCTGTATCACTTCTGTTCTCTCCCTGTCCACCATTTGAAATTATAAACCCTTTTGCAAACTTGCTGTTTTTATTGTAGGCAACAACATCATATAATTTATTTTTATTGTGATAATTAACATTGTAGGCTACATATTAGGAACTACTTGGTTTAATGTTATATATTGTTTGTATTGGTTGTTATTATTATTTGTCTCCCCCTAAGCAGTGAGGTACTGGAAAACTTTAGGGACTATAAAGATTTATAGGACTATAAATCCACAGGGTAGAAACTCTACAGTCTCAGATTCATACTGTTAAATAGGTAGACAAACAACACGAAAAAAACAAGGGAACAAATCACACCAAACATACGGAGGTAATTCAATAACAGAATCCATTGACACCACAATGGAAGAAATGTAAGAAAAGGAGTTTAGAATATACATAGTTAAACTGATATGCAAAGTAAAGGATGGTATAAGAAATGAAATCAGAGAGAAGTGGAAGATCACTTCCATAGAGAGGCAGAGATTCTGAAGAAAAAAAAGCAAAAATTCTCAAAATGGAGGAAACAATAAACCAAATTAAATTCAATAGAAAGCATCACCAACAGACTAGACCACTGGACTAAAAAGACAAAACTCAGACAATGAAGATAAAATACATAATCTTGAAAATAGAATTGACTATGGAGAGAAGACATTAAGAAACCATGAACAGAACTTTCAAGAAGTACAGGATAACATGAAAAGATCAAATTTAAGATTTATCAAGATACATAAAGATGTGGAGTGGAGATACAAAGCAAAGGAATACACAGTCTTTTCAATGAAATAATATCAGAAGTTTTCCCATACCTAAATAATGAAATGGAAAATCAAATACAAGAGGCTTACAGAACCCCAAATGTACAAAATTACAACAGACCCACATCAAAGCACATTATAATGAAAATGCCTAGCATTCAGAATAAGGATAGAATTTTAAAGGCTGCAGGAGAAAAATAGCAGTTTACGGAAAGGGGGAAACCAATTCACATTTCAGCTGATTTCTCAACCCGGACCCTCAAAGCTAAGAGCTTCTGGAATAATATATACCAAAGAAGAAATCCTACATCCAGCAAAATTAAGCTTCAGATTTGAAGATGAAATAAAAACCTTCCATGATAAACAAAAGTTAAAAGATTTTGCAACTAGAAAGGCTGCACAACAAAACATTCTCAACAAGATATACCATAAAGATGAAATGGAAAAAAAAAAAGTGAAACCAGCAAAGGGAGGAACTACACTAAAGGAATAGTCAATCAAAGGAGAAACTAAATCAAATTAAAAACTAGAAATAAACCCAGGTCACTGGAATACAAATCATATCTCAATAATAACCTTGAATATGAATGGCCTAGCCTCATTAATCAAAAAACACAGAGTGGCAGATGGATTAAAAAAAAAAAAGACCCAACAATATGCTGTCTCCAAGAGATTTACCTCATAGGCAAAGACATCCACATACGGAAGGTGAAAGAATGGGAAAAAAACATCACTCACTTGGATTGTGTAAATTTTTGGTAACTGTGAAAAAGAAAGATACTGTGGAAATATATAAATGCCTGTGTATTTATCATCATAAATTTTCATTACAAAATGTACATCTATTGTTGCCATGGAAAAAGTTAGTCTCTTTAGAAAAATTGAAAGGGCCCAACATTTAAAGGATATATATGATTTTATTTATTATTTCTAGTGTATTGTCTAAAATATGTTGGCACTTTTTTTGATATGTCAAATATTGATATAAAGAAATGTATATACATTTTGTGCTAAGAAAAAGGAAATGAAGGAAATAATTTAAAAACAAAACGAAACTTGTTGTAACTGGCCCAGATCTGAGCACCATTTCTCTCTCTCTCCTTTCCTCACACAGCCTCTAATCTTGATGGTGGGGAAGATATCTTTTAGCATACCTCAAATCACACTCTTGGACACCCCCACCTGCTAACACCCAGATTTTACCCTGCTTAACAGGAAAATATCCCCAAATGGAAGTACAGTCCACAGGTAAGGAGGTAGGCAGGGACACAGAAGAGGAAAAGGAGTTTACAATGCAGGGAGTTTTTTTCTAGCATTACTGCCTTCTTATGCTTTGGATCTGGAATGCCCCCAAAAGGTTCTTGTTTTAAAGACTTTGTCCACAGTGCAGCAATGTCAAGAGGTGGGGCTTTGGAGAAATGATTAGAACATGAGGACCCTTACCCCATCGGTGGACTAATCCATTGATGGATTCATAAATAAAAAGAACTATTGGCATGTGGTGGAAACTGCAGACAGGTGGGACCTAGTTGAATGGAACAGGTCCTTGGGGGCATAATCTTGGGGACCACCACATCTGGTCGCTGGCCACTTTCTCCCCCGACCCCTTCTTTCTCTTTCCCCTCTTTTGACTGTCATGAGTGAGCAGCTTTGCTCCACTACTCCTTGCCTGCCATGACCTTATGCCTCACCACAAGCCCAGAGATAGGACCAGATACTAGGGACTGAAAGCCCTAAAACCATGAGCCAAAATAAAGCTTTCATCCTTTTTCTTTTCTCTAGTATTTTGTCACAGTGATGAAAAGCTCACTAATACAAAGCTCATTGAGATAAGACTTGAAACCACGTAAGCTAACAAGGCAAAGGCAAGATCTAAGTGTGAAAACAGAAATATTAGAGAAAATAGTGGTCCTTCCTGAAGGATGGTGACCTTTGCAGTGCTCTTCTGAGATGCACAGTCCCAATTCTCCACAGTCCCAATCCTAGAGCAAGCACAAAGCAGCACCCTCAATGATAAGAGGACAATCCCACTGAGGCATTGCACTGAGAGGCTAAAGAGAGGAGCCTGCCAGAGGTAAGTCTTATAGGCAGGCTGCGAGGACACACTACCTGCACAAGTACTTTCTGACCACATGTTCACTCACTCATGACCTGGCCCCTCTACAGTGCTTCCAAAGGCATCAGCACAGGTCACATGTGACCTGGTCCTATGGGAACCCTTGAAGGCTGACCACATGACTTTGGAAGCAATGGGATAAAGCTTTTCCACTGTGGTTTCTACACCAACTGCAGGCTCACTGCTTCTTCTGGGGAACCAATGGTAAGAAATATTGACACTTCTTGGGCACTGGGGATGTAGCTTAGTGGTAGAGTGCTTGCTGAGTATGTGCGAGTTGCTGGGTTCAATCCCCAGAACTGCAAAAAACAAAAACAAAAACCCCTGACATCTGTTAAGGAAATAAAATATTCCCTCAACCCAGAAAACCTCTCCACAAATACAGTAGAGACAGAAAAAAGCTTTACTATTGAATAGACATTAAACTAGAATATGGTTTATATTTGCATATCGTAGGCAATCTGCTGATAGAGTGATGGGAAGACATATCATTTCAGAGAACCAGGTAGATCCTATTACGCATGCACGTTCTCAAGATCAACAAAAAGTATTTCTCCAATAAGACAGTACCATTTGGAGAGAAAAGCAAAATCCTTCTATCTGTGTGGAAGGAGTTGGTTCTGCAATTTGGAACAGGGGCCTGTAGATGTTGGCTCTCCTTGTCTCATAGAAACTTCCAGACTAAAACCAGGAACTATCTCCCTTGATGGTTACATTTCCAATAAAGGGAATTCAGGCTCTTGAGAAAGACATTCCTGACATCAAGCCAACAAAGGCCTATCTGGTTTTAAAAAGGTTATACAGCCATTTTAAAGAGAAGAGAGAATACTTAAAATTTTAGAGTTCTAGGGGAAAAGGAGGGGAATCTCTTATTTTTGACAGGAGAATTAAGCCTCTTATTTTTAATTTTCATTTGACCTTCCACATCTCACTACTAAGTACTCAGATCCTTGATCTGTATTTTTAACACTCTCGCCTGAAATTGTACTTGTTCAGAGTACTGATTCTGCAATCAGCATGAGCATCACAGTCACTTGAGGAGACTAAAATGCTTGTTCCTAGGACCTAAATGAACTCCATATAGAATCAGAATTTCTGGGGAGGAACTGGCAGTTGCGCTGAGAAGCCCTTGGGAGGGTTCTGCTTCTCTCTGAGGGGGAGGAACCACTGCCTAAGCTAAAGTATCAATTTTTACAAGGAAACAGCTGTATACCTGGGGAGACATGAAGATTTTCTAAAGGCCACACAATAAAAGTAGTTTAAAGGAATCATTTCTTAGATCCTCAAATTTTATTTCTACTCTTCCAAGAACAGATCTGCCAGAGAGCACTACCAGTGTTCTCTCTGCCACTTTTTTCTCTTCCCTCCTCTTGATAAAAAGGAAAGGCATAAAAAGGAGAGCTGTCTTTTCACTGATGGCCCACATCGTCACCCCAATCCAATAAGCTCATTAAAGAATATGGACATTTTTAAAAAGAAAGAGAAAGGCATATCTCTTCACTATCCTGAATATTTACCTATTAATAGGTCTATTAAAATCTTAAAACAATGCTTTCTTCCAGGCTGGTGTGGGGGCAATGTGTGCAGTACAGACAATTCAAGAAGAAATAACTGTGAAGCGAGAGTCCTGGAGCAGCTAGCAAAGAGAACATGGCCAAGGAGTCCAGAAGATATCCTCTTTTACCATGTCAACAAACAAGGACAAGTTCCCATCTATCTCTGAGTCTGAGTGAAATAATTGTTCAAGAGACAAGTTTACAGTGTTTGTTTGACTTGGAGGGGGAGAAGTAAATTTAGATGTTTCCTGATATAAACAACCACACTTTTTTTTTTGGACTGGTTTGACAGAGAGGACTGGCTTTCTGATCTACAGAAAATGAAAAACATTGCTAAAAAAATAAGTTAAATATGAGCTCTTAGGCTTTGAAAAAAATACATAATTAAAAGCACAAGTCCAGCATGACAGGGATTATATTCTTTGCAATTTATAAACTTATGATAAAATAATTCTATGCCAAATGAAACAAATACTAGGAGTTGTTTTATTTTAATATTTAGAGAATATGTTTTATTGTGTTTATTTATTTAGGTATAGGTGATTGAACCTACTGAGCTACATTCCCAGCCCGTTTTATGCTTTTTAATTCTGAAAGAGGAACTTGCTAAGTTTCTGAGGGCCTTGCTAAGTTGTTCAGCTTCCCAAGTTGCTGAGATTACAGGTGTGCACCACCATACCTGGAATTACAAAAATGTTTTAAAAGCATAGCCACAAAGGACTTAGAGGCTTTAAGCCTTAAAAAAAAATTAGCCCCCAAAAGATCAACTCAGCTCAAAAATGAGTAGAGACCCAAAGAACCTGATCCACAGCACCATAGCAGCAGCAGCTTTGTATCTGCAGCAAAGGTAATAAAAGTTCTTCAAGGGTCCTCATGAAACCATGACAAAATGGGTGCTAGAAATTCCATGTGATTTTAAACAGAAATGCAAAAAGGGACAGCAGATCAAGACAGAAATAAGAAAACAAATGTCAAAGAAAATTTACCCATGAATAGAAAAATTTACTAGAATGTTTTAAAGACCTGACCCATTTAATATTTTGTTTATTAATTATGTACATCTATTAGGATTTCTCTTGGCTGAACATAGTAACCTTAGGCTCCCATAAAATGTATTGAGATTTATAAGAACACTGAGGTACCTCACAGGGTCCAAAGGAGAGGAGAGTTCTAGACTAGAGGTATTGTGACCTCAGTTGACACCAGGTACTGTTGAGGAACCTAGGAAATTCTCTTTGTCTCCTCTCTGCGTTTTTGCCAGCATTAAGTTCATTCTTCTCTATCATCTTAGATGAGTAATCTGTTTCCAAGGTCATATGGCAAAATATTTTTAGTACCTTGTGAATTTTACCTATTTATAGGTCTATTTTTCTGAAGACAAACATGGATTGACCCACCCATTTCCTCTCCTGAGGCAATGTACCATGGATCTGATTTTAAATAATATCATTGAGTTTTCAATGGTTTCAGTTACTATACTTCACATTCATCTCCTCCTTAAATCTTGTATCAATGCCGTCCAGATATACCACTAGAAATGCACCTGTTGTTGGATAAACTTGGGTTTACTGACTTCTTGTAGATAACTGTAGGGCATGTTTGTAAGAGGATGGAAAAGACTTATAGGTGTTTTAAAATGTACTTGAGATTTTGGTTTCATTCAAGTTGTGTGCACATGACAGATCAGAAGATTGCCACGGGAAACAGTTCATTACTCACAGCATCAAAGAGAAGGAGGGCCTACCATGCCACGGGGAGAGAACAATCAGGTTGGAGACGAATCCTTCCAGGTAGAGATAGAACAAGGGACCTCGAAAATGCCTTTATTGTGGTTTCCCCAGGAAGGAATGGGCAAGGCAGGGTAAGCAGGCTGACCAAGTTAGGATTGGCCACTTTATATCACTTCAGGAAGCTCTGGGGAATAGAGGCTGCCTGCAGTTGTGTGATGCCTGGTTCTGGGTTAATTAGTGCAGAAGGTTAGTGTCTCACAAGGGCTAAGTGAGTCCCAGATTGGCTGGTTTGGGGAAAGGCAAACTCGAGTGTCCCTTCCTAACCCCAGAAAGGATCAGATTTTCCTAGTCAGCAATGCATCAGATGTCAAAATATCAGAAACAAAAACTAGATGTGGTTCATGCATTAGAATTTTACCTTTGTTAGAGAACTTTGGAGATGGTTTAATGAAAGCAGGCTTTGCTCTGCACTGGATATTGTCAGGAAAAAGGATGATTTTATGACTGGGTACCATATAATTTTTACCTTTTAGACAAAATGTAAAGGAGAAAGTCATTCAAATTAGCAAGGAAAAAAAAGAAATAAAATAAAAAATAATTAGAAAAGGGAGAGATTTGGTCACTGTTGTGGTTTGGATAATATTCTTGTTTTGGTTTTTAATTTTTATTTTTTTGTTGTTTGGTCCTTAGATATGATTATGATTGGCTTTCCTTTTTCCTCCTTCATCATGGTCATGGTGACCTTGTCTGATGTTGGTGTCTGTGAATTTGTTTATGGGTAGCATGAGAGTTGAGTGCCATGCCAGACTCTGGACATTAGAGATTGTTTCTCTTTCTGAATAATTCTACAAGGTAGGTGCTACTAACATCCTGTTTATTAAGTGTGGAAACAGGTTTAGAAAGACTAAAGTATGTGACCAATGTCATAGTCAAGATGCCCTAACGTCTTGGTTCTACTTTGTTCCTCCTGAGAACACTGTGAGACTGTGGTGGTTCATTCTAGGAAACCATAGGATTGAAGAAGGGGAAAAGCAATGTTTAGAAAAGGGAGAGAGGCTATGGAAGCAATTGCAGAGATTTTCACTACACTAAAAGTGTGTTCAATCGATTTAGTAAGTAATTCCACTGGTGCATTGTTTGGAGTGTTGTTCTAGTAATACATAGTTTTCCTTTTTTGGTGTCTAAAATCTAAGAATCACATTCCATGGATAAAGTAGAAATGCTGAACTCAGGAAACCCCATCTGAGTAACTGGTCATGAACTTGATAACTTAAGTAGGAACATTTTGCCAGGAGGGCAAGAATTATGTTCCAAGAAGGTTATAAATGGTACTTGAAAGGAACAATTCCTGTTGGAATAAACTGCTTTCATAAGGGCAACTTATTTGTAACACATGGCACATTTTTTTAATTGAATTGATTAATTCATGGAATTATTTTAGATGAATAAACTGCCATCTAGCTAGCCCAAGATCTATTTCTACCTGTTATGGTTTGAATATAAGGTGTCTCCCCAAAGCTCTTGTGTTAATGCAGGAATATTCAGAGGAGGAATTAGGTTATGAAAGCTGAGACATAATCAATTTATCCCAATTTGAATGGACTGACTAGATGGGAACTGTAGGCAGGTGGAGCATGGCTGGAGAGGGTGGGTCACTTAGGACATTCCCTGGAAGGATTCGTCTTCCAAACAGGCCCTTCCCCTCTTTCACCCTTTCTCTGCTTTTTAAATTTTTGAAAGAATACAAAGAACTCAGATGGAAGCAACTGCATGCACAAAATTACTTTGCTAATATCATGAGAAATGTGGAAAGATTACTTAACTTCATGTCAAAATGAAGTGTTTCATATAAAATAGAAATCTTTACTTTGTGTTTATTACATGTATTTGGATTTCTATAAGTTTTAGCAGGATAAACTCAAAGAAACAAGACAAAATTAATATTTGTGCAGTGTACATAAATCTGAGTACACAGAAAAGTTCCTATAGTATGTAAATATTTATATATCATGTTTACTTGAGCATTTTTATGTTATATAGTTCTAATGTGAAATAGGTGAGGAAGAAATTACTCCATGTTTGAAAAAATGCTAGGGAAAATTTAAAGAAATTCAGCATATAGTAAAAATGCCAGAGCTATTAATCTATGAGCTATATTATCAAGAGATCACAAATATTCATGAAATTTTTAAAAAGTTTCTATTAAATAGCAAATTAGGTACTAGATTTATTTCTGTAAGTACTAAAAACTGAACAGTAAACACAAAGAAACAAATGGAACAGATTCAGATGGGCAACTCTTTCCTATCAAAAGCCCTAGTCCTTTTTAGTAAATGCTTGGGACTATTGATAGATTTAAGTCGAACAATAGAAAATTTAAGTGCACACATATCTATACACACATAAAACCCCAAACCACAAGAAGGGGTATTATAAAAGTCTAAGTTTTAATAACATAATCAAGATTCAAATGATTATAATAATTTATCTGTCCTCCAAGAATCAAGAGCTTTACAAACAACCATAATAATTTAAAGGCTCCATACCTCTAGAGTAACCATAATGTTTCTCATGTTAAATACAGCCTATCAAAGACAACTGTAATCATCATTATATTGTACCGCAACCTAGAGACGAGGGGAAAGTTGTAACGTGACTTTTTGTGACTTTTTCACTGAATGAAGTAGTAATGTCTGACATTATTTCAAGAAGTTAGGTGAAGAGCAAGAAAATGCCTACATGGGATTCACAGTTAATTTTTGTAAAAGCAGTGTTACTGAGGTATAATTGGCATATAGAGAAGTGCACATTTAAAAGGTATAATTTGATAGATTTGGGCTTATCTATACTCATGAAACTATCACCACAATCAAGGCAATAAGCATACCCATGCTCCATAAAGTTCCGATCCATGTTGTTCTATCAGTAGTTCATTCCTTTTCCTTGCTAAGTAGCATTTCATTTAGGGAATATCACAATGTATTTATGCATTCATGTGATGGACACTGAATTGTTAGGAGTTTGGGACAATTACAAATAAAAATACTGTGATATTCATTCGTGTAGAAATATAAGAACATCTGCTTTCATTTATCATAGGGAAAGAGTTAGGTTTGAGATGACTGAGTCATAAGATAATCATATGTTTAACTTTTTAGGAACCATCTTACATCCCATTGGAGTGTATGAGTTCCTGTTACTTGTCAAATCTTGATACATAGATCTTTTCAATTATGATCATATTAATAGTTAGGTACTAGTAACCTCTTTATAGTGCTGGTTGGCATTTCTTTAGTAACTGATGATATTTAGATCATGTCATGAGCTTATCTGCCATCCTTATATAGGATGGTTAGCTATTTGAATTTTTTGCTCATTTTTTATTGTTCTTTTCCTCATTGAGTTTTTAGAATTATTTATATATTCCCGTTCAAATCCTTTATCAGATATGCAAATATTTGCAATTTCCCCCCATTATCTTTTCATTCTCTTAACAAGAAGTTCTTAATTTTGATTAATTTGTCAATTTGTTCTCTTATGGATCATGTGTTTGGCATTATACCTAATAATCCTCTATGTTAGTATTCTTGTTCCTAACATCAGGTATTACATTTAAGTCTATGAGCCATTCCTCTGGTAATCTGCCTTGCAAATTCATTTATATTGTTTTGCCAAAATGACCATCTCCAAGATTGACCATTCCAAGATTGACAGGCACCGTCTGTATTCCTCTTTCCTTTTCTTCAGCCCTACCAATTTCTCCAGTAAACGTGGACCCATTATAGGGCTTATCTTCATCTACTTAGTTTGCTATCTCTGAAGTCACTGTACTTAATTACCTGGTGTTTGCTATAACGAGTTCCAACATCTCATATATTTTGTCTAGTTCTTCAACTGTTTCAAACAGGAAGGTAAATGTACTATGGTTCTATCCTAACCATAAGCAAAAATCTGGTAAACTCTTGGACTTAGGTAAAATTGCCTATCTTTATTAATATATCTGCAAGAGTTTTCATCCATAGTTAGATTGTCATTCATTGCTCTAAATATTCTTTCTTTCTTATAGACCTCAATGCATTTAACAACCTGAGATAATTATGGGTATTTCAACTGTTGAAACCAGCTGACACAAAACAGGAATTTAAAAAAAATATTTCTGGGATAGGAGTGTTGCTCAATGGTAGAGGATTTGCCTGACATGTGCAAATCGCTGGGTTTGATCCCCAGTAACACAAAGGGAAAAACAAATTCTGATTGCTTTTTTAAGAGGGTATTTTTCTGTGCCACAGCTCTTCTAAGTCAATGATTTAAAACACACACATATGACTTAGACCCTGTGAAGTGGGCAGGGAGCTTCGCACTGCCTTTTGTAAGTTTCTCATGGAGGTTGAGTCCTTGCAGTATCTGAATTTAACTTAGCATTATTACTTAAATTAGGGCCATTCCAACATGAAATGAAATATGATGTCATCATAACTTTCTTAAGTTCTAGTGTTCTCTACCTTAAATTATATAATGTGCACTTGACAATATCAGCAATACCAATATAAGTCAAAATTGCATTTGTTTTATTTGGAAAGAGGGCAGATGGAAAAAAAAAAAGGACAGCCACCATGGTGCCAGGAAATCTATGTTAATGTCTAAAGACCATATCTGGTGATTAGAGATTCTTGAGAGGATCAGATGCAGCATCTCTTTGTTTTGGGATATTCCTTGAGAGCTCTTGCCTCATTTGATGATCCTTATTTTAACTTTCCATTTTTCTTTTGGCTGTGGGGTTCCTGACACCCACTAGGCTCTGTCAAGAGAAAGAATTTTACCCTCTAGTGAGAGAAGCCCTAGTATTTATTAAAACACCTTCTTAAGCTCCATACTCTCCACATACCAACCCCAGCTTCTCTAGCCCCAGAGGATTCTGAGTCTTTTGTAGCAGGCACTGTGCCACCAGCATGTTTCACCCATGTGTTCTCCAAGGATGAGAGGAAAATAAGTATCTGTCAAATGATCTTTTATCAACCTTGTCATTCCTCAGATTTTGGAACGTGTAAGCATGAATTAGCTTTGCTTCCCAAAGGAGGACTCAAACATACCTTATACAGACTTCTTTGACCAAAGCAGTTGATTGCGACCCTATTTTCTTTTAAGTGACATGCCAGGCCCTCTCTACACACTGGAAGCAAAGAAAAAGGAATCAAAGGCTGAAGCTGTGTCCATCTTAAAGTGAAGCTGCCTTGGCTCCAGGCAAGCTTGTATTTTTTTGTGTTGGACTCCACCTGGGCAGGGGGTTGCCTGTGTTCTGAGACCCAGAGCCTTGGTGGAGCTGTCAGTCACTGGCACTGAGAACAGAGGATACTGAGGCCACCTCTCCTAGGGCATGTTGACTTTCTGCCTCTGGCTGAACACCTATTTCTCTTGCTGCACTTTCTCCTTCTCATTGTGTGTGAACTATGACACAAAACTAAGGTTTATTTCTGCATTTAGCAAAAATACTATCTTTTCTACTTATATAAAACCATATTTGATATCTGTGACCTTATTTTATTTATACAAACATTATTTTTTCTTAAAAATCAGAATAACTTGTTTTATTACTATAACCACAATTTCAATTACATGCTATATTCATACAGGTTGTTATTATAATCCAGGACTTTATTGTAAATGTTTTTGTCATAAAACTGTTAGGTCATCCTATACTCTTCTCTAGACTAAGAGATTTTTCCAGGTTAAGAAATGTGCCTTATAACTTTTTTTATTAATTAATTTTAATTAGGTATATATGATAGCAGAATGCATTTTGATTCATTGTGCACAATTGCAGCACAACTTTTCATTTCTCTGGTTGGACACGATGTAGCATCGCACCATATGTGCAGTCATCATCTTAAAGGATATTATTATCTTCAGTATTTTACCTCAAGACATTACTAGAATGGGAGATGAAGAAGAATGGTAAATACCCCAGCACATTTCTAATTCTTAATGAACAGTAAATAAACCAAAAATACATTTATAGTATCTACCCTCCCTAGAAGGGACAATGGACAGGATAGAAATGTTCCCCAACTCTGTACTGACATCCTAATTAGATGTTAATCATACAGAGGACTAAATGTCAGGTTCCTGTATGTGAAAGTCACCTTAGAGCATAAACACGTCTTACCACTGTCAGTTTTGTTTTCTTTCTTGTTCCTTCCATGTTTATGTCTTACAGTCAACCAAACTAGGCATAGGGTAAGCCACGATGTCTTATGTTAACAGTTACTAAGAAAGGCCCATGTAACTATATAGGACCTAGAGACTTGCATGAGGCTGGGGTGTTGTCATATTTGCCTAAGCCTGGGAGTCAAGTGAACTACAAATTCTTCATTTAATAGGACACAAGCACCTTCCCATAGTCTTAATCCTATAGAGGTAGAATGAACAATAAAAAAAAAAAAACAAAAAAACAAAAAAAAAAACAAAACAGGTAGGGAGAGAGGAAAAAAGGGAATGAAGATGGGGTGGGGTGGGGAGGTTAGAGGTTAGGGGGAAGAGGTGGGGGAGGGGTAAAGGGCAAAGGAGAGAAGTGGAGAGAGGAGTTGAGAATAAATGAATAAATGAGAAACCTCTGACCAAAACGATATATAAAATTTGGTACTTTGTATGGAAGAAAAGGGCTTCAGACATCTCTCAGGGCCTATTAACCTATTAACTATTAGTTGTTTCTATAGCATTTCAATAAATGGTAAATAAACAGTAATCCTAACCATGCTTCAAATTGGGTTCTATTCTGGGAAAGTGAGAAAAATTTGGAGATTCAACCTTAGGGGCTTCCCCATACAAATACACAGGGTCCATAGCTGAAGAACATTAAGATTAAAAACCTATTCAAAAAATTGAGGACATAACAAAAATAATACAACTAAAGTAATTTTAATAGTTCAGCAAAAATAAAAGTCAGTGAAACTATATTAAAGTTTCCAATAAAGATATAAAAAAGGAGAGATGAAAGAAAGGAAGGTTGAGTGGGAGGAAGAGGCCAGGAGGAGATGCATCTGCTGTGGAGCTAGGAGGACAACACAAAGATGAGCATCACACCTCAGAGCAAATCTAAAACAAACCTAAAGTGCTAGTAAAAATGACAGAATATATTCCTAACCAAATCAAAGCTAAAAAAGTAGGAGATAAAGAGGAAAAGGAAAGATGTCCCACTTGGCTCTCCCTTCTTTAAGGGTACTTCCTGTTGCATGTCTGCTTTGGATCCTGGCTTTAAATCTTTCACTCTGTGACCTAGGGTAAGTGACTTCACATTTCCAAAAGATATCAGCTACTTTAGCTAAAGAACAGAGATGATTAATAATGTATACCTCACAGAGCTGTGGTGAAAATCAGAAGAAATAACAAATGAAAAATGTTTACATAGTGCTGGTCATGTGGGGAAATCTTGGCAAATACTAGTGATTATTTTATTATTAGACACCCCATCCACACATCCAGGCCTGCAGCTGACATTCATAACATAAAGTTGTACCGGAAATTTTTTTATCTATTTAGCCAGATATATCTTGCTGTGTCAGAAATGAATTCCACCCTTCAGAGCCCCAGGCAGCCACCAGCAATCAGTAAGATTTTATGTCCTCACTTGCTGTCCAATTTAAACTTTTCTTGATTTCTTTAGGTTAAATCATAAATCACTTATTACTCTACTATATTTGGGACTAATGAAGAATAATAGTAACTATTAGCCACCACTGGTGCCATCAAATGAGAGGCTACTAAAGATATTATTGTCCCCATCTAATAAGTACAGAGAACCAGTATTTTAAATTACCTTTAGCCCTCACATTAAGTTCTTCTGCCTCTTCCCTTATTGACTTAGCTGTCAAATTCATGAAAACAGCCATGGACAACCTTGTACGCACATTAACATCAATTGGAAATCTTTTTAAAAAATGATGCCCAGTCCTACCCCATTCCTGGTTTATTATGTTGGGTTAAAACAAAAATACTGCTAGTGCCTTCTACTATCAACTGTGAGCTAAATAACAAAACTAAGAGTTTGTAGGCCTAGAGAGAATGCCAAGTTGCTCCACCAATACTTCTTCCCTCTCCTCCTAGCAAGTATCCTGACTTTCAGATGCATACCTTCCACCTCCAGTCTAGCCCCACTGACTGCCTCCATGTTTAAGGCTGGGGCACTTGGATCAGACCTAAAATAATCCACAGGTCCTGATGGAGTTACTGATTCACAGGAAGACAAGTAGCCCAGTATAGGTTAATGTGGCCTTTTCTCCTTGAGCCCATTTCTGAGGATCCTTCTGGAAGCAGTTCTTGCTCCATCCTGAGGATAGCTCTGGGAGTTACAGGAAGCATCCCTGGCCACATAAAGCAGACTGCTACAGAAGGGATGATCGATCCCAGAGAATGAGAAATGAGAGATGCAAAGAACCAATCGTTCATGACATCCCTGAAAGATGGGTCACACAATTAAGTCAATTGGGAAACTTTGCATTTCTGGAAATGAAGTGCATCAGTAAATTCCCTTAATGATTAACTAACAAGTTTGAAAGAGGTTTTCTATTTCTAGCAACCAGATGCATCCTAGAGATCCATGGAACATTTTATAAGAGAAGGAATAACTATATTTCAAATTGAATTATATCTGAAAAAGCTATTGGAATGTTATAAATAAACATTCAATTTTCAATACTAATTTTTGTCATATTTAGTACTATTACCATACTAAGAGCTGCTACTATCCTTCAGTTGTATTTGTAAGAAATATGACAAATGATATGTCAGTTATTATCCTATAATTACAGAAAAAGCCTCTGTGTTTTGTAACTGCTATTCTATAAAAGGAAATTAGTATGAAGTTAATACCAGATGAATAAGAAAGAAAACATCAAGCAAATAAAACAATAAATATAATAGCACAATGATTTTATTGATGGCAGAAGAAAAAAAAAAACTCTTCCTTTCACTTGTAAAGTTATTTGCTTCATTTAACTCAGTATTTTTACCCTTCTTTATATGTTGAAGTTTCTCCCCCTAAAAATCTGCTTCTTCTAAAAATATCCACCATGGCTGCATCTTAATCTGAAGGGAAAGTAGATGGTTTATCAACAGGTTTTGACCAGGATGTTTCAGTCAATGGCTCCTTTCTTCATGAAGACTCTATATTAAAAAGAAACAACAACAACAAAAAAATTGGATTCTTAATTTTTTCATATTTTTCAAGACACAATTTTGCTGAAACTCATTTGAACATGTGAAGTGTTTGCATAAATATCAATAGACCTCAAGTAGAATAAGATGAGTACTACTAATTAAACTTCATCTCTATAAAGTAATACACAGAGGAAAGAACAAAGTTTTGTTTGTTTGTTTGTTTATTTATTTATTTATTTATTTGGTACCAGAGATTGAACTCAGGGACATTCAACCATTGACCCACATCCCCAGCCCTATTTTTGTATTTTATTTAGAGACAGGGTCTCACTGAGTTGCTTAACACCTGTTCACTTTCGCTGAGGCTGGCTTTGAACTTGTGATCCTCCTGCCTCAGCCCCCTAAGCTGCTGGGATTACAGGCATGCGCCACTGCGCCTGGCTGAGCAAAAGTTTTAAAACCAAGTTTTTCTTTTAGAAACTGTACATCCTTACACCGTTAGATTGTTTATTGCAATTATGTTGTTTTCAGGAATGTGCATTAACTGAATAGTTTTTAACAAAGGAAGACTTGAAAATTGTAGCCTGCCAACGAGGAGTTACTCCATTCCACCTATCTTTGCTTTCTCTTTAAACACCTTTGAACTGGTTTTTCTGTGTCGCCTCCCACTGCCTGCTCCACACCTTTGTTAGGTACTACTGTATTTGAAAATATAAAAAATAGATGTTGACAACAGAAAACACATGATGAAAGACTCATTTGCTGCAGTCTTATCTGTTCAACTTCATACATGAAGGTGCTTGAGCTGGGACTGCAATAGCTACACACAAACAGCTCTAAAGCCTTCTGAAATAAACAGTCCCCAGACTAAAAAACATAGCTTTGAGCATTATTATCCTCACATGATGTCACTTTGATTGATATGGCAGGGTTCTGTAACAACTGTCTTTGAAGTAATCATTTCCCTGACCTGATTTGAAAAATTTGGCAAAGGGAAGATGGACCAGATCATCAAATAAATAAACATTTTAAAAACACATCTATTACTAGTTAAAATGGTATTGAAAACTGGACTTTGACTTGAGCATCTTTAGTTTTTTGATAGGCTCAGATTGTGGTATCCATATGGAGTTCCTGGAACCAAACCCTCTTGGATACTGAGGATGACTGTGTTTCATATATACAATAATAATTATCACAGCATTGTGGGTAAAAAGCACTGAACAATACACAAGTCCATAATCTGACCAGTCCACAGGGGACTTGATGAAATAAATTGCAACACTGGCCATCTTTTAAAAGGAATAAGGAAGACCATGATGTACTAATAAAAAAGGAGAAAAAAAAAGCAAGAAGGTTGTTGAGAGCCACAGCCAAAGGGGCCCCAGAAAACTTCCAGCTGCCAGCAAACTCCCAGCTGCCGGCTGATGATTGGCTCACAGTGGCCCCAGCAACATCTAGCTGATTGGCTCCTCTGCGGTGATGTTCATTGGGCTGTTTCCCTGCCCTTCAGACTGCCAGCTGATGATTGGCTCACAGCGGCCCCAGCAACATCTAGCTGATTGGCTCCTCTGCGGTCATGTTCATTGGGCTGTTTCCCTGCCCTTCAGACTACGGAACTGCTCATTGGGGGACTTCTTTGGCTCCGCCCACGCGACCTAGCCAATCGGCCTCAAGAGCAGGAGGATTGTGGGAGGTTGGTTGGTGTGTGGGAGAGGCTAGTGGAAGCCGGTGGTGGCAGTTGGGCTCTGAAGGTTTTTCCTGAGGAGCTGTTTTGTTTGGCGTTTGTAGTTTTAAAAATAAAGTTTGTTTCTTTTGACAAGTGGCTCCTGAATTGTGCCCAGCCAGACTGCGGCAGAAGGTTTGTACTGTGTATATAATAGTCCACTTGTGTAAAAAAAAAAAAAAACCCACACACCCACACAAATAGCTACATAATCCAGTACATACACTCCTTCTATATTTATGCAAAAAACATCTCAATTCAGACTAGCTGCATCTAAAGGGCTAAGAACCACCAATGGTTTGTGAAATAGGAAGCCACCGAGATGAAAACAGAATAAGGATAAGCTGTGAAGAGTTGTGACTTGGACAGAGACAATTATTTAAAACCAGTTTGAGATTAAGAAAAAACAGTGTCACTTTTAAATTCAAGCTGCTGTGAGACACAAACACCTACCTATTTTATCTGCTCTCACACTCTACCACCCTGCTTTCTTAACATGTTCCTCCTCAAACACTGTAGCACAGGGAGAAAAATGGAATGATCTCATATATACAAGTCTTCTTTACCTGAGAAATTTAGGATTCTAACATTCTTTAATTATCTGAATTGACTATAATCTGACCCAAAAGTGCACTCTGATCTGATAAAGATGTAATTTCAACCATGACTTTTTATTTATAACTCCTCTTTTTAAAAATTTTATACTTTTGAGCTCATGGTTTTATGGTGAATTCACATTTGATCCTGTGAACATAAATTAATGTATTTTTCTGTCAGTCTTATTTTATCTAACTATAGAAGGTTTTACACCATTTGTTCACAGGCCAATTTTTCAAGGGTTGATTCTCAAATCCATTGGAAAACCTCCTTTTATAAAATCCTAAGAAAGATATAGATATAGTGGCATTGGGAATAAGTCTGACAGCCACTGAGGACAAGTATATATCTGAATCTTTAATTACAGCGGCCACCATGGCTGTCAGACTTTATACCTAGCATTTCCAACCATACAGGCCTGCCCTATATTTAACTCATAATATAAAAGTCTGATAGGCTCTATTTTAACTTTTAAAAGGTTAAATCTAATAGCGGCTTTAATAAACATCTATAGCATTGTCTCCTACCTGTGGAGATCTACCTACAAGAAGCTACAAGATCTTTGATTCCTATTTTATGTATTCACACCTATGTATTGTGTTGTTGTTTGTACATATGAGCCTGTGTCCATATATCATATACATGATATAAAAATTGACACAGATAAATGAGTGCTCACAAATCAAATTTATATAAGAAATGGATCCAAATACCTTTTAGTTCACGTGCCTTGAAAACGAAGTTCAATTTACGTTAGGCAAATAAATTAAAGATGTGTTTAAAATTACTAACATAAGCTTTTCTAGGTGGTCAGTCAATAAAGTGTTAGTTTCTATAAAATGTCTAAAATGTAATATCCATTGCTTCTAGGATTTTTCTTCAACATGGAAGAGATGGCTAATTCTGTTAACTATAATTGTCTGATATTCTTGTTTCTACAGTTAAAAGTGAGTAAATTAAATTTAACATAAATGGGATCAATCTTCATAAATGTGTTTGTTAAAGGAGACATCTGATTAATTTGCAAAATTAAAGTGCTAAAACATCAACTGCTTGACTTCTTAAATTTCATAAGGTAAGATATTTAACCATTAAATGTGTTTTTGTAAATTGGTAAATGAAAAAAGTTTGAGATTGCTTTGTTTTGGGGTCTTCACTAAAAGCAAATGATTAAGGGTTAAAATTCTACTTTCATGTATTGTTCTACCAACAACAATTAAAAGAAGAAAAAAATCCTCAATGTATTATAAAATACTGTTGTTTTACTTGGACCCAAGAAGCCTTCAGTTTTCTCCCTGAACTTCTGAGAATGATGCCAGCAATGTTGGGGGGTTTCAGGGAGTCTGAGCCAGCTGCAGTGGTTTCCCCTCCTCTACCTACCCTGTATCCTTCACTATCCAAGGTAAGGAAAATTTGTACATGTAAGTTTGTATGTTTTAAAGGTTCCCACCTGTCAGCCCTGGTTTTGGTGATCCTCTCTTGTCTATCTGTTCTTTCTGTTACTGGCCAGGTAAAATGTGAGCCATATTATACGATCTTACTGGTAGTCTCAAAAAAATTGAGATTTTGGCTGAATGTGCCACCTAAAGGTATGGGCATTTTTTTTTTTGGTTGTTGTTTTGTTTGTTTTTAAATATTTTATTTTGTAGTTGTAGTTGGACATAACACCTTTATTTTATTTATTTATTTTTATGTGGTGCTAAGGAGTGAACCCAGGGCCTCAATGTGCTAGCAACTGCATACTGAGGGCTGTGGGCAGCCCACGGTATGGGAACTTTTAAGAGAAAGATGTTTCACTGTAATACTACTTGTCCTTTAAATGGTTTTCTAGATAGTTATACAATCATAAGATTTTGTTCATCAGCATAAAGTATATAGAAGATTCTGTATGTACAGATATTTATAGGCAGTTACAAGATAAGGAGTCTGGACAGTCAGGAACTATGTTGAAGCCATTAAAACTCACTGCCTCTGATATATAAGGATAGCAGGACACCAAAGAAAGGGTTACAAGAGTTAAATCCTTTCAGGCTGTTTCTCAGCCTGGCCCCAGGCAGCTGCAGATCACCTCTCTGGGGCTCCCTTCACTGAATATCAATATGCCCAGTTGAAGGAAAAAAACCCAAAGGAGAATCTGGGCAAAATTGACAGTGAGGAACTTACTTAAAGTTGATGACATTGTGATAAAAATAAGGGAAACAGGTCAGGCTCAAAAATATCCTGTGGTCTAACACTTTGACTGCAACCTGGAAGAAAGATTAAGGCACAGCTTTTATATATACTACCTCATCTGATCCCTTTTCTGGGATGAAATGTGTTGTGTAAATTAAATGCATAGATAACATTTATAAGGATTGTTTTAAAATATAAGTTTTAGAAAGGGTGTGAAACTAGAAAAGATAAAGTTATAGGTGTAGAAATATATTTTTTTTTTAGGATGGAAAATTAAAAGCTAAAGGAAATGTTCTTGATGAGAATATTTTGTCTGGTAAAGTAATATTCTTGTGCTAAGTCCAAGATGTAAGAGAGGAGAAAACTAAGGATGCAAGCAAGTTATAGAACATCTAAGTAAGTTACACAAGGTTTGTGGAGGGTAAATTTCAAAAAGTTTGTGTAACTAAATTGATTATATATAATTAACACAATCAGTTAAAGTTATTCAAGATTTTTCCTAAGGTCAAATATTAACATATGTATAAATCAAAGTTTAATCCTCTCTATTTTAAAGAAATAAGGATTTCTTAAAGCATTAATCTGCCCTTATCTATCAAGGTAATTTCTTATGTCTGTTAAGTTTTATTATTTAGAGTAACCAGTCTTAAAGAAATTAGGGTTGGTATATCTCTAGTTAAACAACAACTATTATTTCAGAGTGTTACACTATATTCCAGATTCCAAATTTTCTTTAAAAGTTAAACCTAGTTAATATAAGAATATCAGCATAACTGTGGCACTGTTACTGGCTTCCTTGTATACTAGATATATTCATATCTTCCAAGTAGATATATATTTTAAAATATAAGGTTTAAAAGAACATTTTACCAAGCTGGTATTCTTCAAACTAAAGTTTAAAGTAAAGACTTGGGATTATAAAAATTATGTTTCTTGATTCATAGCTATTATGCAAACTAAATATGTTTTTACTCTTGTTAATTTCATTATGTATTTTCCTTGTAAACTTCAGAACTATTGTCTGTTAGTGCCTTGTAAAAGCTCAACTTCTAATATAACAACATGAGTTAATTTGAAATAATTACTTATAGGACACTTATAGGACAGACAGGATGTAAGTACTAACACTGACCACAATTAAATGGAAGGGGTAAATAACTGTAAAGTTATAGACATTAAAATTAAAATCCTAGTAATCCTACTTTAAGACTGGTAAAACTGGCTTGCTGGATGTTTAAACCCAAAACTTTGTAGACTAAAGTTAAGGAAGTAAAAGGGCCAAAAAGAAAAATAGACAATATTTGGCTCTTGTCCTCTGAGTCAGTTTGACCCCAAGGAACAAAGGGACTTCTCTAAGGGCTTTGCAACTCTAGGCCATATAACCTCCTGATCAGGGGAATCACTGAGACCTTGGAGAACAGAAAGATGATCAATGCACATGCTATAAAGAGGAGGGCCATTGGAGAGAGAAGACATCTTTGATGCTTCAAAGGGAAGTCACATGGTTAACAAGACCCTGACCCATCCTGACAGATGGCACTAAGGGAGCAAAGAGGTTGCTCTCAAGTTTCCAAGACTGTTTCCCTGAGGGAATTCAACTCTTAACAATTGACAGGAACAAGATAAATTTGATTAGCTTGGTCTTGAACACATAGCAAAATAAGTTACAACCCAAATAGAGCCATACCTGGGCATTTAAAAGATAATAGTTCTTTGAATATAACTTAAGATGTATACTTGTGTCAGCTTCACCAAGAGTTTAATAAAGGTAGAGGCTACAAAAGAAGGATTCTTAGACAGGGGTGCCCAATAACTATCAAAAAAGTCTATCAGAGTCAAAAGCATTTTTGAGTCAATCTAAGGCCTACAAATCTTCCTAACTTCCTACACAGGCAGGCAGCCTTGATCTTTGTTTGCTAGTATGATTATGAACCTCTAAGTGACAAAAATAAAGGGAACTCTACTAAATATAGAGGATATACCTACAAAAAGGTATTTTACAAAAATCAAATGACATTAGATATCTTATCTTACGGGGGTATTTGTGACATTATAAAAACGAAGTGTTGTGTTTATATTCCTGGTAACTCTGACAATGTAACGAATATCCTTTAGGAGTTACATTCCCAAATGGAAGCCATGTACTCAGTGGCCTTGTCATGGAAAAAAAAACTTCTTAGCTCTTGCACCTCCTGGTGAAAAATTGCTGGTCTCTAATATCATATTCATTTATTTTGTATTAATCTCATTCTAATACTTATATCTTCTTGTTTATCTCATAGAAGCATTCATTTCTCAGATAACTTTATAACCTGTTCTTTCCAAACTAGACTTTTACCATGGACCCCTCAACTGACTCAAAGCATTCCTAAATGAGAAACCCAAACTGCTTGCCCCACTTCTCTCCCTTTAAGGCTGAAGGAGCCAGAGTGGTCATCATTCATTTCCCCTTACAACAGTAACTGCTCTTTTAATTAGAAGGGGGTGGAGGGATGAGATCAGGACAAAGGATAAAGAAAGGGAAAAAAAAGAAATGGGTAGATAGCACTCTCATCACCAATGCTTTGGCACAAAATACTTCAAGAGCCCTCCAAGATCTGAAAACTATTGATAATAAACTTGAATTAGAGTTGAATGCCTTATAAGCTACTGTAGTGGGCTTGGATGATCAGATACAAAGTCTTTACATCAGGCAACAATTATGATGCCATATTGCTTATTACTTTACTTGTGTAACACCTGTTCCATATAATACCTCCCAATGGGATTGTGAAAAGATAAAGACACATCTATTAGGAATTTGGAATCATAACAATGTTAGTTTAAATCTCTTGCAACTGCACCATTTAAATTCAAGTTATACAGGAAAGACATATTCCCATGTTATTTCCTGCCAGTTTTACAAAAAAGCTGTTGGATTATCTGAATGGTTTCAATCCTTGGAATGTGCTAAAACATACTATATGGCATCTCTTAGGACTCCCTTTGTTTTTTATTCTGTGTTGTTTTCTTAGAGTTAGCTACAAACTCCTCTAATCCCAGTTCCTGCACTTCGGAGTAGACAAGCATCATTTATTTTTATTTTTTTTAAATAAAAAGGGGGGAGATGTGGGCAGTGGTCACTTGGACCATGGTGTTTAACTGCCTAGAGCTGTGGCTAGCTTTGCCCTGGGAATATGCTGTTCAAAGGTGCAGGACGAGATTTCCTGGGAGCTGTGGTTATAGACCCTACCTGAAGAAGTTCACTGTAAAGATGCTGAGTGTTTCATGCAAGGTTATAGAATACACTAGTATAATAGCTTCTAGATCAACAGCATATGACCCCAAAATTACATTTCAATAAGTAACCAATCATGTTTTCTTCATCAAATTTCTGAATATATACCATGAAATATTTCTCTTTCTCAAAAAATCGAAAAGAGATTAAGCAATTAAAAAGTAAACTCAATTGTTGGTGTTTATTATATGTAAACTTTTGTGCTTTCAAAATTAATAATCATTTTACAGATCATTATCACTTTCAATAGAAGAGAGGAGGTACAGAGAAGAAAGGAAATTAGAAATAGCACTTGTGGGAAAAAGTTTGGTGGAAAAGGAGTATGTAACCATGGTATAATCTCAAATACTTTATACCAATTGTTTGAAGGAGCTATTTTTTTCTATCCATATTATTATGAAATATCAGTAATTAGACTTACATATTCAACATCAATTACATCTTTCTTTATATGGAAATCACTTTACAAGGTCAACTTTTTTTTACCTTCTCTGATTAGTTCCGTGCCCGGGGAGGTTGGTAAAACTGCTGGGTTGGCCGAGTAGATCGTCTTGGCTGGCCATCACCTCCTCTACGGAACTCAAGAGTTTGGTCATAGATGCCTTCTTCTTCCTGTTTTCAAAGAGCAATGATTTAACATGTTCAAAACAGCTCCAACTTTCCTAAGTTAAATACATTTTATGCCCCCCCCCATTTTAATGTACCCTCTTAAACTACCCTGGGATTTGGATCAGTCAACTTTGACAACAGAGGGAAGCAAGGGGAAGAAAAACAAAGGCAGGGAAACTGTTAAAACTTGTTTGGTACTTAGTTAAAAAAAGAATGTAATTGGTAAGAATAGAATCAAATTTAATTTCAGAAAAGGTAACTATTTCCAAGTAATTGTGTGATTGTCTCATCAGATGAATTAATACAATGTGGTGAAAACAGATGATCTAATATCATAAAAACAATTTTCTTGAGTATTTAGACTTCTAAATATTTTCACATATTTGTCATGGAAAAGAATCTTGATAAGATATGGAAAAAGGGTTGAAGAGGTACAGACTGTCTGTCCTCATTGGATGAAATCTCTAACATTGTTAAGAACCTTATGTCTAGAGATAGAGATAATGAATTGGAACATGGGGAGGTATACAATGTATATTTAGTATTCAGTATGACTCTTATTGTTAGGCATCCTCCATAGGATTCTTAAGACAGAAACATTATGTCCATTTTATATAAAGAATATTGAAGTCCAAGAATGCTTTCTAACTTTGCTTGTAAAACTTCTAAGAAAAATTTTGGTTTTGAATTTGGAACTCTGTTACTTATTTCTTTAAGTCTCAGTTTGGATATAAAAGAAACAAGTCAATAGTCCAAAATTAATGATTATCCTTGAAGACCTATCATCCAAGAAACAAGATACTCTGACAATATATCTAACTCAACAGCCTCCTTATAAAGACAAAATTTCAGATGAGTTCTCCTTTTTCTAAATCCCTTTCATTAACAATCTGAAAATGATTAGAAGTGTCAGATATTTTATCTGTAATTTAGCAAAGCAATTAAAATGCAGGAAGAAAAATGTGAAGGTAGCCAGAGAAAGAACAGAGTTGTTTTTGTTGTTATTATGTTCTGAATGATTGCCAAATATTAGTTAAATTTGAAAAAGAGCTATTTAATTTTATTATAAATGACAACATTTAATATTAGTTTTGTTTTCTAAAACCAGCTGATAACATGTCTAAGTTGCATATTAACTAAAAAGGATAACAATGTGTTTGGTACTGCAGGAAATGAAGTAATTATTTTAGGGATTAGAATGGAATGTTATTTTTCTCCACACCCAGCTGCAGTACCAGCTGAAAACATCTAAAAATCTGTACTTTACCAATAAAATACACTGTTAAGAGGCAGGATACTGCATTTGCTGAGTGAGCTGGGTTTATATAATAAAAATGACATTACTATTTTAAAAAATTGTGTTTTCTGTGTTTAAGAATCAAACAGTACCAACCAAAACTATTGAAATAATTTTATAGAGATAACTGACCATGAAATTTATTTCCCATTTTCTACAAAGTAGAAGCCAAAATACAAATAAAAATGGTTCTGACAGTTTTGTTTTCAATTACTGTCAAAGGCATAACCTTTTTTTTTTTTTTTTTTTTTTTTAGTCTTTACAGGGCAGCAAGGGCAAATCTGGTTATGCACAACAACCACTTTTATAATCTACAGCTATTAATTTCATGCATTCAATGGGTATCTTCTTCCACTTTCTATAGCACACAGCTCAATTTAATAAATCAGTTTATTTTGAGCTGTGTTTGAATGAAATTCATGTTTTTTCTCCTTCTAGCCCATCTTCTTCCTTTAGTTTTCACTAATACATTACAGACTGAAAATACAAAGAAAATTCATTTCATAGTTCATGAGCATATTTTTAAAAATCTGACACTACATGACAGCTGGCATAATCCTGGAAGCATCCCTCTAGATTGGACAGACCAATCTATAAATTCAAAGAGATGAAGTAATTTACTCAAATTGTAGAACTTATTAGAGGGAAAGCCCACACCAGAGCCACTTTATTATTGACTCCTGGGCAAAAAGGTCTTATAGGCTTGTGATAAAGCCATAAAATGGGACTTTGCAATGTTATCTTCACGTAAGTTTTTGAGACTTAGAGCCATTTCATAAAGAGTCCAATTTTGGCTCACCTTAGACATGTTATCAGATAAAAGCTGGTTTTAAAAAACAAACTAATATTTCAAAACAAGCCCTCTTTCCATGCCAATATTCACTAGTCTACTGATCCTTTTTAATGAAAAAATAAAATAATACAAAAATCCCTGTGACATCAAGCAAAATGAGGTGGTATTTTGAAACAAAATAGAAACCAGTGCGAAAATGAGGCACACGACTCTATCAATAAAGCATATGATTTGTAACAACTGCATCTTTCCTGCACAACATCTTCAGTATCTCATTGGTGCACATAGTGTCTAGAATGGGGAGACAGACAAACTACATGTTTCCCATTTATGAATGAGTTATTGAAGGTCACTGTAAGTCAGTTACTTGGAACCTGAAATGTATTTCAGTAGGTTTGAAACACACATAATAGTCAGGTTCTCTGTATCACAAATATTCAAGTGAAGTGCAGCTAAGCATATAAATAATATTATACTCTGGGATGGGGATGTAGCTCAACAGTAGAGCCTCCGAACACACATGCGCCTGGGCTTGATACACAGCATCACCAGAAAAGAAACAACAACAAAACCAAACAAGTATTCTTCTTGGAGCAGTGGTTCTCATTTCATAGATACTTTGTCACTCAGGAGATATTAGGCATAAACAAAGTTGTTACTGCATCTAATAGAGGACAGGGATGCTGTAAAACATTCTATAATGCACAGAATGGCCTATATCACAAAGACTTATTGTATTTGCTAATAATGTAAATAAGCTACTGTTTTTATTTACTTAATCTAATAAATCAATTTATCTCAGATTACCATTTCTTCACCATTTTTTCACAGTTACAACTGTGAGGAGACAATGATAGATTATTTAGCAGGAGCAGGGAATGGGGATGGTAATTCTCTTAATTAAAATAAACCTAGTAAATTAATGTAAATTTATTTACTTCTTTTGCACTTTTGGGGATTGAATCCAGAGCCTCATACATGCTGGGCAAGCACTGTAACACTGAGCTTTATCCCAGCAGTTTTACTTTTTATCTTGAGACAGGGTTTTGCCAAGTTGCCAAGGCTGGCCCTGAATTTGTGACCCTCTGTCTCTACTTCCCCAGTTGCTGAGATTTTAGGCATGTGCCACTGAGCCTGGGAATACCTGTCCTTTAATAGTTATTTTGTGTATAGCTTAATAAAATATCTTCTAGTTTATTCTTTTTAACAAATTGTGTAGTAATGATAAAACATAAGCCAGTGGATGAAATTCAATGTTCTCTCAATAATCATCCTTGAATTTTAGAATGTTTTAAACAATTAAATATTAGTAAGTACATGTCTCCTTCAGTAATTCACCTATGGATCACCTACTCTGAAATTCCAGGCCACATTTTGCCTGGTTTCCTTGAGTTTATGGAACTTTAACTACTTGCAATATAACAACCTAAGCAAACAATCACTGTAAAGACAAATCTTTCTCCAAACATTACTCAATATACTTCAAAAGTAGGACTTAAATATTTTTAAATGACTTATTTTTAAATTGTACCAATATTTGATATATCAGAGTCACTGAAATCGAAAGTCAAACCTGGATCTGCTCTTACTTTCTATGAAGATCAAGCATAACCTATGTACCTGTGAAAGCTGTGTATTATCAACACTGAACCTCAATTTACCAATTACCTTTGTTTAAGAAGTATATTTCACTTCATATTTATTGTTCTCCCCCAAAACAACCCAAGTTTATGGTAGCCTAGAACCACAGATTATAAGACAAAAGTTTTTGTGAAGAAGTTCTTCATTCAAGTCATTAGTGCCACAACCTGAACTAGAATGCAGATCTGATTCACAGCCCTGGCTGCCTGTCACTGTGCTCCTGAATAGGCAAAGTGAGAAACACAGATATTAATTTCAGAACTAGAAGGGAAATTGGGGATAATCTAATGGAGCAGATTTGTATGATTATTATTGTTGTTGTTATTAATTTTGAGGTAAATGCAGCATGTTTTTCAAATTAAATTTTATGTAGAAAACTGATGTAAAGAGATGGGCTTAGATTAAAGTAGGCATCTTTACAGGTATGGGCACTGTTCTTTGGCTTTCTCTTCCTCAGTGTCCCAAGATTTGTAACACTCAAGGCACAGATATTAAAAACTCAACCTAATCAAACCTCTGCTATACACTGGGAACCAACGGAGTGGAGTACTTGATTGATAAAAGAAAGTGAGCTAGTGAAAAAATAGGAATTGGAATGCAGGACTCCAACTCTGAGTTCAGAGCCCTTTCTCTTTTGTCTGTGATTACAGAGAAAATCTATACCCTACTTTTAATTCCATAAATTGTCTAATAATAAAAGCTCAACTAAATGGAGGGAAAAAAAAACCATGGACTTCACTAACATACGAAAAAGCTATTATATAAGCAAATATACTAAAATTTATAAGACTAAATTTTCTTAGTGTTTGAAGCTTTGAGTAAAACAAAATTCCACTTTAGAAGAAAACATAATAGGGAATTATAGTCTCTCTCCCTTTTCCCTAGAGCAGCTCTAAGACCACTTTTTTTAATAATATTTTTTGTAGTTGTTAATAGATCTTTATTTATTTATATGCAATGCTAAAAATTGAACCCAGTGCCAGGCAATTGTGCTACCACTGAACCCCAGCCCCACTTTTGTTTAACGTATACATATATCTGGCAATATTTTATATAAACCAAAGCATTTTATGGCAGAAATGAGAAAAAAAGAAAGCACTAATTTAAGACAAAAGAAAAAATCAGATTCAAAATCTAATTAGCAAACAACTCTTCCAAAATGCATGGCTGATATAATGATTTATTCCTATATCAGAGGACTGAGGAATATTTCACCAAGTTTCTGATCTTTTCTTTTTAAAATTCATATTTTCAAAGGAAATAAATATTCTTGATTTTACCAGGTATGATAAAAACCATACAAATTCTTACTAGCTCAAGTGTTTCATTTTATGCTAACTAAAGCACAATCTGAATAGACTTAAAACTTTAACATAAAAGAAAATGTGGGATTTTTAAATGAACAAATATAGTAATGTTTTTCCTAAACATGATTTTTTAACTCTTTGATACAAAGCAAAAAAGCTACTTTTAGGGGATTAGGTACTTATGAAAATTCAGATAATTATCAAAAGGTTGCATCCATATTTTAAGTAGGAGAATAAAGTATAGAAAAGAGACTAATTTCGGCCTTACGTCTTCCAAAATGATAAATGTTATGGGTCCTCTTTCATTCAAAAGTACATCTAAGTTTATTTACAACTTAACAATAGAAAAAAGGGAACGAATGTTTATTCTACCATGTGCTTGCATTACGTATCTTGTCTCCTTTACTCTTTGCAAGAATGCTCTGAATTATTTAATCTCCCATTTCAGAGTTATGTTAAGTGACCATGCTTCAGAAGATCCCTAGGCTGTACAACCTAAAGTTCTTTGCATTGCATTACACAGTGTATATTTACATTTCTTGCTTCAGAGAGTTTTTCTTAATTTAATAGCCTAATTTTCTAGGGTTGATTCTTTTAAATTTTTTTCATCATTATTGAAGCATAATTGACAAACAAACATAAGGGCAAATAGCAGTCATGAATTTAAGGGGTACAACTTGATATTTTGATACTATGAAATGATCAAAAACTAATTAACAAATCTACTATCTCACATGGTTACTATTTTTTCCTAATTATGTTTCGGAAAAACATTACCATATTTATTCTCTCTCTCTCTCTTTTTGTGGTGAGAATATTGAAGTTCTATCCTTTAAGCAAATTTCGAGTATACAATACTGTATATCGTCAATTGTGGTCACCAAGATCTTTTTAAAAATTTTTTTTAAATATTTATTTATTTTTTAGGTGTAGGTGGACACAATACAATGGTTTTATTTTTATGTGGTCCTGAGGATTGAACCTGGGTCCCGCCCGTACGAGGTGAGTGCTCTACCACTGAGCCACAATCCCAGTCCACTGTTAACACCATACAGATATTTATCAAAATCTATTTTGGTATTATTAGCCTTTATTTTTGCATAGTAAATAGAGCCCAGTCACCATGATCTTGAGCTCATTCATCTTGCATATGAAACTTTGTACCCTTTGAACACAACATCTCCCCGTTTTCCTTAACTCTTTTTCCTGGTTACCACAATCCTATTCTTTGTTTCTGTGGATTTGATTTTTTTAGATTCCATGTGTTAAGTGAGATCATGCAGTATTTGTTTTATTTTACTTAGAATAATGTCCTTAAGATTCTATGGTCAATTCTGAATAAAAGAATTGCATAACCCTGCAGGTAGTGTAAATACCATTTAATGGTCATCATCTTTGTTGAGATCCTATAGTGCAGTCCAAAGAATGAATGTATCACTTGTAAAGACATGTACCTTTCTCTAAAACACACTGCCTGTTTTAGCTAAAGGTTAAATAGATTACCAACACTCCAGAAGTCAGAGTAGGCAGCATATTCCTGCTCTAAAACACGTTAATGTGTTGGGAGATTTCCTGGAGAAATATTATGTTAAGGAACTGGCATTTAAGAGCTCTGTCCTTTAAATCAGATCTGAGTCTGGGCTTAGAGTCTACTACAACCTAAGCATTTAACTATGCTTTCCCTATGTCTCAATTTTTTTCACATACAAAATAATCAGGACTCCAGAGATTTACTAGGAGAATTATATGAGATAATAAAGAGTTTAACAACTTTATATTGGTTACTATCCTAAATTAAATAACTTCAGGTTAATAAAATATACATCCTTCCTTCACTTAAACTATGCAGATTCACGGATTTTCCTGAAAATCAGGAACTTAGCTCCCTGTTAACAGTATTCCCCAAATTACTTTGTGCAGATAAAGAAAGTGAAGAGGTCTTTGGAGAAAATCAAAGGGCCAATTCAAGGAAAAAAGGTTCTCACCCTGCCTTTCTTTTATTTCTTCAGAAGTTCAAAAACTACACACAAAAACTAATAATTTTACATTATAGTTCAGTTTGTTGCTGCCATTGTTTTTGTTTCGCAAGAAAGTCAATCTTTTTTTTCTTTTGAATTATAGCAAAACCATCAAACAGAACAAAAGGAGGGAGGAAATTAGCGGAGGATCAAGATTGAAAATGATCAATAAAAAGTTAAAGACACTACATAAAATATGAATATTTAAAGATGGAATTAAAATAAATTAACATGATTAATCTGTTTAATATCTCACCCTCAGTCTGTACACTTGAAATTTTAGTAAAAGTCATAAAATGGAACAGGCTAAACACAACAATATTAAAAGTAGAAGTATAGCAATAATGATTAAAAATGGAAAATATATATACACCTATTTATGTCTATTGATATGTTTTCAAGTCAACATACATAATTAATGTTTGCAAAAGCAATGCTGTGCTCAAATATGCTAGTTGAGCAAATATGTATTAAAAATATTTATGGTTAAGATAGATGAGCACTAATTACAGGTGTTCAACTGTTTTAATTATAATTTCTATCATTTTTACATCTTAAATTGACTAATATAATTTAAGATAGGTTAACTAAATTCTTTCCCTGAAAGTAATAATTACTATAACATAATACCACACTGCCTTTGACTCTAAAGAGTCAATTCCATGCATTTTATCTCACTGACCAACTGAGACAGAGATACATGGTATGTTACAGTGAATTTTGTAATACAGACATAAGAAACTGAATTAAAAGAAAAATTTTCATGTTAAATTGATAAATTACAAACCAGATCTTTTGCTTTTAAAGAGCACTAAGGGTTAGAATGCAGAAGAAAAAATTGGGACAAAATGCCTCATATACTTATTTTTAAAAAGCTGCAATACCAAATGATACAGAAATAAATAATTTGATCCTTTATTGATGATTAAGAAAATAAGATAGTAGGGACTGGGGTTGTGGCTCAGTGGTAAAGCCTCACCTAGCATATATGAGGGTTCAATCCTCAGAAGCACATAAAAATAAATTTTAAAAATAAAGGTATAAAAAATAAAAAAGAAAAAAAGGGAAAAGAATGAAAAATTCTAACCTTAAAGCAAATAGAGCCCCAACATAATAATACCATTATCACATTTAATTTCTAATTCATGTCTAACTACTCATACTAACAATGCTTGCATAATAAACTATAATTACTTCTCTTTAGTGAAGCATATAGAAAAGATAAGTTTTAACTCATTTTATCAGTTATTAAGCCAGCTAAGTTTTCATTTTAGGTATACCTAGGAGTCACTGATGTGATCTCCTCTGCAGTACAAGATTCCTTTGCTGTATCACACAAATGCTGGTTTTGCCCCCTTGAAATAACTGGTGAAGTTAGCTGAAGCTTTCTTGGACAGCCAATTCTACTGTTTTGTATTTTTCACTATAAAGTATAAACCTGCATTTCTGGAACTTCTATTTATGTTTTCCAGATCAGTCTGTTTCCTCTACCATAGAAAAGATTTTAAGTTATTTAAAGGCAAATATAATAACTTCTCTTACTCTATTAATAAGAATCATTTGTCAAATACCATTATTTTTAGAATATGCATCATTTTGATCATCTTTTATACAGTTTAGTATTTACTTTTCCACATAACCTAAAAATCACAATAATATTTTAAGTATGGCCTGCCTAGAAGAACATAACACTAATATGTATTTCTCATGAGGAAGGTACTGTTCTAGGCAATTTATATGTCTATCAGGGAACTGGTTTAATGTTAATGTTTTTATCAGTTGCTTGATCAGTATTCACTCATACTGTGCTTGCCATTAACCGAAATTTCTATAACCTCCCAGGTCTATTTCATTATGTATTTGTAGAGAACAGTTTTTCTGACCTACATACAAAGTTCTAAATTTAAGTGTTGTTGATGTTTGTGCACTAATAAAAGATATTACTTTGGCACAGTATCATCATTGGCATAGTGAATAACTGTAACATCATATCAGATATTTATCAAAAGCTATTTTGATAATTTATTAGCCTTTGTTTTTGCATAGTAAATAGAGGACTGCCATCTAAAAGGGTACCATCTAGATAGGTAGTTAAAAGTACCTTAATCTTGGAACTATTTTCTAGTGAAATTTAGACGGTGATAAGAGAGTCTTAGTATAAGATTAAACTATAATAGCAAGAAATAATAGATTAAAAGGCCTAGGTAGGTTTATTTTCTACCATTTGCAAAATAGTTTCTAGTCCCTTGAAAAATATCAGCTGATAATTCTACTCAAATACATCTTAAATTGTGAGAACTAAGATTGGTTAAAATAAATGAATGAAAGACACCTTATCAGAACAACCTATCACATATCAAGTTAGAAGTTACTGTTATGCTGAACATTCTTAGGTATATCATTTCATTAAACTCACACAAAAATTCTCCAGTAGGTAATTTCATTTGCTTCCATTTATAGGTAAAATATAGGATCATGCTCTATGGTGTTAGCTAGTACTAAACCTAAACATCAGTTCTGAAACCCAGCCCAAAGATTTTAGACAAGTTACTTAATATCTCTAAACCTGAATTTATAGCTTTTCTGGTGTATAAAATGAAGATTCCATAGAGATCCTATAGATATTAAACCAGTTAATGTGTAACAAGTAATATATCTGGTGGCACAGAAGAAGTATTTCAAATGGTAACCATGTTGAACAGAAGGAACTTTAGTCCTCACATTCTCAACCGTTTATACTATTTTACCTCAATAAGTTCACAGAGAAGTAATATCATCTCGTTACTATCAAATATATAGATTTCACTCAGTATGTTTAAATTTATGAATTTCCCCCCTCTTTTCCATAGTGTTCAGTATTTGAGAAGTTAGACAGTATATAACATTTCCGTTTTAAAAAAATATTATTCCCAAGCTTAGGAATCTTTCACAATCATTTTAGATGGTTAAAGAAAGGAAAAGATATCACAAAGATTTTCTCCAAGAATAATAAGGGATATGAACTTATTTCCATCAAATGCAAGTTCTATATTTTAAAAATACACAAAAACAAATCATTTGGATGGTGAGTTCTGAGAGATGAAGTCTATATCGTTATTTTTAGAGTGAAGCTTATTAAGGCTCAATGAGAAGTCAAAAAGACAGAAATTCATAGTTTTCAAACAGTTTATAAACTTCTTTGTTCAGAGTATAAAATGTATACTATGTTAAATTTCACTTTCATTGCTTTTGAAGAAAGGCATGACAGTCTTTTAAAAACTGCACTTAAGTAGGAGGAAAAGTTTGTCTAGGGTTAAACACTAATTTATGCAAAACCCAGGTTTTGACAGGACTCCTGTCAATGTCAAATAGCAGGTGCACTTTTTGTAGGACTGGCAGAAAAGCCTTGTATCAGAGCTAAAATGAAGTTGCTGATTTATGAAGGCTGTTAAAAACCATAAAATTTTGAAAGCATGGAATAAAATAGTTTCCATAAAGAAAAAAAAATAGAAATCAATATAACTTTGCAGCAAATATCATTAGCTTAAGGGACCATGATTCAATCATTTTCTGAAAAAAATTCGTTTACTTTAAAAAATGTGGATTTTATATTAGAGCTATATTTTAAGAGTAAATATAAAAATTCATTTTATTAATAACATTCGAGCAGAAAATAAAATTTTAACAAAAAAAAATGAAAGAAAAGAAATTAGCTTGAAGAAAAGGAGGGTAGGAAGAACCAGTGAGGGTTTCCTTCCAAGGTAAGTAATTCAGGATGGATATACAAGTTCTAATTTCAATTTGTACCTGCTTCTGCAATTCAGGGTCAAAAATCATCACTTTTCAGATATTACCAATAAATGAGGATACTCTTTCCAAAGCCTTAAAGGAAACCTAAAGAAATGAAACTAACACTGATTCAGAACCCACATGCCTGACATTTTAATCATCCTGCGACCTAACAAAATATTTATTGAGCAGTTTCTGTGTTCCTCACAACCACCCTATGAGGTTACTGTTATTTTTCAGAGGAGAAAATATAACCGAGGTTAAAAAAGATTATATATACCTAGGTTATGCTGGACTCTAAAGTTCATGCTCTCTCAACATATTACAGTAGATGCAGAGGCTAAAGGATAAAATTAGGCTAATTATGTAATAAAACTTTTATGAAGTTAATATGAATAAATATCAAGTGCTTTCCATTTAACATTTTAAATATATAATGAAAGCAATGAATTAAGGTAAATACAGAGCTTAGAACTAATTTCTGGTACAAAAACTAAAGAATACAATAAAGTGAGATATCAGTTCCCAAATGTAAATTTCTATTCTTTATAATGCCAGATGCAACATAAAATGGTTTTCTTTTATTGGTTTGAGTCAAGCTATTTAAACATTTTATCCTAGTGAGTTATAGAGGCAAAGAACCTAGCACACAATGCCAAACTAGCTCTTATGTGGCACCTTATACTTACAAAATGACTTTGCAATGTGTTGGTATTCATGCTCATTTTTCTTTCAGTGAAGAAAGGAGGCATTTTTTTAAAAACTGAGAGAAATCCAACCAGCTTATCAAATACAGAAACCATCTTTATAAAACTCATTCAAGTTAAAATTTTCCCCCCTCCCTTTGTATCTACAGATATAGATTATTATCTTTTCCAAGAACATGACTACTTGAGAAGGAAAGTATAATAAAGCACTAAAATTCACCAAATATTTTCAAATTCTTGACATTAACATTATTCATTTGAATACATTTATCCACAGAAATTTAGATAAATACAAATTATTATTTTGTACACTTAGCAAATTTGTACATTTACTTGAGAATTTGTCAGTAACATACTTTAAAAATAAGGGGTGTTCATCAATTTCATAAATCCCCTAGTAATATTTCTCTGTTTCAAGAGTTATAACATTCATAGTATGAACTGTGAGACAGGTTATTTTTCTAAACTCTCTGTAGTTTTAGAGATCCTAAGTTGTTTTGGGTTCTTTTTTAGAAATTTTACCAATATTTTGGGATGGTAGCAATTAGAGATTAAGTGTCTATGATAATAGAATTGTGCCCTCCAATGACACAGATTACTCTATGGTAGTTTACAGACTTCTTTTTGATCATAAGAACATCTATTCTTAATAGGATTATGTAGTTTCCTATTTGGATTCCGTTTTTAAATTTCATTGCTAGTGATGGACAACACTTTACAGCTGTCATACAAAAATTATGATGAGCACTAAAACATTTTTCTCATTTGAAAGTGATAGGAAAATCTCTCTCCATGAGTGTTGATAATAGATGAATAGGTCAGTAGATTAGGTTAAACCTTATGAAATTAAACAGTGTCTTAAAAAATAATTTCCTGCCTTATTTTCTTGCTCTCTTTACTGAGATAAATCCCTCAAAGGAACAATTTAGCAAATACCACAAATTTTCAAACACTAGTATGTTTCACATGTGTGTGCATAAGTGCATGCACATGTATACACACATTGTGTCTTGCTTTGCTCAGGTACCTGGATAACATTTTTATTTGTTGAATATATTCATACCTGGCATAAAGATGAACTCAAGATGACGTGAAACTTTGTTAACATTCCTGGGATTATATTGCCATATAACCAAGAGCCTAAAATCTGCTTCACAGGACATTTTCCAATACTGAATTTTGCTGATTTCCAAGGGTCACAATATTATTACTAGATAGACTCTCAAACATCAACTTCCTCATGAGACCCCTCTACTGATAATTGGTTGAATGGTTACCTGTTAGCTTGGGCTTAATAAACCCAGAAGGGTTATATCACTTGTGGATCAAATACTTTCCTTATGTTACTAAAAGACTAGAAACTGAGAATGAACGGTCATAAAATAATTCTTGTTCATTTTACTTGCTTCTGAATTTTTTAATTGAAAGTATATTAAAAAGTTTATAAAACTGAATTTATACATACTGGGGCTACATTATCACTTAAAATCAACTACAATGTTGAATATATTCTCATATAAGACTGAATTATTTTTATTCACTTACTATAAAGGCTTCCCATATATTAAAGTCTTTATAATGATCTTTTATGATAAATGTATAATATTTCAGATAGATGATATTTTACCATTCTCTTACTATGGACATTTAGGTCGATTCTAGTTTTCTTTTTTTTTGCTATTATGAAAATGTTGTAATAATAATCTCCCAGCAATTAACTCTTTTTCTTTTTCTATACTTCAGGGGGAGACATTAACAACAGTAGAAATACTGGATTCAAATTTATGAACACTTTTAAGTCTTGGGAGAAAAGAAAAAAAATCAAAAGAATCATAACACTTCGCACTGCTATTAGCAATGTATAAGAGTACCCATATTACTGCATCCCTGCCAGCATGAGTGTTATCATTTACTTTCCCCCCATTAATTAATAATCTTAAAACTATACTAATTGTTTCAATTTGTAGTTTATTACGTCCAGAAGTCAGGATTTCTCTTTAATTTTTAGTCAAAAAAAGATGACACTGCTACTTCAGCAAGAAACCATATTGAGCATAAGTCAATGGTTTGAGGCTAAAAAAAATAAAAGCCTTAATAAAGTTAATCATGACACGAGTAACTGTTATTGTGCCACACAGTAATTAGTCATTAATATGGCAAGCAGTTCCTATAAGTGGCTGTTATCACTATTATTTACAGATAGCCAAACTAAGCATTCTTAGATGGGGGTGGGGAGAGGATTGACCAAGCTCTTAGTACTCATAAGGATTCCTTGATTTGAAGTCAGATGTGATCCAGAAGGCAAATTCTACTTTTACCTCAGCAATATGCACCCTCCATAAACTGAGTGCTTTCTAAAGACAGCACTGTAAATTAAGTTTGGCTGAAAGTGGGCCAGCATTTATTTTACTGAGAACAGGCATATCAGATGTTACTCAACTGACCAAAGAAATGGCCATCAAGCCCCTTATTTCTTCTACAATTATTCCTCAAGTTAAGAATCTAGATTTCCAGTGAGACCTCAGAAGAACTTTAAATTTGGAACTATTTCCATCTCCTTTCTCACAGAGAAGATGAAAGAACTAGAGGCACATTTATATTCTAGTTTCCCAGTTAACCTTACTAACAAACAACAGGAGCAAGCTAGGAAACAGGACTTTAAGGACTTCACTGTGCCAAAATCTTTTTTCCCAACACTGACTGAATTTTCATAAATTAGAAATGTATTCTTTGATGTTTCTAAGCACAGAATTCTGGGAAGATTAAAGAAGGGTAATAGAGTAGGAAGGGTAAGAAGGGATAACAGTAGTCTACACACTATAGTGAAGATTAATCAATCTGGTTTTAAATTCATAAGAGTACAGAACTCTGAAGCATGCAGAGGATAGAAATAACAGTTCTCATATGTAGAGAATATAAGGAGAAGCAAAAGGAGTACAATCAGCCTGGGGTGCTATACAAATGCAAAGCTGAGACCACTAGACAACAGAAGAAAAGGGGAGGAGGCCAAGCCTGTAATAAAAATTTATGTTTTTGTAGATGTTGAGAGGTTACAAATCACATTTACCTCGATTGTATTACTTAATCCTCATAAGAACCTGTACTGCTACTGAGACCCAGAGATGTTAAGGAACTTACCCAAAGTCACATAGGTAGTAAGTAGCAGAGCCGGGACTCGAACCCAGGTCTTCTGATTCCTCCTGTGCATCTCCAGCTCCCCTGGAGCTGAAGCAGGGCAAAAAGGGAGGTGGAAGTAATTTGCCCAAAACCAGCCTTGCCCTCTCCCCAAGGAAGAGCAAAAAACATTTAATTCTCTCAGTGACCCTTTTCACCAAATTCTTTCAGGATAAAGCACACAAGAATCTGAAAATATTTCTCAGCCTTGGGTTCATGTATGGCAATGAATGTAAATGACATTAGAAATTATTTTTGGCTATACTTTGCCATTTATGTGCAATTGATTAGAATATCAAAGTATAGTAATCCTCTTTTCAGAAAGTAAAAATATTTAATAATTATTCTTTAAAGAAGTTTACTTATGATTTTTGTTTGACATTTTCAGTTAAACTTTTTAATTGCAATATTATAAAAATTATTTTGAAAAGTGCTGAAGAACCAGACATCCATCAACTTTTAATCTACTCTGTGGCTACATTTTTACCTATCTTAATCATCTTCCCTCAATGATTATTGTCAGTAAGACACTTATAATCATTCAAATGGAAAAAAAAATTCACAGTTGTCTTTTCATAACCAACTTTGAGTATTTTCAACAAGCAGCAATGTATATGCATCATCTTCTAGAGATATAAATCTCATATTCTTTTCAAAATTATGACTAGAATACTTTTAATGTAGACTTTCTTAATTTTCTATAACAAAATTTAGACTCTCTAGTTTTTAGTCTACAGATTTCTTAATTTTTCTTACAGGAATTATATGTTTTAATTTCTCATCCTATTTAAACTTTAATGAGTTTTAAATACAGACAATGAAGAAATTTATTTCCTTTACTAATTTTCTAAGAATACAATTCAAATGAACTATGACCAATTAATCAATTGTAGATGTTTTTAATAAGAAGCCCCAATGTACTTCAGCCTCTATTTTTCCATTTCTGAGAACAACTATCAGTAGGGTCAAGTGCAAAATTAGCAGTTATACAAGTTAGGGAATACAAATTAACCAGAAATATCAAGGTATTTGTGAACTTTGAAAGATACTCCAACTGTTCTTCACTTAAGCATCAGTCCTATCTAGATTGTAATATTTCCAACCCAATATTTAAAAGTAATCTGACACCTTTAAGATAAATAAGGTGGCAAACATTAACAAACCAAAATAAAATAAATGAAGAAGATGAGGAGGAAGAGTCTGGATAAGGAGTGAGAGGTAGAGATGTGGAGTAAAGAAAAGGAAATAAAGGGTAACCTAAAAGACCTAAGAAATTTAAAGTAAGAATTAATTAATTCTCTCTCTCTCTCTCTTTCCCTTTAAGATTTCAGTTTCATATTTTAAAAAAATCTGATCAAGTCTAATATTCTTTTGGGTACAGACAACCAATTTCAGGATTTCTTGATATATGAAGATTTCACACCATCTGGTTACCTTATGAAAAAAAAGTACATTAGTATACTTTGTCCATGTTATTGTAAACCTTATTCATGTCTTTTCATAATAAAATGCTCATTGTGTTATACTAAATTATCCACTTAATGTTACCAAAAAATAATCACCAACACTTAAAAAATTACAGGTACATACATTTTAGAATTTGAACCAGAATTAAAAGTGATTTCTAATATCTTGCTTTGTATAATAAGCTGTTTGTTAATCTTGATCAAGAGAGTTGACCCTAATTTCCTAATTACACAATCTGAGAGAAGCAAGCATATTTATTTAACTTGACAAAAAATGCCAATAAAGGTGTGTTAAAGTTAATAGAGTTTTGGAAGCCAGTGTTAGGCTTCCAAAATTAATTTCTTCATGGTATTCCAGTCACTTAACATACATAACAAAATTGTAACCAGGAACAAAGACAGCAATGATTCAAAGATGGCACCATTTCAGTCTGATGGCAGCCTTATCAATATTTACTAAGTGGTTTCTGGAGGAAAGGAAATGCATCTTATACTTATATCTTTTTAGTCTTTTACACATACACAGTGAGATCTGTTTTCCAAAGACTTTTTGGTACAAAAAAGAAATTAAGGAATATTTGGTTTAAAAAAAAAGAAAAGAAAAATTAACCAGGCTTGTCATTTTTTAATATAATCAAGGTGATCACCAGGACTACACCAATTATTCAATAAATAATTAAATAATTGCTGCCCTCCTTCCACTGTTTCATCTAACAACAGTAGTTCATGGACTAACTTAAAATTCTGATGCCATCAACTTGTAGTATACATCTACTTATTATTCATATAATTCCTTAGCATTCCTACAGTTAATATGCAACAGTAAATTCTTCCTTAACTTATAAATAAGTGCCTAAAAGAGGATATAACTTGAATAAGGATATTTTTTCTTCCAGATCTCTCAAGTGAGCTCTGGCATCAGATCCAAGATTATCAGTTCATCTGATTTAACAAATGAAATCAATAAAATAAAAACAGGAGACCTAGAGTAGTTAGAAGAATTAGTTTCCCAGGAGGCTTTGAAGAACAAGCTTTTAAATACATAAAACAATAATATATAAAGGCCTAAGGCAATTCACTGGTGCATTATTAAAAGAATAATACAAATGTTAGTACAAAGCAAACACATTGGTCTTTATAAGTCCTCTTCTCCATTTAAGAATATCCACACACTCAGTGGAATTAACTTACTTGGACACTTTTTTTTTTTTTTACTTAATAGTCAATGCCAGTTTAATGAAAAACAGGAGATTGGGGAAGAGGGCTTTATATTTCACCTTAGACTAGGTGAAAAACTCCAAAGAAAAAAATCCAAAAAAATGATGAAATACCGTACTGATAGAAAATGTAAACATCATGTGTGTTATTAGGTGAGAATAATAGGAAAAGACAATAATATTATGAAAGCTACAAAAGGCGTTTTCACAAATGGCAATTTCTGAATGTTATACAAAAGATAGTGAATTGTGTATAATTACATGTACAATAAAATATTTTATGAAATTAAATCCTACTGTAACAGCAGAAAGATTTAAAAGGGCATAAAATTTCAGAAAAATATTTTGCTCCCTAGTCATAGAAAATCTTGAAATGTTTGTTGTTTGAGGAGAAGTTGTTCTGTATACATTTAGTCTTCATTTAAAACAAAAATACATTATAGGGGCTGTAGCTCAGTGGCAAAGCACTTGCCTAGCATGCATGAGGCACTGGATTCAATCCTTAGCACCACATAAAAATTAACAAATAAAATATAGGCATTCTGTCCATCTACAACTACAAAAATATACATTATAAGAGGTTTGGAAAATGTATAACAATAAATTTTAAGGATAAATATTTCTCATTTTTTAGATGGGAGATTTAAAAACCATCAAGTTAAGAAAATAGTTAAGATATTTATTAACTTGTTAGTGACTCAAATAAGTCCTGTAATCAAAAAGGACTTACTTAACACAGCATTTTCCAAATCTGTTTAAGTATAAAACAGAACTCATGTTCTTAGAACATACTTTAGAAAACTAAATGGATGAGGTGAGAAGAAAAACATATCCCTCAAAAAATGACTTCAGTATTTTTATGATGCTCTAAGCTGCAAATTAAAAACTTCTTCATTATGTTTACTCTTAATAAATTATGAGTTTTTTTAAAAAGCAAATAAAATGTACTCACTGTTGCAGTATTTCCTTTCCCTTCTGAATGGAGCTCTCAGCCAATGACAGGCCACTAAGGGACTTATTTCAAGCCAAGGTGTAAAACTCCTGCCAGTAGTTCCCAAGCTTAATGGAACTGGAAGCTCTATAATACCAAAGTATTTCTCACAAGGAGATAGATAAATTCTGCTATTTTTGCTAGAAGTTTAACAGTAAAACCTATTGGATATGATTCTAGAATAGACAGCATAGATCCAGTAAAGTTCAGAAAATTAGGATCAGTAGGAAGACTATTTTTATTTGTACAAAAAGATACCAGAAGTTAAAAAAAATTAAATAAAGGACACAATGTTTAAGAAACTGAATGAAAACTAAGGGAAATGACTAATAAATAAGATGGTAAAAGTTAAGTATAGAGAAAAAAGTTAAGTATACAGAGAAAGAGCATTAAATAGAGATACACAGATGACTGTGTAAGATTAAAAAGAGAATGGGTAACTGATAACTCATTATGGTATGCAATCAAATATGCATCATAAGTCAACTTTTAGTCCAAATCGTTGAGGTACACCATCACTGACTTTAGAAGACACAGAACCACACTGAGGGAGATCCCACTGAAAGGAAATGATCTATAGTTCGATAATCAACATTGTTTTACTGGTATTCTAGATGCAGATGAAAAAGTCTCAGAAATTTACCAGAAACTAAAACAGAATTTCATTTTTTCTTTAATTCAAGAAGGATGCCTTTTAAGATTTACAAATGTAAGGCTGACATCTTTGGGAACATAGAAATAAAACAAAATATCCTTATAATGCATTGATTTCATTACTATTTCCCTGTGCAATGAGCATATTAGCAAGTCCTCCATCTAGAAATGGTAAAATTCAAAGGAGTTGGAAAATATAGTTTTAAAATTCCCTTTAAGTTAAATAAATGAAAAGACAAAATTTGTATTTAGAAGTGAACAACCCTGGGTTTACTGAATCAAAAAAGTATGAGGAGAAAATAACTGCACCTGACAATTCCAACCCCCTTCAGCGGTGGCTCTCACCCATAAAAGCCCCATTCAGATTACTTCAAAGGACAAAATTAAAATTATATAATAGTCAGTATAAAGGTAAAGCATCATGAATTTACTTCTTAATTAACCAACACAACATATTCACAAGTCCATGCCATTAATAAAAGGGAGACTCAGATGATAAAAGATTAAAGTATCATCTCATACTATTATAATTCATGTGTATAACAAAAGAATGCTATATATTTTTCAAATAATTATGCTAACCTGACAGAGAAAATGACTAAAATTTAAGTAATTTGAGGATTAACTTGCTTTACAAACTTTAAAGTTAGAAACCTCAAGAATATCATTAACTAAAAAGAAAAATGTCTTAGGTAATACCCTGATATGTTACTTTACTGTGGGAGTTACTTTGTCTTCAGAAAGAGAAAAAAAAATTATATATATACATATACATATATATATGTGTGTGTATATATTATATATATATATATATACATGTATGTGTATATATGTATGTATATATGTAAAAATATATGTGTGTGTATATATATATATATATATATATATATATATATATATAATATGTACTTTTATTGATCAATAAAGAAAAATCAGTTTACCCAGAAACCATTTAAAAAAGCTTTTACATAGTTTGAAAAGATTACATTATATTAAAATTTAAACATACTTTTGTACACATTCTTAAAATAGTATATTACTTTTAACATTAATTTAAAAGATGAAATAAATTATCTCTATTGAATAGTATAGCTAGATCAAAACTAAATCTCAAGATTTTCATAATTTTCCATTAGGTTTAGCTGTTACAATCTGAATTTGACTTTTAAGGGTCAGAAATGAACAATTTTTAAAGTGACATACTTAAGCAAATGGAGTATACTTAAGAATAAATCATCTCCTCTCTATGCCAACAGATTTTGTATCTTCAGTAAATTGGTTTTATATAATCAACAATCTACTGTAGGAATTTCAAAAGGTTGAGTAATAGATGAAGAAGAAATAAAGTTTGTCTAATACAAGCAAAGATTATTAAAATGAAGCCTAAAGATACTACAAGTTGAATTGGGGCACAGGTCAGTGGTAGAGCATGTGCTTATTAGCATGAACAAGGCTGTGGATTGAATCCCCAGTAAAAGAAAGATACTGACACAAGTTATCAAGTTCCACAGCCTATAATTTGAAAATTATGTTCTTAAATGGGTTAAATTAACCATGTACCTTGCCTTGATTTACTGTTTACTTTGCAAAAGAAAATGGGTATTGCCTATTTCCCAAAATATGTATAGTGGAAGCCAACATATATTTTAGTGACTTTAACCAAACTATGTGTTTAGTGAAAAAATGTAATTATGCTAGATTATTTGTATTACTTTAAGAATTTATCAGCAAGAATAAAAAACTTTATAGATTGGATCAACTAAGTATTTGCACTTTTTATTAAATACTAATTGGCAGAAATTCATTGTTACATAATTCTGATATTCCTCTGAAATTAATGTTTTGTATAACAACTGTCTTCTTTTTAAAATCCACTATATTTTTCAATATCAAAATCAAACTACTTATAACCTAATTTATCATTAAGTCACTGAAATTGTTAACAGGATACATTCTAGTAATAATTAAGCTTTGTTTTAAATTATTTAATTTACATATCCCAATTCTTCATTTTTCTTCTCATTTAAATAGGTTAGAATAATCTATGGGTTTTTGTGAATGTTATTTGAATTTAAAAAGGTGACTTTCAAATGTGCTTTCCAAGATGCCATTATTAAAAATAAAGAAAGAAATAAAGAACAACAAAAACTATGTGCAGTTACTTCAAAACTAAAACTTGAGATTGATAGTTCCTAAGTATGCTAAGTTGGAAAGTATACACATTGTAATTACTATAAAAAACAGAGCTGAATTCATCTAAAAACAAATTTTACTTTTTAAATATGTGAAATAAAGCTGGGCACAATGTCATGTGCCTGTAGTCTAGCTACTTGTGAGGCTTAAGCAGGAAGATCACCTGAGCCCAGGAGTTCAAGGCCAGCTTAGCAACAAGCCACGCCTGTCTTTAAAAATAATAATAAAAAAGTAAAAGAACATAAACAAGATTTATTGCTATACTTTCTTCCATAAAAATTTCATCTTCAAACTAAGGTAGAATAAAGATCTATATATTACTTAAACTAAAACTTCAGTTAATAAAAGAGTATTTTCTCTACTATTATTTTGTTTTAAAGTTTCAAAACACAAGAAGATCCTGATGAGACACTGAAGTGTTTCATATAGTAAAAATTATAACTTTCTTACTTTTGTGCAGAGACCAGGTGTATTTTGTGGTTTTTATATATACCTCTCACTTAAGTGATGCCTGGCATCTAACAGATGTGCACAGAATATGTTGAATAGATACATATTTTACAGAAAAACACTTAGAATAATCACCTGAAAGACAATAACCATCTACCTATCAAACATTACCTACACAATCATAATTTTTCTGGTTAAAACAGTAGGTGAACAGTGATCATTTCCTGATAGCAAGAAGCAGATACTGAAAACTTTGAAAAGCTTAGATACCATCATGTTCTAAAACACTGCTTAGGACATAAAAGTTTCAGTAGAATCCAGGTCCTGAATGTATGTGGAAAATCAGAACTCAACAGCATCCTCCCAGGTTTAGAAGAACAATTCAGTAGCAACAGCACCCAAAACACACAAAAGGACTGTCAGAGCAGCAGTCTGAGCAGTAGTGCCAAGGTATTTTACAGTGCTTCCAAATTTCCTGGGGCATCTGTTTACTGGTTTTCTATTAATAGTTTTAGAATTACAAGAAGCCAGTTGGGAAAGGGCCATAATATTTTCTCATACAGTAGTTAAAAATCTAAAATAATACTGTTTCTCCATGTATTTCATAAACAATACATGAGACTCCATTATGTTTCATTTGCTTTGCTAGCATATGGAAAAACCTACAATGGTGCAAAGACTCAATCTTTACAAAACAAAAGCCAGAAAAAAAGTTAAAGCATTTACCCAATTCACAATGAGCTGTAAATTCCACATTACATGTGATAATTAGAAAGTTCACTACAATAAAGGAAAGAAGACAGAATGTTTTATGGTAGCCAAAAGAACCAGGTGAAATCTAGCTAGAGCAATAACAACAAAGCCAAAATTGAGCATGACTTACCAAAAAGTTCAGTCAATCATTTTGGAAGAAATAAAGTCTTTAATAATATTTAGAACATATATTTGGCCATTTAAAATATCATCCCTGAGTATGTTCTGGAACTAAAAAGGTATCTCCAGAGAAAAAAGGGAAATAAATAATTGGCCTATAGACATATGTAAGGCGAAAAAATTCCTAAATCTCATGAGAAAAACATTAACACTTAGATTTAAAGTATTTACTTGATTTTTATTTTAATTTTTCATACAATAGACTGTTACCTTAGTCATTGAGTCTCTTAATATTTCATGCATTTTATTTAATGCTTGATCCTTAAAACTCTAAGAAACAATACAAGCAACTGACTTCTGTAAAGGCTTTTGGCTTAAATGCAGGTTTTTTTTTCCTTTTCTCTCTCTCTCATTTTTTTTTTTTTTTTTGCAAACTACTTAAAAGGTCTTCACTTACACTGGGGAAAACTGAAAACTTAAGAGGTTATCTAAAATCGTGTGCCAATAACAAACATAAATCTTAATAAAAGATACATTATCATTTCACAATAAAAATACTAATGCACATTTGTAGTGCAAGAGTTAAAAAATTAAAAATTCCACAATCCACAGTGTAAATGAATAATTGTGCTAAGGACTTGAACAACTTCCTTGCACCTTTGCAGCCCTTTAGTTTTACTAGTATGACTTATCAATTAGTGTTATCTTCTTATTGGTACAGTGAATGCCATTCTTTTTGATAATTAGATACATATTTGATTAATTTAAACCATGTTATAGTCTCTAGTCACAAAAAGAAAAAGTGCTCACAGTCCACAACATTAACACTGTTGGCAGCTAAGAGAATCACACACTAACTTTACATTACATGTACTAACATTCACATAGATTATATTTCTGCAGGGGCTTTTATGTATATGTACACATACACACACACATATATATATTTTAATGGTGAATAATGAAGAAATATTAAATTAGTGGCCTTTATATTTCAAGAAGGAGAGGTTTCTCTCAACCAAGGTAATTATTCACTCAAATAAAAAAATATTCATTTTTGCAAAATTATAAACCATTAAGAATCATTTGATTATGTATAAATAGAATTAAAGAAATACTAACACTTCCAAAATATTTAATGATTTATCCTGATACTTTTTGAAAAATATTTTAAGTACCTTATAAAAGACTTCTAAATAAAATACAGGAAAAGAAAATGAGTTTAAAAATAGCAAACTAAATCATAGATGAGTATTCACAAATGGGTAAGCAAAAAAAAGGAAGTATAGTTGTTCAGCATAGAATCATTACATGGGCTATGACATCTGATAAAAATATATTCTCCAGCTAAGTTTGCATAGATTTAAAATCAAGGATAAGGCAATGAAAACTATTAAGGTGGGAAAAGGAAAAGTCTCTGACTATAAAAAGCTCTGAACAGAAGAGGTACAGTAAGGAATAACGAATGTGATCCTTATCACCTTGGAACTTTAAAAGAAAGGTGAGAAGAAGCAAGGTAAGAAAACTAAATTTTCTTTAAGAAGAAAAGAATTAAATTCTGACTAAGTGTATATTTAAAAAAAAAAAGCTAAATAACATAAGAATTCTATTTCTGATTCTTTATTAAGGCTAAAACCTATTAGGAGTATATAGAGAATAGCAAACCAGAACTTAATGTCTAGAAATATAGATAAATAAATAATTACTTTCATCATCAAAACTAGATTAAGTATATTAATGGGAAAAATAGAATGAAAATATTTACAATGATAACAACAAGAGTAAATATATGGTTAAATCAAATATCTCCAAGAAAAGAAAAGCATAAATTATATATTGATGGTATTTCAGTCTTTTAGAAGAAAAGCAGTTAAACTTTAAAAAATGAGAGCAAGAAAAAGTATCTCTTAAGTAAACATGTAAACCATTAGTAATGTCAAATTGTAAAATATAAGATGATAAATCATCTAGAAAATGATTTTTTTTTTAGGAAAAAAAAAAGGCAGAAAATAAAGATCCATGGCTCCTAACATGGATTATTGCTATTAGGTTCCATGTTGTTGTTTTATTTATATTTGAGGGTAGAGGAACCAGTAAAGATACAAAAGAAAACTTTAAAAAATCAAAACTAAAATCAGCTCATGAGAGAACAATGTATGCTTCAAGGATAAAGGCTACTTGCTAAATATAATTTTCTGGCAAATTTTGGTATTTTAGGGAAATAGGAAGAAATTAGGCTTACAATAATAAATGTATTTACAACTATCCACAGGGAGATGTGAGAAAAATAAGAAAAATTTTATTAAACTAATTCTAAGATTTCTTATGCCCAGGTTTTTGACCAAGTGTGGCTGAGAAACTATACAAAATCATGAGTTCTATATAAAATGGACTCTAAATGAGGCCAGTAAGCTCTAAATTATATCATCAAAGTTATCACACAGATTTGACAAACATTTGGCAATAAAACTAATCAAATAATTATTAAACAGATATTTATTGTTAATCTGTACATATATTTGTGTGTATGTGTGTGAGGGGGGGCAAATGCAGTGTGAATTCAAATATAATTTAAAGTATTTTTTAAAAATTTTACATGTAACTAGAAGAATAAGCAATATACATGTATCCAACAGAGATTTAACTATTACAACTGCTGGACATAGTTTAGTAAGATTTAAAATAACAATATGGGAAAAAAACAAAATATGCATAAAAACCCATTTTACAAATATAAATTTTTGGCAAACATGTAAATAAGGGTACCTATTTCCAAAGTAATAAAACAGCACATTATATAAGAAAAGTAATTCCAATGCAATCATTTTTATTTTAGTTCAGAATAATTATTAAATTAAAATCTTATTTTGGGGTAGCCAGTTTTAAACAAATTCAAAATATTTTTCCATTTGCAAATTTTGTATGACTATAACTAATGTCTTAGAGCTATATGTTTTCTTCAAAATAGATTATGCCTTTGTACAGAATTTGGATCACGTACCCATGCCTCTGTCTGAATGGGCTTGATATTGCTTAGTAGCACCTCTTCGTAGTTTCCATAATCAACGAATTTAACAACTGCTGTCATACCAGAAGAATGGAGGGCTTCAACTTCTGCTCGGTAAAACTGAGAAGGGAAAAAGGAATTTTAAGTATGACAATCAATGCTATCCTCCAAGGCAATGTTAATGGAAATACGAATTTCCAAGGTGTATCACTATAACAATGCATAATGTAGTTTTTTTTTTTTTGCTATTTAAGTTTATTTAACAAAAAGTTTAATATAAAAATGTATTTGGCCCTATTTTTATGCCTTCTAGAGATGGTCTGTTTAACTAGACAATGCATAATATTTTTAAGAAAGAAACCCTACCATTAGTTCACCCTCTAATACTGATAAGGTAATACATAGATACAAATCAGAATATATTAACAAGCAATTTATTTTAAAAAAAGAAATATATAACAAAAATAAATTACAAAGAAAAAAGGTCATTGCTTCTTTATCACAAATGGCTGGAGTAAGGTAAGGATATTGAGTAAGGAGTAAGCACTTCAGTCAAATCTGGGATTTGTGGAGTTTGAAATAATCTATCCTGGTGTAATTTGCCTCTGAGAACCTCATGCATATTACAGACTTGTAAGCAACTTATTTACATAATAATTACAATTAAAAATTTGTTATGATATTTGAGAGTAGGTCATATGATAGAGTACTTCTTCAATATAGATCAATACATTCAAGACCCAAATTATAGGTCTGAAAGTTGTTTAGTGAATGTGAAATAAATATAAAAAATAATTTGCTCTTAGAGAACATTTTCTTCAAGGTAGGATAGCTGGATGCTTGACTGTAACAATATATCTACTAACAGTATCTCTTCAAAAGTTCACCAGAATAAAGGCAATAAAAATTCACATTCTCTACATCCTTCAAAAAAAATCTTATTACCCCAAGAATATAAGGAAATAATTGTTTTTTAGCTATATTTAACTAGTGTATTTTGTACTACAAAACTGTTCAGTGAATCCATGGTTTTCCTTCCCAGGTCTGGTTGTTGCAGGTTTAGTCACCATGTTGGGACTCTGTCTTAAGATCTTGTCTTGGGTATACATAACACTTTCTCACTTCCTCCTTTATTTTTTAGCCTCACATTCTTGTGTTCTGTGAATTGTGCTGCATACATGCTTCAATTATGAACTTCTGAAGTTATGTGTCAGTTCAAAGAAGTTCAACAGACATAGGAAGACAAATAAGTTGATACTCTTATGAACTTAGGACGTGTATACCACTTATCTGGTTTGTATTTTCAGCTCGTGACATAGAGGTGAGTTTTTAAAAGGCCTCATTTAAGAAACTCTTCCCACCCCAAATAAAGTCAAATCTTTAATACAAAAATACCTTATAGTTTAAGAAAAATGATTCATACTAAAAACCCCACTTCTATATAAGTATTATAATACAGGTGTAGAGATGTGGCACTAAAACTGAGGAGCTTAGGAAAAACTTCCTGAGGTAGATGGAATGGGTTCAAGGGTGAAGAGCATTTAGTCAAATAAAGAGCAGTGACAGGTATTCCAGGGGAAGTTACAAAGACATAAAACATGAAGCTGAGTGTAAAAAACTAAAAACAGTTTTAAATTAATTATGATGTGAGAAGGTGGTTAAGCCAACAAGAAATGCAGGATAAGTATGTAAGGATCAGATAATGGAAGGTCTGTATTCATGCTCAAGTCTGTATTTCATCAGCAGGTAAAAGATTTTAAGGAAAAACAATAGCATGTTCTAAGAGAAGAATCACAATGGTGACACTATTAATGACAAATTTAAGAATAATGGGGTTTAAGGCAAGGAAACCAATTTGAAAGCTGTTAAAATATTCCAGGTCAGAGGGGAGAAAGAGCTGAACTAGTCTGGCAGTCTCAATGAAGAAGGAGAACTGCCCACCAATTCTCAGATCCTTCTTTGGAAACAATGCTAGAAAGAAGAAAAGGTATTAGGAAGAATTTTTGTAAAACAACAGATTACACTGATTATCTCCAAAATATCATTACAATGCAATTACAAAGATTATGGTTTCTTACTGACAGTTAGAGTCAATTCCTTTTCTTAAATTTCCATCCTTGTCTCTGGTTGGAAATTGGAAAGTTTTCTATTCTTGACAACACATTTAAAAACTACCTCTTAAGTTGTATGGTTTCAGAGGATAACTAATTCTGTCTTTCACAGGAGAATGTTGCTTATCTTATTTTCAATACTTAAGAGTATAATATAGTTAAGAGTCTATAGTCCTTATCCTAAACTGAAAGTATACAATTTTTAAAAAGTAGTCACCTTAAAATATTATCCAGTTACTCTAAGAACACTCTCATAGCTTGAAACATTTTGGGTATTAGGTACTATATTCTAGAAGTTTATTTTTAATTTTTTTAGTTTATATTTATGGTACTAGGAATTGAACCCAGGGTACTTAACCACTGAACCACATACTCGGCCCTTTTTTATTTTAAGAGAGGGCTGGCTTTGAACGTGTAATCCTCCTGCCTCAGACTCCTGAGCTGCTGGGATTACAGCTATGAACCACCATAATCAGGCTAGGGTTTTTTTTAAAACGTATTCAACTAAGGTAATAGATAAATTAATTATTACCGATTTTTATAGATAATTATAATTAAGATTAAAACTTAATCCTATCAGGTATTTGGAAGCATTTGGGTGACAGCACATAGTCTGAATTATCTTATACATTCCAAGCACCTGGCACTTAGCAGCTACTCATAATGTTTTGTTCAATACTCAATTAATATTTGTTGAAGGAATTTGTTTGCTAAGTCCAATTATCTGAATAGATGAAGACCTGTTATTCCTCTCTGTTGTTTCATTTGTGGGTAGTCAATCACCAATGCTAATTTTTTCCCTTTCTTTTCAGCAGGCCTACATAGTATAGGAGACGTCCATATTCCTGTGGAGGGCTGGTTTTAAGCTTTGCCTTTACTTCCACAATCTTTGTGAAATTTCAGTGGAAAGCCTGAATATTTACAAACCAGGTCATGAACAACTTCATATAGAAGTTGTCCCTAGAGAAAACATGCTTCCATGAACCTCACCTTAGTCATTCACAAAAGCATCTGACACAGTGGGCATTCCCTTTCAAGAAATCAATGTTGGTTTGATAAACACTAACCACTTTCTCTTGCCTCTATAATGAGAGAGAAATAGCTAAATGTAAGGAATCCTCCCTACTACCCAAATCAAATAATTCCTTAATTTTAGAAAGTTAAGTGGTCTGAATTGGTAGAACCAGAGTCTAGATAGTGCAGAAACTGCATCTGCTTTCCAAGCTTCTCTGACAGCCAGAAAGTGGCCATTTGAAATAGTTCAAATAATGAGATTTAATTAAAGTCTTGCTAGTATTCCTGGGAAAGCTTTTGCTTTTCTAGAAAAAAAAGGACACACGGACAGTTTTGTCTTCTTCCTTCTTTCTCTCCTTGAATAAAGACTGGACATACAGAGAGCCACTTGTAAGCAAATACTATCCCATATTCATATAAAAGCTTTAAAAGGTAATGCCATCTATATTTCCCACCCTTTCCGCCCCCCTTGTTGCCATTATCAGGTAATGATTAACACCATGCTTATACCTTATAATCATTGAATATAACAGGACTTTGTTCCAGATCCCAAGTTTTAAGGCATCCTTGTAAAGGATCCATCAAAATTCCCTTGTCTGAATTTCAGTTCCTTAACAACTTCAGTTACATTTACCTCCACGCCCATTAGCCACACACTTTCATGAACACACCCACTTGCATGGACACACCCTTACTTTATCAATTAATAGAATTCTAACTATGAAATACTTATTTCAAACCCCTCACCACTCTATTTTTTTCTGTTAAGAATCCCCACCTAGGTTAACTAATCAATAGTCAACAATTAAAAAAAAACAAACAACCCTATGCTGTAGGGAGGAGTAACCCAGGCATAATCCTGCCTTTAAAGAATTTAATAGTAAGGCAGAGGAGAAAGATACCAACTGAGGAATCAAAACCAAAAATATTTACAAATTATGTTAAGTTTAAAATTAAAGTGAACAAAGCATTGAGAGGGAAAATCACTTTTGAGGAAAATCATAGATGCTTCTTCTAGGAGCTGATGTTCAGGTCAAGCCCTCAATGATAAGAAGAGCAGTTGGTTGAAAACATGTTGGGTAAAAGGAGAATGTACAAAATACTTCTCTCCAAGGGGCCTTCTGTCCATGACTTTCCTGTTCTTGCATGTTGGTCTTCTTTGGCTAAGCTCTTACTTGATCTGCTAGATTCCTGCTTGTTCTGATTTTATCTTTTCCTTTTCTCCCAACTTCCTTCTTTCCCTTTCAGCTACCATATAATGTAAAAATTAAAACCTCTAAATTATCAATCTAATAAACATTAAATCATTTATTATAAGGTAAATAATCACATGCTCTTATTTTTTTTTAAAGTAGCCTGAATGTATATGTTCTCTTTAAATGAAAATCTGCAGAATTTTATTCTGTACCACACAACAAATTTGTTCCTTATGAATCAGTAAAATATTACTAAAATGAAAAACATTTATAAGTCAGCAAATGACAAGTGAAATAAATTTGGACTATACTTAATCACTGCTATAATTTTATAATATGAAAGCTAAAATTAAACCTAACTTAATCAAATCTTAAGGGAAAGATGTCTAAGCATCCATAAAAAAATTAAATGTTTCTCTTTTATAAACTATAAAACTGTTTAAAGGCTTTAAACAAGTACAAGTGCAGAACCAAATACACAGTTCCAAGTAATGGCTTTCTATAAATTCCCAACAGAATATTACATTTGGGAATATTAGTACTTAACGTGTTTATAGCATTCATACCTTGTTGTCTTCCCAATAAAGTGCAAAACATTCATCTCCAGGTTTCCACATTTTTGCATACTCCACAGGGATAGATGATTCTAGCACTTTTTCTGGCTTAATTGGGCCTGATCTTCTTTTGGGCCCACTATTGTAAAATACTTTCTCATCATAAGGTGTAGCTGTGACAGGTCCTCCAGGCTTAATTGGTCCTACTCGTCTTCCTTTCAGTGACATTTCTGTCTCTCCATTTGGAACACCAATGAAACTATTAGCTGGGACAGAATTTTGGTAATCAGTATTTACATTAAAATGTTTTTCAATTTTCATACCACTGAAAGTTTCATTGTTTATTGTTCGTGATTTCCTGTCATAAAAATGATCAGGATTACCTGTTTGGTTTTCTCTTTTCCCTCGTTTTTGGTTATTATAATCTATGGATTCTTGAGGAAGTGGATTTTCTTTTGCCTCTGAATAAGATGGGCCTTTTCCTGATCTGCTTTGCATAGAATTCTCTCTTTTTTTAAAAGCACCATCATTGTGCTGAGAGCTTAGAGGAAATGAAGCATCTTTAGTTCTGTCATATCTAGAATATAGTCAATCACACTTGATTCTTTCTTCAGCCCATACTTCAGATCCTGAAGAAGTACTTGGTCTTTCAGAAGCTCTATTTCTAGGTAATCCACTGCTTTCTAAAAGTGACTTTGGATTTTGGGTGTCTCTTTGAAAACGAGGAGGTTTTTCATTTCGTGGCTGCCTGGTATCACTTCGAGGAAGATGTCTTGGTTGATTATTATCTTTTACTCCATTTTGTTCAGTACTTGACATTCTGTGCTGTCCCTGATGAAATTGTTGCAGCTGTGACTTAGGTTCTGAAAGGTAATACACCAAAAATTATCATATTAATGCAAAATTATGGAATTACTACTTTAATACCTTCCTCCACTTTCCTACCTCATAATTTTAATTCTTTACTTGTTTTTTTTTGAATATTTATTTTTCAGTTTTCAGCGGACACAACATCTTTATTTTATTTTATGTGGTGCTGAGGATCGAACCCAGCGCCCCCTGCATGCCAGGTGAGCGCATTACCGCTTGAGCCACATCCCCAGCCCTTTAGAATCCTGTATTTCTAACATAGGATTGTTTTAGGTTAGCACCATTGGATGAGTAAAGCAATGATGTGAACTAAGAAAAAATGGTAGAAAAGTCATTTGTCTTTGTTGCTGAATGTTTCCATTTTTATAATATAATTATCTATAAGCTATTCTGGTAATTCATGTCCCAAAATATTAATGAAATAAAACTTCAAATTGCTAACTCAGAAATAACTATGAAACTGTAGAACACTTGTTCCCCTTTCTGAATCCTGCTATAATTTAAATATGTACAGCTATCATTATCATTCATATTAGAGCATTTGCAAATATGTTCCTTCTTAAATATTTCTGGATCTGAATGGCTGTTTATATTTCAAACAGATATGCTATTATAGAAAAATAATTTCTTGACCTATCAAAGTAATTAAGAGCATGTACTACTTAAAAATACAGAAAAGAGCATCAAAAATCTTACTAAGCATAATAATACAGGTAATATCCAACTTGAAACCAAAAGTAGTAACATGGTAAATACATAATAATAGATAATATATTAATGGCTGTATTTCATGTAGTAATTTGAATTCTATTTCTATCTTCCTCTTTTTTTCACATAGCATGCTTATAACATTATTATTAAATACATTGATTTCTCTTTGGTGAACAATGTTTCTTTTATCCTACACCATAAATAATGCAGATAACAACTCTTTTTCTTTTGTTTTGGCACTGCATATTAAACCCAGGAGTGCTTTACCACTGAGCTACATACCCAGTCCTTTTTTTTTTTTTTTTTTTTTGAGACAGGGTCTCATTAAGAAATATTTATCACATTGATCTGAGAATTTTCACAGTTTTTTCTATTTTGTAAACCTTTTAAACATTAAAGATCTTTTGCCTACTTTATGTCATGTACCCCTTACAACCACCCTGAAAGGGCATTATTATTAGCATTATTTTACAAGAGAAGAAACAAAGTAATGTGCCTCAATAAAAGATTTGCATTAGAAAATGCTGAAAAAAATTAAAGTAAAATCTAAATGGAGCTAAAGGCCAAGATTTTTCCTATATGTCAAGCTGCCTACTCAGAAAAAGAAATAAACCAATAAATAAACAGCCAAAAAAAAAAAAAAAAAAAAAACAAAACCAGAATGTAACCAACAACATATTAGCTACAATTTTTTCTCCTGTATCTGTTCATTTTGGGGAAATACAGAAATTACAATGTTCTTTAACAATCCTTGATAGGCTGAAGAATAAATTTGGATACTAGAACTATCAGAATTCTGACCTAAAAATAATAATTTCTTTTCAATAACTGCAAAAAAATTAAAACCCATTACAGTTGGACTAGTATTTAGAAGCTCACAAAATGGCACTTAAAAATAGCATAGCATCTACCATAGGTCTGCCATTTACTAGGCTCTAAAACCTTAGGCAAGATAACTAACTTTTCTGAACCTCATCTTTAAGATAGGGATAAGAACAAAGTATATATTTTAGAAGATTAACCGTGTGTGTTTGTGTGTGTATGCATGTGTGTGTATATATATATATTCTCCATACAAAGTTCTTAGAATTGTATCTGGCTTCAATAAAAGTAAGTTTCAATAAATATGAACTATTGTTTTTATGGTAATTATTATCATTAGCACCATAATTAAGCAAATAAACTTAATGGCAACCATAAAAAAATGGTATTTAGATTATAAGATAATTCCTTATTTACAAATTTTCACTACCACAATTCCCTCCTTTACTTAGAATCCTAAACTTGCTTTAGTTTTTGTTTATTTTTTCTTGTTGAAAGCAGAGCAGGAAGAATGCTTTAATAAAACCCCTTCATTGCCATGTTATAAAAGTCATAGTATAGAGAAAATTTAGATACATCAGAAAATCAAGAAGAGTTGGGGGGAAAAAAAAGACAGAGGTGAGACAAACAAAAAAGAAAATCAAATATTGTTATTCACTTAAATATATTAGAAACATTCTCCAGATTAAATATATATATATACATATATATGTATATATATACAACCTTTAAAAATTTTTCTGCATAAAAAATGCTAAGAAATTTTTAGAAATTTAAAAATTACTTGTAGTCCTATCTTTAAAAATTACTTGTAGTCCTATCATAAGAAATATGTCTTTCTAATCCCACTTGTAGATATAGCCATTATTAATGGTATCAGAGGTTATTTTCTTAAATGCAATTCATACAGATATATCCTGCATATTTAGTTTTTTAAAAAACAAAAAAAGTAAATATGTTATATCTTACAGGCTGCAATGTACTTTTTAAATCAACCATAACAACATGGGTGTCTGTTATGGTTCAGATGTGGAATGTCTCCCAAAAGCTCACACATTAAAGGATTGGTTTCTAGTACAGCAGGATTCAGAGGTGAGACATTTGGGGATAGAATCTTAAGGGCTCAGACCTCTTCAGTGGATTGATATCAATCCACTGATAGCTGAATGAACAACAGAAGGTGGTGTAAACTGTAGGCATGTGGGACATACTTGGAGGAAGTAGGTCACTGGGAGATGCCCTTGGGGAATATGTCTTGCCCTTAATGCCTTATTATCTCAAACTGCCTCTCCCTTTCTCTCTTTCTGTTTCCTGGCTCCATGAAGAGAACACTTTTCCTCATCATGCTCTTCCACCATAAAATTCTATCTTGCTTCAAGCCCAAAGCAATGGAGTCAGCCAACAATGCACTGAAATCTCTGTAACTATGAGCCAAATTAAATCTTTTCTCCTCTAAGTTGTTCTTCTCAAGTATTTGTCATAGAGAGGCTTACTAACCCAGCATCTTTCCAAGTGAATGCATAGAGGTATCTCATTGATTTCTGTTAGTAGTACATTTTTTAAACACTGTTACATGACAGCCAAGCTGAAGGTATATTCAGTATTGTTTGCTTCAGTGTTTACTTGCCACAAGTCAGACAAACACATGGCACTCAGTAAATATTTGATAAAAGAGTTACTAAAAACACTGAGAATAGAAAAAGCCTTTATGTTCACAATTACTATGTGTTTAACCCTATCACTTCTGCTTAGCTAAGAGTGCAACATCAAACAGAAAATGTAGTCTTCTGCCTTCTGTAGGAGAGGTCTGCATTAAAGCACATTGGGGTACATTTAGACAGAGTTCAAATGATTGCAGGGAAAGCCTGGTACTATGTAAAAGAAAAGTAAGCTTATAAAAAACCATCTCTGACTTACTGTAGAGAACACTGAGCTTAAAACCAAATAAACTGTCCTCCTACTTCCTAGTAATGAGTCTTTGACAACAGCACAGAAACTCTAGTTTCCTCATCTATAATGTGTGGATAATGATACCTACACCACAGGATTATGGAGAAGACTCAATTTGAAAAAATATGTAAAATTACTTTTCGAAGGGTCCATGAGGTCTTTGGAAGTAAAATGACCACTAGAATTCAATCCTAGTGCTCCCTCTGAGCAGCTGTGTGGCCCTGTACAATAAGAAAGATATTATTTCTCTCTTTCCTTCTCTCAGTTACTCCTTTTAGTTAGTGGACACTGAAAGATGGGTCAACACTCTCCTAAATCACTATTTATGAAGCAATAGGCTAAGGAACTATACCCCCTATTCTGTGGTACTTCAGTTATATTGGGAACAGGCAGACAGCAAATATATAAACAGAACATCATAGCTTAAAACTGGCAAAATATATGAAGGAACTAAACAGGCTACTAAGATAAAATTGACAGGTTACACCAATGTAGTAGAAAAAAAATCTCTCTGAAGCAGTGATGTTTCCACTTGAGCCCTAAATAATGAGAAGAAAGGGCTTGAGTTGTGGCTCAGTGGTAGAGTGCTTGTCTGGCATATGTGAGGCCCTGG